>NC_139555.1:7849930-8424946 GCF_965112155.1 Podarcis liolepis
GGGGAATTTTAGTCCCAAAACATCTAGAGGGCCGAGTTTGGGGATGCCTGTTACAGAAGATACCAGTTGCCCTCCATGAAGTGTTACTTTTTAATTTTTATTTATTAAATTTATATCCTTAGATCTCAGAGTGGTTCACAACATAAAAATACAATACATGTATTTAAGACATGTAAATAATGCACATGTGTCTTTTTCAGTATCATTAAAGTCAGGAAGCCAAAATGAACCCAAAGGCAATCTTTGGACAATCACATCTCTGCTTACTAAGCTGAGATATGGCCAAGCCTTTTGCCTGTTCACAAAGCCCCTTTGTGTGATCCATGAAATTTCTAATCAGCTAGAGTTTCCCGTTTCATCCAGCCTGAGAAACTGTGATTACTAGCTCTGGAGCAAGCCAGCATTTTCAGCAAGTATTTGAAGTTGCTTTAATTCCCTGACTCCTTATGAAGCTGGCAATGATACTTTCCCAATTTGATTAAAATGGGAAATAATAGTATATTGGACTTGCTGTCTAATAGTGGCTTGCCAGAAGAGGCAGCATGTTCATATGAATGCAAGAGATTGATTCATTCATAACTGAGCTTAGTAAGCCGAGATGTGATCAGCTGAACCAGGAAACTCACACATCTCAAGATACAACATAGAGCCACCAAGATCCAAACGTATTTTCTAGAAGAAATGCTGACAAGGTTTCAGTCGTCATTGTTGTGGCTCCAGCAGCAAATCACAATGTCAACTTTCACTGAAACTGCACAACTCCCAGTTGGCAGGAACCACCTGATGCCACATGGAATTCCTAGCGATACTGCTTCCATCTAGGCAGTTATATGTACCACGTATGAACACAGTCGCCTTAGAAGTGCACAACTATTCTGCCACATGTAGGCCCCTTTTGACTCCCTACACTACAGCATCTACCTTCAGAAACATATGGGTTGTATCCAGTGCTGCCATTCTACTCATGCACTGGAACTTACCCCATGCACGCCCAAAATACAACTCTCTATTTTTCCAGCACACAGGTGATGCCATGTAAGAAATTAGTAAGATTGTGGGGGAGAGGGTTGTTTAGCTTTTTGTGGCACTATTGGATCTATAACTGGCTGAAATATTACGTCTCGAGACCCCAGTTCAGTTCCATGATTCTAAAAACCCCATTAAACATGTTCTGTCCTGATCTAGCCAGCCTGCCCCCAAAAGAACTTCCTACTTCTTCACTGGAGAGAGCAGAGACACATGCCCCAAAGAAAATGCATCCCACAGATCTTCCATTGAAATATTTGAGGAAACACAACTCTTCCCATACCGCTCGCTGAATTGGTGTAATCATCACCCAGGGAAAGGAAAAGCAAAGAGAACCAACGTATAAGCACCAACTGTTCACTCCTCCAAATTGTTGTTGTCCTTAAACACATCCTCTCTGAATAAACTGAGAAGAAAGGGTCTCTGAGTGTAACCTAGCGAAGGGAAAATGGGGACTACTATTCTGGTGCTGACATGGGGGCACAGAAGGGTCAATGACATTAAAACAACAAAGGGTTTGGCGTTACCTTAAAGAATTGCAGTGCAGTATGAGCTTTCATGAGCCAATCCCTACTCTGTGAGATTAGCAAAGAGGATAAGTATACTCTAAGGACAAAGAGAAGGGGCTGAGCAGTTCTTTTAATACAAAGTGATTCCAGAAGGCCAAGTGATGGAAGAGAGAGCAGTAGGATTGTCACACGCAGATCCCTCACTTGCACAACATACATTCAGATGCTCAAAGA
Source organism: Podarcis liolepis (assembly GCF_965112155.1). Lineage (NCBI taxonomy): Eukaryota > Metazoa > Chordata > Lepidosauria > Squamata > Lacertidae > Podarcis > Podarcis liolepis. The sequence goes on from NC_139555.1 coordinate 7,851,700, forward strand.
TCCGATTAGTATGGGTATAATGATGCCCAGCTAACAGTCCCTGGTACAGTGGAACCTTGGGTTAAGTACTTAATTTGGTCCAGAGGTCCGTTCTTAACCCGAAGCACCACTTTAGCTAATGGGGCCTCCCGCTTGTGCCGCTGCCATGCACTTTCTGTTCTCATCCTGAAGCACAATTCTTAACCTGGGATACTATTTCAGGGTTGGCGGAGTCTGTAACCTGAAGCGTCCGAGGTACTACTGTAATGGGATATGCATCAGTGGTATGAAGAAACACAATGGCTGGCTTTGAACATTGCTTTCTCCAATCACTACATGCCTCTTCTCAAGTGGTGGTACTTTAATGACGTCTTCAGCGTTGAGGCTCGTGAGACGGAGAGCTCTTGAGAAATCCAACCAGATCTTTTATCAGTAACAACATCCTATTACTCTAAATTTGAGCCACTCCATGTAACGTGATTTCATCCATATAAACTGCACCATATCCCATAAAGCAGCTGAAAACCACACCTACCTGCAGCTACTATCCAGAGTGCATCCCCCCCACAACTGTATACAGCTAAGATTATGGTGGGACGCGGGTAGAGCTGTGGTCTAAACCACAGAGCCTAGGGCTTGCCGATCGGAAGGTTGGAGGTTCAAATCCCCGTGACGGGGTGAGCTCCCGTTGCTCGGTCCCAGCTCCTGCCAACCTAGCAGTTTGAAGTGCAAGTAGATAAATAGGTACCACACTGGCGGGAAGGTAAACGGTGTTTCCGTGTGCTGCTCTGGTTTGCCAGAAGTGTCTTAGTCATGCTGGCCACATGACCCAGAAGCTGTCTGCAGACAAACTGCGGCTCCCTCAGCCACTAAAGCGAGATGAGCGCCGCAACCCCAGAGTCATCCGCAACTGGACTTAACGGTCCCTTTACCTTTACTTAAGATTATGGTATAGTCACATCTGCTCCCAATCTTTTGGGCAAGGACAAACAATTGCCCCAAACAGTTGCATCAGGCATCCTTTTAAAAACTACAATATTTGTTTAGCAAAGTGAGGAAACCACTCTGTAAAGTCGGGTAGTTTCCCAATGAGTCACTTGCTACAGAACACAGCAATAGAAATTCTCTTGTTACCTTCAGCTCTCAGCTATAATCTCTCCAGTATCTCATCAACGCAGATAATTATCGTCCCTACTCATTGGCCTTGGGCTGAAGACTTGCCCCTGCTTAGAAACAACCCCACAACTTATGGAAGCCGCTTACTAGCAATCATAAGCCATGAAACAGAGATACAAACCCTGCAACAAACGCAACAGCCTCCATATGTACTGGAGCAAGTCTGTTTTGCAATCAAACAACATCAGCTCTGTTATCAAGGGTCCATTCTTTTTTTAAAAAAAATAATTTTTATTAACCGGCCAATCAAATCAAATTAAATCACATCACATAAATTCCGAATTACAAAGCCAAATTTTAAATTTTGTTGTTGAGGGGACCCATATTTCAAGATCCAAAGGGGGATTCTGATCATCTTGCTACTGCTTTAATGTCCAAATCAGTCCAAACAGAGTTCATAATTCTATCCAGTCTTATCTTGCTGTTTCCACATCACATCTTGTTTATATAGTTTCTCTTTTTTCTTTATGATCTCTTCTGATAGTCTCCTTAAGCCGATAAACACCAATAATAATCCTGTGTGAATTTTTCCGTTCTTCCAATCCTCAGATCGAGATGGTTTCCATATATCATCGCCTTCATAGATAACATCATTTCCATCTTTCCATCATTAATTACAGAACTGTCGTTCTTAAGTCCCTCTGAGGAGTTTCACCCACAATATAAAAACAGCTCTATTTCTCTATTTCTCCTCCCAGACTTAAGTCCTCCGACAGAACTTCCCAATATGACGACGGCATTTTTAACTGCGTCATTCCAAAGCCCTTATACATTCCACGTTCTTCTTAAAACATGCTTTGGTTCGAAAATTTATCTCCACACAGCCTTAAATCCACAGCTTAAGTCCTTAAAATGACATTTCTAACTTGTGAGGGGAAGGGATTCTTGTTTAATCACATAAGGAAAGAAAGGAAAGTTCCCCCCCTCCCCCATCAGTCATCAGTCCCTTTACCATACCGAGTCTTGGTGTATCTTCTCATAATCTATACTTGTTGGGTCCATTCATCGACATATCTTCTAAGGTGAACTAATGGCATCACCTGCCATAAATATAGGCCAAACAAGTCAGTTTCTGCTCAAGAGAATAAATGGATGCTAATCAGACTCTGAAACCAATATGGAGGTGTGGGGGTGTCAGTCTTATCCCTCAGAGCATTCTGTAGTAGATCGGAAAGCTCGTCATACTCCTGATATACTCCATTCTGGGTGACTCCCAACAGAATATTAAGACCACGATTAAACATCAAAAACTTCCCTAAACAGGGTTGCCTTCAGATATCTTCTGAAAGTCAGATAGTTGTTTATTTCTTTGACATCTGATGGGAGGGCGTTCCACAGGGTGGGCGCCACAACCGAGAAGGCCCTCTGCCTAAATAAATTGTAATAGAGATTGGAACTCTTTAAGTGTGCATTTACACGTTAAATCTTGCCATCCCTGATCTTCACCTGGGGTCACTGATCCAGAGTGCTGTGATCGGGTCTTTTGTTCATTTGACTGGATCTTGAATTAACTTCATGCACTATTCCTTTGCGATCTGCACAGTTGTGTGACATACCCAACTGCTGCCTCTTGCTTTGCTCGACTTTTTGGCTTCACTTAGTAAACCACTTCCCCACTCCCTTCTGTATTCTGTATTCAGGGAATATATATATACCTACCCACTCAGGCGCTCACACATCTGGTGAGCTGTGACCTACTTGCAGCACAATAGATCTGTTAGCTTTTAACAAGCCTTGACAGTGCTAATGGTGGTGGTGGTTCTCTCAATCATGGCTACACTTCTGGAATTTTGGTTTAATTTATTTAAGGAAGGACTCCTGGGAATGGGTTCGCTGGTGAGCTGGCCTCCTGAAATAATGAAGTGTGGGGAAAGGAGCTGCCATGGGGTAGGGGAACTGGGTGCATCCAGATGTTTTGACTGCTAAATCCCTTCGGCTCCAACTAGCAGGTTCCCCACCCACAAGCCAGCAACTTTCCTAACAAATGGCTGCAGCTCTTTAGAGTGTGGACTCCCACTTGGAAAACCTTGGGAGATCTGATCGTACCTGATTTCAACTACGTTTTCATTTCTCCTAGACAGCATTCCTAACTGCCACCTCCTTTTCTTCCTTCTCTAGTATCACCTGGGACTCACTGGTCATCCAGAACTCTTCCTCCTCAACAACATTGACGCCGACCAAGCCTCAATTAGATGAATCCCCTCCGAACTAGTAAGGGTGTGACTTTAAAGACAAAGAACATAGAGCCCTCCTATGCTGCCCTAAGCCAAGTTTGATTGGTTCTGATATGTTACTGCAAACATCCAATGATTTGCAACTTCGAGAGAGAGGGGAAAGGAATTACTGTATGCTATTAAGGATCGTCTGGTACACTGGAAAATAGACTTCTTTAGAAGCTGTGCCTAAGGTCACCTAGAAAAGTTACAAAAGGACTGACTTAAATCATTGTGAAGCTGAGATTGTATGTAATGGTGATGGACAGGCACATATCTTGAAATTTGGGCCGCCACCGAACATCTTCAAAATACTGGGGGTGTGGGTACTAAAATTTGAAAAGCAATTAGCGGGAGGTGGGTGCTGAACTCTTCATTCAACCGCTGGCCTCCCTCTCTACTCAGCTACCTCTCCCCGTACCCCCAGCGTTTTACTCCTAGTTGGATCTCATTTCTGGTCTCAGATTGGGAGAAATGTGCCAGGGGCAAACTTGTTTATTTGGAGGCAGGGTCTAGCAATAGCAGACGGAGAGTTCCATACCCCTGTCTTGTCTGTCATTTTCACTTTTGAAAGCCCTTTACTTGCTTTACAGGTATTTGACACTGACCCATACTTGACACACATAACTACAGTAAAGGTACTGGTGATTTGATTTCCGCTTGATGCAGATCACTCTTTCCTGCCTAAGGGAGAAATGATCACACACCACACCCCTCAATTTCTGGAAAACTGACAAGCGTCTTTTCTGAAAGTTGAGATATATCCTTCTTGGCATTTCATCCTCAATACTATCCTGTTATCAAGGAGTCCAAATGAAATCCAGCAGGTTCACTATTCCAGATGGAGAATTTGGGTTTTTGTTTGACGCAGAGTGCACCCAGCCTGGCTAGCCCCATGGTCCTTCTTGCTATCAGATTAGGAAACTAACATAATTGAATTTTCCTCGTGGCTGAGGAAACTTGTTCTATGCGCAGAGCTGCAATTGCAAGACTAAGTCCATGAGATTTAAGTATAACAGCTTTCTTTTCTTTTTTCGAGAAAAGAACTCTAGCCTGAAACTCCTGCTTCTTCTGCTGACCCTATTAATATTTTTATATATTTTTTACAGCACCATCATCGTACAGGGAGCCATAACAAGAGCCCCTTTCTTTCCTTTTGACTACTGCTCAATTTGGTACAGAGTTGTTAAAATGGCATGGTTGGCAAAATCTCACATCAGCTGACTCCTTTAACTGACACTGCACATACTTTGTGCTTAATATGTCACGTCTGATTTATTAGGTAAAACTTGAAATAACAGTTTCATAAAGAGTTGCAGCTTGCGTCATTTACTCTGCTGCTGGTAAATGTGTGTTTTCAATTTACAGCAAATTAAGGGTCCTTTTTTCTTGTATCAGTGTGACATTTTACCCGGTTAATTTAACAACACATTCAGTCGCAGCTTACATTGTAATCCAAAGCCAATATAGAAGTGATGCAAATTTAGTTTAGGCCTTGCGGTGCTCTGTCAAGGTTTCAGCCAATCCTTGATATTTGAGTAGAGTTGTTCATTGTATGAACAGAAAATGGTACCTACCTGTTGCTTAAGTTTCATCCCTGAAACTTTCCCCAAGTTTCTAGCCCTCGTGCTCACAGAAACAGACACATATGGCCATATACATGCAGTATCTGCAGAAAATGCCAGTATTTAATCAAATTTGCAGCTGTTCTAGTTTGCAAAGTTGGCCACATACATTAGAGTTGTCTGAATGTTCTCTGTGATGCGAGACAACGTGGTACTGCCATTGCACCTGAAACAGTACAGACACCATCATACTAATATCTCCTTTGCTCTACAAATTGCATTTCTTCATTGCATAAGGAGAGTCACCCATTCTGTAACTTACTGCGGACAGCCTAAGGCTTGAGTTCTGTGCACAATCAACTTGCTAGTAAGCTGCATTCAACTCAAGCGGGGCTTGATTCTGAGTAAGCATGCATAGAATCAGGTGTTGCTTTGCTTCCTACCTTAAATTGGATGATTTGTGTGCATCAAAAAACATGCCACATTCACACACACAAACTTGGGCACAAGAAGTGTGTCCTGCTGAACTTGGCCAAAATAGATATGTTTGAACCAAACAAGGCTTCCAGGGCAGCCCCTCTGTTCTAAAAATGTCACATGTATCTTCCACTCAGGATGCACTAAAGATCTGCAGTTGTGTTACAAGACAAGGCCAGTTTCTGCTGAATGGTATACCGTATATGCAATCTGTGCTCTGTTACAAAACCCATTCAAGACAAGCCCTGCTGGGTCAGGTCAAAGGCCCATCTAGTTCACCACCCTATTCTCAGCCAGGTGCCTATGGGAAGCCACAAGTAGGACTTGAGTACAACAGTACTCTCACTACTTGTGATTCCTAAGCAAGAGGAATTCAGAAGTATATTTGGTATTCTTGTTTTATATTTGGCACTAATTTATATTAAATGTACTGATCATTATTTGTTTCAACAGAGGTCCAGGTTTTCAAATAAATATGTCAACTATACACTGCTTTTCTGGTTTCTAATCTTGTTATCTGATGTCATCAGTCTTTCTTTGTCTTCTGACTTAGAACGCAAAGAGATACTGCTGCAGGAATGATTACAGCGGGGGGAAGTAGAAGTAAAATAATTCTGTTGAGGCTGCTTAAGGAATGTTGCTGCTTCGGAAGGAAAAAAAATGAGCAAGGCCTAATTTATACAAAAATGCTATTGTAAGCAATGTGGAAAAACCACTGAGCCCAAATAGGTGACCATTTTATCACACTTCCTGCTACACATTTTGCCACACCTTATCACCTGATGAGCAGTAGAATCCCTCTTATCACTTGGCAAGATGATTCAGATGATCAAACCTCTCCGAGTGAAAGAACTCATCCCAGGGTAATTGGGGTGGTCCGAATGAGCTCAGCTTGCATTTAACTGCACTGAGGTTGTTTGGGTTTGCCATCACATGTGCATTTGACAAGAAGCTATGGATGATCCCAGATGCCTGAAATGTGTATGTGTGTGATAACGTTTGCCAACAAATATTTGCCACATTTATGCTTCACGTGTTCATGTGAATATCCTACAAATGTGTGGCAGGCTTTATTCTGGTGTTGTTGCTTTTGTGGGTGCACTGGCATGGATGTTGGAAGGCCTCTCAACTCAGTGGCAAAGCCGCATGCATGGTGTACGTGAAATCGCAAGCTCAGTTCCAGACATTATCAAAAAGAACTCAGGTAGGAGGGAGCCCACTGTGCCTTAGAGAGCAGCTGCCAGAGTAGAGGCTGAGAAGACAAACCAGCGGTCTGACTCTGTATCACGCAGCTTCCTATGCCCAGACATTAGCCACGTTAAGACTCCCCTAGGGGGCTTAGCTGCTGGTGTTTCTAAAAACTGGACACAACTCTGAACCTTGAGAGCAAATGTTCAACTCAAACCAGGAAAAAGCTGCAAAGTTGACTCAGATCTGGATGCCCAATGCAGAGCTTGTCTTCAGCATATAGAAGCTGCTTTAATAAATGGGGAGGGTGGCAGTGGGAATCCTGGCGGCATACTTGGAATACATTCTAAAAACACTTATACATACAAGTTTTTATAAAATAATACTGAATCAAATGCTTTGCTCTTCCTCTTTGCTTTGATGATGATGATCATTTGTTTGGTCCACTGGTGCCCGAACGTTTCATGTAATCTGTATACATGGAATATAAAACTCCTAACAAAAGAAAGCAGATATATTAGTTAGCAATGGCTGTTTCAATATCATCCAGCAACTGTTGCATTGAACAGAAATAAGGTCACGTTTGCTATCTTAGCACAGGTAAATGGATCTGTTGCCTGGTGATGACTCAACAACAAAAGCTTAGGGCTTTGAATCAAAAACTACAGGGCTGCCTGTTTATTCACTACAGCCTTCTGGGGAACGTTTTCGGCCCCATGAGCCAGATCTTTACCCACCCCATCGGCCAATGTTGACAGGCGAGTGGGCCGACCCATCTGTCAATCATCTGACACCATGATGGCAATCAGGTGATTAACAGATGGGTGGCTGTGCCCAACTGCGGCGAGGGGGAAGAGTTCTGCTTTCCTAGCACATTCCCTGCAGGAAACACACTAGAAAAGCAGCACCCAGCAGGATTTGACCTCACCTACAAGCTGATTGACAGGTGGGTGTGGTGGGGAACCTCTGACTCTTGGCTTGGTGTGGGTTTTTTTTTGGGGGGGGGAGAGAGAGATGGCCTCAGAAGCTAAACTGGACAGCGGGGAGATTACTTAACAAAACGGCACTGATCACAACAACATGTTCTCTTACCTACTGTTATTGCACCTACAACAAAGCTTTGGGCTGCAACTCTCATGTGGATGAGGTGGACTGACATTTTTTGGCTTCCTCTGTGTTTCAGCTTGTAAAGCCCATAGCCTACTACAGCAAAGCAGCCTGCCAGACCTGGATATTAAAGAGAGGGGTGTAGTTCAGCACTGAGCACCAACATTGCCTTGCTGGATCCGGTTAAGGCTCCATGTAATTCAACATTCTCTTCCTAACAGAGACCAGCCTTTGAGGAGGATACAAGCAGGACATGAAGCCAACAGCCCCGCCCATTGTCTCAACAATTCCTATTCATGCAGGAATCTCACCCTTAAAGGCATCTAAAGCAGTGGTTGTCACCCTATTGGGTTTTAATACTTTTTTAAAAAAAATGATGATGATGCAATGGACCGACTCAAGGAGCCAAAAGAGGAGGTATACCCTTCCTACTTTGTCAGTTGAAATCACACACGCATAGTCATTTTGCAAGGCCCGTTTGCTTTCCTGGGTTCCTCCCTGATGAACTGGTAGAGTGCTCAACCCACTGCTGGGTTCATGTCCCTGTAAGCTAAGTGAGTTAGTCACTAGTTCTCATCCTACCCAGCTTGAAAGGTTGTGAATATGAAGCCCATGTATGCCACCCTCAGCTCCTTGGACCAAGAATTGGGTGCAGATGTGGTAAACAAACCGTGTTGTGTACACATTTTAAAAACAGACCCCCTTCTGAATCAAAATGTTGTTTAAAGCAATGATTGGTAAGTGACAGCTCATTTTGTTCCAACAGGATGTTTCATTTTCTGGGGTGAAGGCTAGGATTTCGATTCCCAGGTCCATTCACTGTAACCATATCAACTCTCCCTGAATCCAAAATAATAATAAAAAACTTTGCTCTAAAGTGACATCCAGATGTGTTAAGCTTTATCTCCTGAACAATTTGGTTTTGGGAGATTTGTCAGGTGATGTAACTTTTCTTTTTGTTTCTTAGTGTTTGATGCGTAAATTCAATATAATGACATTTCTTTTTTATCTTTTAACTGCAAACCTGGTCTGCGAGAGGCAAGCACTGTCCTTGCAGCCAGCTTAATTGGCAACAGTGCATACAAATTAGCCTGTGTTCGTGGGCATTGCATGTACAAATCACTTTAAATTCTGGAAAGGCACCTGGTCTGGTGCAGTTCAGCTGGAGCTGATAAATGGGAAGGAAGACTAATGAAGGTTGATGGGTGAAACTGTGACAGTTTGCAAGGCTTATGCTTCCCTCTCTCAATGTGGGCACATTTTTTAAATCCTACTAGCAAAAAAAGAAATGTCATTCACTTGTCTGTTTAAAATACAGACTTTTTAAAAAGGATGGTATTAAGTCTATGGCACGGAATATGGAGCCACAATGTGTTTCCTGCCTGTTTCTTATACCAGGAGCATCCAACTTCTATATTCTTGAAGACCACTCAGTTCTCCAGTTTCCAGTCTGAGGTGTGCCACCTTATGGATGGTCACCAAGGCAGCAGAGAGCTATATAAATATGACTCTGAACACACACTACCTCACACACAAGCCTGGACATTCCTATGGCATTCTACCTGCACCACTCTGTTCTTGAAAACGAACTCTTCTTCTGCTCCAGCAAAGCAGACTAATCTGTACATAACATACAGCAAAACTAGAAGAAAACCATTTATGCAAACACAGAGGGGGGTATCCCACATTTACATCAAACTGCAAAAAGCAGTAATATAATAAAAAACTGCAGCAAAACAGAGCAAGAGTTAGCAACTCAACAGATATAGGAAACAGATATAGCAGATGGAATTTAGTCACTGACTGGAGTGACTATCTCCATATCCCTCTTAGCTATATCGTTATTATTGGCACAATAGCATCTGAAGCCATAACCCAGAGACTGACCACCACCACCAATTTATTGAGTTCTCAGAGTTATAAAAGGTAAAGGGACCCTTGACTGTTAAGTCCAGTCGTGGACGACTCTGGGGTTGCGGCGCTCATCCCGCTTTACTGGCCGAGGGAGCCGGTGTTTGTCCACAGACAGCTTCTGGGTCATGTGGCCAGCATGACTAAGTCACTTCTGGCAAACCGGAGCAGCACGTTTACCTTCCTGCCAGAGCGGTTATATCCCACCCTTATTCTAAAGAGCTGCAGATGGCATACATTAGGGTGTATATACCCTTAGAACGGGACGCGGATGGCACTGTGGGTTAAACCACAGAGCCTAGGACTTGCCGATCAGAAGGTTGGTGGTTCGAATCCCCGCGACAGGGTGAGCTCCCGTTGCTCGGTCCCTGCTCCTGCCAACCTAGCAGTTTGAAAGCACGTCAAAGTGCAAGTAGATAAATAGGTACTGCTCCGGCGGGAAGGTAAACGGCGTTTCCATGCGCTGCTCTGGTTTGCCAGCATGCGGCTTAGTCATGCTGGCCACATGGCCTGGAAGCTGTACGCGGCCAATAAAGCGAGATGAGCGTCGCAACCCCAGTCGGCCATGACTGGACCTAGTGGTCAGGGGTCCCTTTACCTTTACCCTCACAACAAGGCTGCAAGGTAAATTAGGCTGAGTTTGTGTGTGACTGATCACCCAGGGAGACAGACTGCTGAGTGGGGATTCAAACTCTGACAGGTCTCTCCGCAGCAAGTCCAAACACTCTACCCACTGTACCACATGGACTCGAAAGTGCTGAAGGGTTCAACTCACCTATGGGAACAAAGGGGGCATCTCTGGATTTCCTTGCTAGTTTTGATGCTTGGCTGTCATCTTCAGCTGGCGACCAGGACTCATCAGGAGACATTTCTCACGTCTGAATACAAAAATAAGTGCAGGGAAATAGAACATTTCTTGGGAAAGCATTACTGATTAGAGATGTTCTGGTTATGGTAGCTGAAAGGAAGCACACTTGAAGGACTGGCTGTGGTGCATTTTATTTCAAATAAAACTTTTTTTATACTCTAGTAGTATTTCATTCCGTAGGCCAACCAAGCTCCTTCTCTCCATGCTCCCTGACCTGTGCTGGCTCCCTGGTGCTATTTTATTACTGAATGGTTCTTAGACAATGAACCTATATGTGAGCGGTGTGTTTTTGTTACCATGCAGGATGAGGCCTTAGGAGGTCACATGAGGTCATATGGCCCATTCATTCATGCTATCTGTTGAGGATTGGTTCTTAATGATTCGGGGACCTGGCTTATATGGTCAAACCCACCAATATTGTAAGAACTAAAGAGGTTCAACAACAAAATGATTTATTCATGCAGAAATTGAGCTTGTACATCCAGTACTGGAATGATAAGGTACAGGATGAAAGTTAGCCACATGTTCTTTTAGTAATAATCTCATAATAAACCCTTTTATTAGTTCCCCCCTTTTCCTCTTTTCTTCTGTGCCTCTCTTATATGGGTGAACTAAATAACCTGTCAGTTACTTTTTTATGTAGGTCTTATTGGATGTATGTTTCTGCAGAATAACTCTGCAACCTGTACAACACTGATGGTTAAATATTGGTACCATTTTGTGGAACATTTGGAGTCTTGTAGGGAAAAAATTCTCATCAACAGAAGGATGTTTTAAAGAGAAAGGGGAAAAAAGGGGGGAAAGGAAAGGAAAGGGGAGGAAAAAAAATCTTTCTGCAATATGGGTGTAAATTCTTTGTAAATTTTTGTGTATATGTGTGTAATTTAACCTAATAAAGATTATTAAAAAAACAAAACAAAACAAAAACTGTATATGTTTTTTCCATCAGCAGCCACTTTTCCTATCTCCAAACTGGCTCTTATTTTTCTTAAAAATGAAAGCCAGTTGATCTATAGCACAATGCATAATATTTTAGCAGTGTCATAAACAATGACTGTAGTTTAGCTATTCTTTTTATTACATGTTTATGCTATGCTTCTCCCAAGGAGCTCAGGGTAGCTCCCCCACCCGCATTATTCTCAAAATCATCCTATGAAGTAGATCAGGCTAAGAGAGAGTTCCTGGACAATGTTCACCCAGTTAGCCTTATCACTCAGCAGGGATTTGAATCTGCTCTTAGTCTCTGAACACAACACTCCTCTGACTTTCTTAATCCACTAGCTAATAGTTTCATATACATGGTATAGTGTTATATGCAACCCTCTGCATAACCATACAAAGGCATAGAATACAATTTTCATTTCAAGAAGATGCCTAATCTCAGTGTAAAGGCTACCCAACATAATTGATCTACAAATAGCAGCTTTGCTAATTAAACAACCCTTACTATGATCCTTGGTTCTCAAGAGTGAAGTCATATAACTTTAGTTCTTTGCTCTTGCTTTTCTGCAAGATTCAAGAGCAACTGAATCTCAGAAACCTTTTCCCGCCTGCTAAAATCCCACAATCTTTTAGCTTCCATAATCTAAACAGAGCACACTGGGTTCCTTAAAATTTTGTTTCATTTTTCCAAAATAAATCCTATTGCCCTTCTCTGAAGTTGTTTGCAGTCTTTCGGTCTCATCCAAAATCTGGAGAGAGTATATATAAAATGTATTTCATACCTACATGAAGATAAAATACTTCAGTAGTGAAGCCTTCATATCATTTTAAAAATGAATCCTTTTGCAAATAGGATCCAGTTAAACTGGGTGCTCTATGAGGACCTCCCATATTTTTAACTAATGCCAATAGTTTTACCTGAGATACAGCCATCTATCTTGATTTTTGTTAGAAATACGGGAAATAAGCAAGAATTCAAGTTGTTGAGTTACCTTTGCTGCTGATGCATTAACTGTCCATCTACTCTGTGATCTCAAAAAGAAAGAGGATCTTTCTATGGCAGGCTGAGGCTGCTGTCGGTAATGAGAGACAAATACAATTATAGATCGTTTGAAGGCAACATCTGGTAAAACTCTGTTCTAATACGGTTCTTCTCCCAGGTTCTGTAAGCTTTGTTAGTTTCATAATTGTTCCTGGAAGCAGGCACAAGGGCAGAAAATATCTACTGTCGTTGGTTTAATGAGCAGAAGTTCTCTTTATGCATGAAGTAGGCCATAACATTTCATCAAATCATTTCTGGGTATAATTCTACTATGGGGGAAAACATCAGTAGTTTCTCAGATTCCCAAGAGATTCCCATTATATTGGAACTGTTTCCAACTGAAGCAACATGGAAGCCTTTAAAGACTACATAGTCTTTTTATTATTCCCCAAGCGAACAGTTCTTTGCTAAATCAATGATATTTGTAATTTAAAAACAACTGCCGAAACACCTGGAATTGGGGTAGTGATGTGTTTTATCAACTTTTACTGCATACTACGAAAATTACCAATTTCCCCTAATTTCACATGCTTAACAGTCTGCCTGTAAAGATTACAATTATAAAATGCCACCTTCTTTCTTACTTTGTTGACTGTACAGCATGCTGTTACTTTTATAGATCCGACAATCAGATCAGCAAATAAGATCCAGTGTATGTGAGCGCTTTACAGTTACTGTCTTCTGTATTGTAAAACCAGCATATCTAGTTAATATTCACATAGGACAAGCTTGTGATCATTGAGGAACAGACATTCTGAATCAGTAGAGTACTTTGGGTAAATGATTATGCAAACATAACAATATTAATCTCAGAACATCCACTTGCTCAAATATCACTTTTATTCCTTTTGAGTGAACATGCATAGGATCTGCCTGTCTCAGTTGAGAGAAAAAGCCTGTGTTTACACTCCATTTCTGCCTGGTGTAGGTGTCCACACAGTACAGTGGTACCTCGGGTTAAGAACGTAATTCGTTTGGGAGGTCTGTTCTTAACCTGAAACTATTCTTAACCTGAAGCACCACTTTAGCTAATGGGGCCTCCTGCTGCTGCCACTGTGTCACTGCTATGCAATTTCTGTTCTCATCCTGAAGCAAAGTTCTTAACCTGAGGTACTATTTCTGGGTTAGTGGAGTCTGTAACCTGAAGCATCTGTAACCCGAAGCACCTGTAACCCTAGGTACCACTGTAATTAGAATGAAGAACAAGTTCCACTAATTCTTTGTTTTATCAATATGTCGAATGTAAATACAGTAGCTCCCATTTTTGACACCAGGTCCTACAAGTAATTTCTTCTTTAGTTTATTACATCCCCATTCTATTTTATGCACAAATGAGTAGTGCATTCTTGAATCCACATCTCAGCATCTCCATATAGCAACTTCTGCCTACCAGAAAACCTGACGCACTGTGGCATGGGTGGCAAGTACAACCAGAGCATCACCCCCTTGCATAATGATGTAGTATAGAACAGACCTCCTGTAGAAGACAGTATTTTGGCAGGTGCTGAAATTTCCTGAGTCCAACTGTTAAAAGACACTGAATCCTGCCCACAACTGCAACTGGATTGCACCAGCATTTGAGGGATACAAGAGGGCTTTCAGGGATCAGGTGTGTTACATTCAAATAATAACGGCAGAGTGCATACTTTGCATGCAAAAAGCCCCTCCTTCAGCCCTCAGCATCTCCTATCTGAACCACACACCCCATTCAGCATAGAAAATACTGAACTAGGACTCATGGTCTGACTTTATATAAAGCAGATTTCTAAGCCCTATAGGGGCATACTGCCCAATATACTATCTCGTGTTTTTTATTTTATTACTTATTATAAAATGGAAGATTGCATAATTGCACTTAAAGAAAACCAGGTCATGTAATCTGGTACAGTAGTTCTAGCCACATAATCTCCATACATTGGAGGAACAGGAGGAGAATGTCTCTGTGCATGTTCAGAGACGCCCTATTGTCAAATCAATTGCCTCAGAGCCCTGACGGTGTAAACGGTTTCTGAGGCTAAATCCTTAAAAGAGCGATTTTTTCCAATTTAAAAGCATCAAGTGAGCTAATGATGGCATTGCAACGGGAATTGTATATTGGGCATATTTGCGTCGTAGCTGGGAAGTCCTAGATAGAAGTTGCCCTCAGCAATGGCGTGTTTCTGTTGCTTGTTTTCTTAAATGTTTTTTAATGATGCTGATATTATTATTATTTTAGAATTGTTACCACACATCATTATTATATCATTATTTCCTAGCAACCTGGGGAAATAATAAAAAATAATGATAATGATAATAATCTGAGCTCGTCATCCTTCTTTCGTCCTCCTCCTCCTCCCCTCACATCTTCCCTCCTCAGAAAGCAAAAAACAAATGCCGCCCAATTCTCCGCCTAGGTCTGCGCGTGCGTGTGAGAGAGAGAGCGCGAGAGTACGACGGCCTGGCACACCCCTCGGTTTCCCATCATCCTCTGCAGCTCAGGCCGACCTGCCGAGCGGAGAAACCAAGTTGCGCTGGGACGGAGCAGAGTGCAGGGCCGCGATGGAGCCGCGGGCGTTACGAACTTGCTCCCTCTCTCCCGCAACCCCCCCCGCTCGTGACGTCACGCCCAAGCCACCAATCGGGAAAGGGGGTTTGCTGCGTGGGTGGCTTCGGGCGGCGGTTAAAGCCGCGAGAGAGGAAAGGCCCGGATGTTCCTGTGGGAGGGCTCAAGCCCCGCCTACCGCCCGTCAAAGGCGGGAAAGGCGTCCGTCTGAAACGTTCTCCCTCAGGAGTGAGTCGTTGGGGTTTTGCTGCCTCGTAGAGGTGCCTGGGGTGGCGGCTGCGACTTGTCGTGCTAGAATGAGGTATATAAGTATTTTTGTAAACAAAGAACAACGTCGAAACAACTCGGGCGGGGGGGATGGGAACCCTGGAGGCAAAGGTTTCTGCATTCCTCATTTTTCTGACAGGCAGAAGTTCAGCAGGTGGAGAGGGTGCGAGTCCTTGTTGGATTTCTCTCTGACGTGTGTACAGCAGCCGGGGAGGATAATACGGAGTACGTTTCCAAGCACAATTCAACGTGTTGGTGCTGACCTTTAAAGCCCTAAACGGCCTCGGTCCAGTATACCTGAAGGAGCGTCTCCACCCCCATCGTTCTACCCGGACACTGAGGTCCAGCGCCAAGGGCCTTCTGGCGGTTCCCTCACTGTGAGAACCAAAGCTACAGGGAACCAGGCAGAGGGCCTTCTCAGTAGTGGCGCCCGGCCTGTGGAACGCCCTCCCACCAGATGTCAAAGCGATAAACAACTACCTGACATTCAGAAGACATCTTAAGGCAGCCCTGTTCAGGGAAGTTTTTAACGTGTTATATTTTACTGTATTTCTGGTTTCTGTGGAAGCCGCCCAGAGTGGCTGGGGAGGCCCAGCCAGATGGGCGGGGTATAAATAATAAATTATTATTATTATTATTATTATTATTATTATTATTATTATTTAGATCAGGGGAATTGGTTGGAGAGATTTAAACCCTTCCCATAATTCTGCAACTCCAAGCAAATTTGGGCCATGCCGCTGCCACACAGAAGATTTTAAGTAGTAATAATAATAATAATAATAATAATAATAATAATAATAATAATTTATTATTTATACCCCACCCATCTGGCTGGGTCCCCCCAGCCACTCTGGGCGGCCTCCAACAAAACACTAAAATACAATAACCTATTAAACATTAAAAGCTTCCCTAAACAGGGCTGCCTTCAGATGTCTTCTAAAAGTTTGGTAGTTATTTTTTCTTTGACATCTGGTGGGAGGGCGTTCCACAAGGCGGGTGCCACTACCGAGAAGGCCCTCTGCCTGGTTCCCTGTAACTTGGCTTCTTGCAGCGAGGGAACTGCCAGAAGGCCCTCGGCGCTGGACCTCGGTGTCCGGGCAGAACGATTCAATTCAATTAAATTAAAACATTGAGTGATCTGGTGGTGGCTCCTGTGGTCTGGCTCTTAGGGGTTGCCAGCCTTTTTGGGCCAATGGCCATCTTTGCAAACTAAAGAAACACTCCTCAAACCACACACACTTCAAATTGATTGGCTACAACAGAATATTTTTAATGCCTAATTTCCGATGAAGGGCACCCCGTAGTCACCAGGAAAGCTCCCAGATGAAAGGCATGGTCACAGAACTTATTGTGGCTTACTACCTTGTGCCTAGCAGCAACACATCTCCTTTTCAGATGCCGCTTTAGAAATGTGGGACTCGGAATAATATCACAAGCAGCCGGAATAATACCACAAGCAGCTGGTATTTCCAGCTATGCCTGCCTGGTGGTACCACTTGTTCCCTGTTCTCTTGAAATGTATCTCCAGTATAATCTGTTACAGTAGCTCCTCCTCTTGGTTTACAACTACATTTATTAGCCATTCCAGCAGAAGTTGCCACAGCAGAGAGTAAAAAGGAATATGACTCTCCTTCATTGGGTGCTTCTAAGCAGAGGTTGGATGGCCATCTGTCATGGATGTTTTAGTTGAGATTGCATTGTAAGGGGTTGGACTAGATGACCCTCGGGGTCTTCCAACTCTACAATTCTATGATTCTATGGACCCGGGTGGCGCTGTGGGTAAAAGCCTCAGCGCCTAGGACTTGCCGATCGAAAGGCGGTTCGAATCCCCGCGGCAGGTTGCGCTCCCGTCGCTCGGTCCCAGCGCCTGCCAACCTAGCAGTTCGAAAGCACCCCCGGGTGCAAGTAGATAAATAGGGACCGCTTACTAGTGAGAAGGTAAACGGCGTTCCGTGTGCTGCGCTGGCTCGCCAGATGCAGCTTGTCACGCTGGCCACCTGACCCGGAAGTGTCTGCGGACAGCGCTGGCTCCCGGCCTCTAGAGTGAGATGAGCACACAACCCTAGAGTCTGTCAAGACTGGCCCGTATGGGCAGGGGTACCTTTACCTTTACCTTTATGGTGAATCTACAGAGACCACCAGCAGTCACATCCAATGCTCCTCATCACTGTATTCAATAAATAGTGTGACACAAATTAAAATTATGTTTTAATGTGCTTGTTTTTTATATTTGCTTTGTTTATCTTACGTTGTGAAGCTGCTCTTAGTGGGCTATGACTACAAGGGAGGATGGAGATAATTTTACAACAATGTGCACTTTCATCCAGCAGATGTCACTATCCTCTCAGAAGTGACATCATTGATCATCAGAAGTATTATTTATACAAATACACTTATCTGTTAGATACTTTATGTAATTCTCTTTGTGGCCTAATTAACTATACAGTACAATAAAAAGATGATAGTTTTTCATCTTCAAGTTGCTGCTGAAAGAAATAGGACACAGATTTACTAGCACAACTGGCACCACAATCCAGTAAAGTGAGGCAAGTGCTTGGACTGTGAAACCATACTCAACCTGATTTCTAATCTGCCCTCCTTGTTGCTCTTCCATTGCCTTGGAGAACAGCAGGGGAACAGATCTCAATTATGATTCACAGAAGTGAGCGACTGGTGTGCTCTTGGTGGGGAAAGAGCTGTTCCCCTGCTCAAGAAGAGAGAGTGCATTTGAGATCTTCTGATCTGGTGCTGGCATTCTTTACTGAGGGAGTATATCCCACTGAAATCATGCTTAGGACCGTGCAGGAAGTCAACAACAAATCACAACCCACAGTTTGAATGTAATGCTAAGCTATCCTTCTTGGTTTGTTAACTTCCCCCACCGGGGAAGAAGCAAAATGGCCACTCATGCGCATTACATGGTCCTTGCCTTACTGTTACAAGCAAACATGGCCATAGAGTGACACCATCACCACAGCTATGTGGGAAATCATGTTAACACCAAAGCCTGATTGTCTAGAAGCTCTGTTCATCTGAATTCTCTACTTTAAAAGAAAGAGAGATATATTGTGTGAGCAGAGGAACTGGGCATTTGTGTGGATGCCCTTGACCCACATGAAGTTGTGCAATGGGTCCACCAGGTCCAGGTCCAGTGGTCAAAATCATTGGAACTGAAAACATAATAGGTTCCAAATGGTGACCCTTTGTGCTCTTATTTCTCTTGGAACATTAACAATTAATTTTCTAAAGCTGGCAGCGTCTTCATGCTTGAGATCCAGTTTGGGAAGAATGGAAATGTCACAAGGAAAGAAATTGAGGCAAAGCATCCTAAATTACATTGCTCTCTGGCTGTTCACAATTCACTGACAAGCCTATTGTTCCCTGATCTCTGAAATTAAAACAGTTTTTTAAAAGTAGATTAAATGGAGCTGGGAAGGTTTGAGAAAAGGTTGTAAACCTTGCTGTCATACTTAATTACATACTATTTGCTGCTTTATTATGAGAGAGAGAGAGAACGTGCATAGCATGGTTGGAATAAAATATAAAATGGGCTTAGAAATGTGACGATGAAAAAACACCTATATGTAGATAATAATATTGCAGTGGAGTCCAGAAATCTTCCCTAGCCCTAACAACCTGTGAAGAGAAGCATTAAATGGAAAACTAAAAAAATGTTAGCTAGAGATACCCGTATTTTTCGCTCTATAACACGCACCCGACCATAACACGCACATAGTTTTTAGAGGAGGAAAACAAGGGAAAAAAATATTCTAAACGAAACAGTGGATGTATGATTTTTGTGGTTTATGCTGTGGCCACAGACATGTGATCTGACGGTGAGTTTGGGGTAGCCCAATGCAAAAATCCTGAGGATCCATGTGGATCCGTGCTTTGTAACCACGTTTTTGCACTACTGCGGCCCCAGGCAGCAGTGGGTGCGTGTTTTTTTGGTGCAAGCTGTAGCCATGGACATGCTATGTGATCTGATGGTGAATTTGGGGTGACCCAGTGCAAAAATCCTGAGGATCCACGTGGATCCGTGCTTTGTAACCACATTTTAAGTGGGGAGGGAAGGAAAAGCACTCAAGGGACAAGGAGCACGTGTGGGGTGTGTGGAGAAGGATGCTGCTAATAATGCAGAAAAGGGGTTTAAGGGGAGAAGAAGCTGTTTCAAAGCGAGCCATGGAGGAGGGAAGGAAGGGGAACCATGGATCCTCTGCTCACGACTGCAGCAGATCCCCCCGCCATCTGTAGGCATTCACTCCATAACATGCACAGACATTTCCCCTTACTTTCTAGGAGGAAAAAAGTGAGTGTTATGGAGCAAAAAATACGGTAATTTTACCTTTAGAGGTAAGGGCTTTCAAATGTGAGAAGCAGAGCCTTTTTTGTGATGGTGCTAGAGATAGTCAAGTGTTTTGGTGTCTGAGGGAGAAAATTCATATAGTGCTCCCAGGTTGCTAAGATTACCATAAAATAGGCAATTACTAATTCATTGCTATTCAATGATACTCAAAAAATCTGTCACCTAAAGTGAACCTAAAGTTCAAGGGGGTTGTGGGGAGGCATCCTTTCTGGAATTCATTGTCTAAAGACATTTATACTGAATAACCAGCTTTCTTGTGTTTATTTAGAAAGCAGATAGCATCTTCATTTAGGAAAGCATTTGACTGGCTGGTCTTATTGCTGTTAAGGCTTCCTTGCTATTTTGTTTGTGTGGTTTGATCAGTTTAATGTTTTACTCTTGTTTAAAGTTGTTATGGTTGCTAGATGACTTTAATCCTTTTGTTGATGGGTGTAGTTTATCAATAAAGCAGCATGAGGTCAGGACTACATGGCTGATCTGGTCTCTTGCCACAGAGCTCCAGCCTCACCCCACTGCCCGTATTGAGCTTGCATCAGCCAGGTGGGCAGCAGCACTATCACACACAGTGCTGGCCACTCATATAGATATATTCAAATTATATATATTTCCCCAAAATTTGTATCTATACATGTAAAGTGGCTGGGGAAACCCAGCCAGGTGGGCAGGGATTATTATTATTATTATTATTATTATTATTATTATTATTATTATTATTATTAGCAAAAGCAAACCAGTACCCCCCTTGTCTTCATTTTTGATGCAATTTCTCTTTTTTGGCAATGTATAAGTGGCCACATAACCTACACTAGAGCAGTGTAATGTGTGGACTGCACTAAGAGCAAGCCATTGTTGTATATGGTTAGACCAGCACACTAGGAGTCCAGTTGTTGCTGTGTACTGGTATAGAACTTGAACACTAAATTCCACATTTGTTATCCCTGTTCTGCATCTTGTCTCTTATTTCTGGGGCAACCCAGCCAGATGGGTGGGGTATAAATAAAAACGTTGTTGTTGTTGTTCTAAGATCCCCAGACCTTGTCTTCGACAACTACCCGTGCTGTTGATTTTATACCCGCTCAGCATCTTTCATTCCAGATCCACCATCCTTTGCTGGTGATCTTTTAGCCTAGTGGACTCTACTCGGACTTCCAATTTTGTCCCTTTGCTTACTGCCACATTGACTTCGTTTCTCTGGCCTGCTTTGGTTTTGGCATGAGCTGGGCACACATGTTAGTTGTTATCCTACATTTGGGTCCTCCTGGACCTGATTGTGCAAGAAGGCCTGTGTCAAGTCTTGGGACTGATTTTGCCAAGACTTTCTATGCTTTACTGCCTGATGAAAGGGGCACATCTACAGAGAAAGAATGTCACTATACTCTTGTTACCACCATTCCATATTCTGTGCATGTCAAACAAACATTCACATACCATATTTCTCTATTTATTTGTTTCATTAAATTCATACCCCACTTGATTGTAAAAAACAACAACCTCAAAGCAGGTTACAAAAAGATTAAACAATAAAAATGAGGGGGAAATCACAAACATATAAACTTTTGTATGTTTTAAGGATAAAATTCTAAAACAAAGTAAAATTTCCTCAACTTTCTAAGCATCTGGGGAGGCTTGTCTAAACAAGAATGTTTTTAGCAGGTGCCAAAAAGAGTACAGTGGTACCTCGGGTTACATACGCTTCAGGTTACAGACTCCGCTAACCCAGAAATCTTACTTCGGGTTAAGAACTTTGCTTCAGGATGAGAACAGAAATCGTGCAGCAGCAGCGCAGCGGCAGCAGGAGGCCCCATTAGCTAAAGTGGTGCTTCAGGTTAAGAACAGTTTCAGGTTAAGAACAGACCTCCAGAATGAATTAAGTTCTTAACCCGAGGTACCACTTTACAGTGAAGGCTTGATCTCAAGAGGTAGGGAGATCCAGAGTGCGGGTGCTCCCACCACGACCAGAACCCAAAGCAGTATGTATGAGCAAAGACTATGGAAACATAAATACAGGTTTTGGATTATTTAATTACTTACTTTAAAGTGGGTGTTTTAAATTTGAGAAATTTACAAGACTGCTTCCAGTTAAAAATAAAAAATGATAAAACATCACTGAATTGTTACACAATCATTAAAATGGCAGAAGAAACAGCAGCAAATAGCAATCCGGTTGTAAAAGAAGCAGTTAAATTAACATTGCAGTTTATTTATTAAAAGCCCAAGCATATTAAACCATTTTAACCCACCTTTGAACATTTAATAGAATAGGTACATTACAAGAAGAATATCTATTGCAGGGGATGGTTCCATAGAAAATACCCTGTCTCCATTTGTCATCTGGCTAGACTCTGCAGACAGCAACACCTGAAAAGGTCTCTGTATATGTTATTTAAAACTGCACAGGACCTGGAATCCAAGTATTTGTCAGAGCACATTTCCTTTATCAACTGACCCTGAGACTGGCAGTGGGGAGGGAGCTGCTGGTGGGTGTTGCTTGCTCTGGTAGCACTTCCTTGGTAGTGATGTCCCAGATGTTGAACTCTCCCCCTGGAAGCATGCATGGCTACAACTTCCATTAAGCTGGCGCTAGCTGTTATACTGATTTCAAATTATAGGAACAGGTGGTTCTCTGGAGTATAAGATCAACTATGGGACGGTGACAGATTATTTAGGGGGATATACTATCACAGTTAAAGCTGCTGTTGTAATTTAGAGGGTGACTACATTCCACACCGCAGGTGGCACTGTGGGTTAAACCAGAGAGCCTAGGACTTGCCGATCAGAAGGTCGGCGGTTCGAATCCCTGCGACGGGATGAGCTCCCGTTGCTCGGTCCCTGCTCCTGCCCATCTAGCAGTTCGAAAGCACGTCAAAGTGCAAGTAGATAAATAGGTACCACTCTGGTGGGAAGGTAAACAGCGTTTCCATGCACTGCTCTGGTTCGCCAGAAGCGGCTTAGTCATGCTGGCCACATGACCCGGAAGCTGTACGCGGGCTCCCTCAGCCGATAAAGCGAGATGAACGCCGCAACCCCAGAGTCAGTCACGACTGGACCTTATGGTCAGGGGTCCCTTTACCTCTACCTTACATCCCGCATATATTTCTCATATAGGCATCCTTCTACTTTATGCACATTCTACTCATGTGTGACTGTGTGTATGCACAGCACCGGGAAATAGATAGATCCATCAATTATCTTTCTATCATACCAGGAAATGGCGAGAGAGAGAGATGGAGAGTCCTTGTGGCTCACGAGGAAACCCTCCCCAGAGCCCAAAGAGGACATATGGGGCAGTGGAAGCCCCAAAGAAATCTGAGGCGCAGCAGGGCTTTGTTTAGGCTGCTCAACCTCCCCGCCTAACAGCTGATATGCAGGGTAGCGCAGCCACTTTGCCACAAGTCCTCCAACCTCCAACTGCTTCCAGAGCTTCAACTCTAGTTATTTTGGTCTGGAATGGAGAGAGCGTGCGAGAGCATGCTGGAGAGCAGGGGGAAATAGGCATTTAGAAGGTGTTCCCCTCTTTACGTTTCACTTATGTGTGCAGTGGTCCAGAGCATAGCCGTCACATAAGTGGGGGGGCACCTGTATATATTTCCACATCTATAAAAAGTTGTTTTATCATGCCAACCCTTCCCATGGCATAATTATTTGGTTTTCTAGTTAACACATGCTTTAATTTTTGCTCAGGTTCTGAGATGACAGGTGGCCATTACTTTACCAAGTAAATGGTTTAGAAGATCTGAGCTGGTTCTGGATTAATACTTTGAGCTTGTTTCAGTTGTGAAAGGTCAGTGTTGGACTGAAGTTGATATTACAAGCTGTGGCTTTGCTAGAAACATAAGAAAATTTATGTGGGCACCACTGTATGTTGTCATTGTCCGAGCCAAGATGTACTACTTAAGGTCCATTTTTCCAGACAGACAAATGGTCTCTGCCCTTGTTGTTGGTATGTTTTCATAAAGTTGGTCTGTCCTTTTGCTTCCTCTTAGTTCCCCCCTATTCCTGTTGGCCAATAGGAGGATAATGTACCAATCTTGACCATTTTCCATTTGAGGGGGTGGCAGATAAAACAAAATCTTTGCCAGCAGCATTGGAAAAGAAAACCACACCAACAGAGCCAGCTATTATAGTGCAGGTTTAGCCCATTGCTACATAAACATGGGGTCTCTGTAATTTGGAAACTGCTTTGAAAGTAGACTGTCAAATATGAAAGGTGATGTCGCTTGCAAGTCCTGCAAAGCAGTGCACACAAACTTCCAGGGGCTAGTTCACATATGCTGTATAAACCAAGATTTTTCTGTACTTTAAGAGTGGCACTGGAATGTGTAGAATGTTTCTTATTTAAGCCATTGCATTTGAAGTGAGGTGAGATGAAATTACAGTTCTGTCTGGTGTTGTATCTTTGATAGCCCACTCATTGACCACATCTGCACTAGACATTTAAAGCACTCTTAAACAGTCATTGCTTCCACCAAAGCATCATGGAAACTGCAGTTGGTTCAGGATGTTGAGGGTTGTTAGGAGACCCCTGTTCCCTTCACAGAACTATAATTCTCAGATGGTTTAACAGTCCATCCCTCTTCCCCGAGAACTCTGGGAATTGTAACTCTTTGAGCGAAACAGGGGTCTCCTACCAGCTCTCAGAACCCTAAACAAACTGCAGTTCCTAGGATGCTCTGGAGGAAGCCATGACTATTAAAGTATTGTAACTGTGCTTTAAATAGATGGTGTGAATATGGCCAAAGAGTGAATGGACTATCAAAAATACAACACTACATGCAGAATAACTGTAATTGCATGTTACCTGACTTCAAAGGCAATTGTGTTTAATATGAAACATTCTGCTGTTAGGAAACCCCTAACCCCCTCATAATAGTGCTTTAAATGTAAGATGAGGCTGTGGCCTTTGAATTCATCACTTTTTCCTGCAAGACATCAAGTGATGAAAATGAATGTATGATCCAGTCCCAAGTCTCCTCTGGAAGAGTTACATTGTCTCTTCATGCTTCCCTGTTTTCATAAAACTTTTATGGGTTCTTGTCAGATGGCAAGGGTGGCTGCTCACGAGTAACCAGGCAGGACTCCAACCTGTCTTTTACAGGTTTTATTTAGGTGCAAACTGTTTACAGTGCAGAACCCCAAAGTTCATGTCTGCCTCAACCGCTAGCAGATTCTGGGAGTGCCTCTTTCCTGGACCTCCTCCAGCATAAAAGCCTCGTTACGCCCAGCCTTTTCCTTCCCTCTTTGCGCTTTAGACTTCTGTGCAGGGTGGGCGACGGAGGGGGCGTGCTTCCATCCTGGCCGGCTTTGCCAGAAGTGGTGCTGAGGCTCCTACCAGCATCCTCTGGTCCTTTCACCTCTTCCCGGAAGAGGAACTGCTTCGCAGGATTTTCAGAGGCTCCCTGTAACACAACTGCCCCTCTGTTTCCCCACCCCGTTCTGATGGCAGTTCCCTGACAGCTTCTACTCGATATACTTTGCAATAAATGGAATTTGTTTTGGGTTGCAAGCTGACCAGTAAAAACTGGTTTGCTCTGTACCTGTAGCCATAACAGCAATTTAATCTACTGAAATCAACAGGTGATGCTTTCCAAGCACGGTGAAAAACACCCCTACCAATGGCAGATCAAGCTACTTTTAAAATCACAGGGACAGAGGTTGGTTTAAAAAGAAAAGAAAAAGCCTGGCAACTCAAAATGGTTTCAATTCTCATGGCAGTGTTTCCCATCATGAAAGAGGGAAATAAGGGAATGTGGCCAGTGTTAATAGGATGGTGGAAATGGTATCGCAAAACGGCTCAGTTTCCTTACAGAATGTAAGAAACAACTTCCAGAGAATAATTACAAGATTTCCCTCCTTATCTTTGGACGGAAGTTTTTGTATTTTATGGCTAAGAGCAGTAAATAATTTGCCCATGGGCATAGCTACACAAAATGCTTGCTACAGGAGAACATCCCTTTGTTCAGCCATATATGGTAGCCATATTTAGAGGACATTGTAGACATACTGCTAAGCTTTCTGTGTAGCGTGTACCTCACTCTATAAACCAAGAACAGCAGATGTAGACATTCTAATGCATCACAGAACGAAAAGGATAGTAAAATGCTGATACAATGTGATTGCTATATCCCTGCTTGGTAAATGAAAGCGTCATCAAGTGTTTTCAATTGATTTTTGTTAAAATATATATCAGGAATTGGCACCTTTAGGGTACATCAAATCGGGTCTCTAGTTTGAAAAGGCCCAAGGAACGTATTCCTAGTTTTTTTTAAAGGAACTCTGTACCTTTAAATCCCTTGCAAATTGAGAAAAACAAGCTGTGATTTATATAAGCTGGGTAATCATGTGATTTTCAGGAAAGCTCCCTCTGCCCCCTCCCAGCTTCTGATCCCCACTCTGGCCTCCAACTGGCATGCAGCAAGAGTTTCAAGAAAGAGGCACCAGCATTGGGGCCTGATGAGGGGGCGGAAAGGAGGGAGAGATTCATTCAGAAAGAGAGGAAAGCAAAGCAAACGGGAGCAAGGCGGGAAAGGCGAAATAAGAGAGGGTGGGTGGGGGAAGGGAGGAGAGGGGCCTCTGCATTGTATTCATTTCTGCAATTCCCTCCTCCATCAACTATCAGAAAAGGGGCTGTTCTTTGCCTCTCCAGCGCTTGCTGCCATTCCAAGCCTACCGTATTTTTCGCACCATAGGGCGCACCGGACCATGGGGTGCACCCAGTTTTTAGGGGGGGAAATCAAGGGGGAAAATATTTTTCCCCCCCAGCCCCAAAGAGCAGCGTACAGGCTGCTCACAACCTCTCCCTGCTAGAGGGGTTGTGCGCAGCTATGGAAGAAGGCAAGGCAGCGAGCGGGATGGATCCCGCTCGCTGTTTCGGCTTCCCCTTTAGCCCCACGCAGCCTCTCCTTGCCGGGGGAGGCTGCGTGGGGCTAAAGAAGCCATAGCCCCACGCAGCCTCTCTTTGCGGAGGGGTTGCGCGCAGCTATGGAAGAAGGCAAGGCAGCGAGTGGGATGGATCCCGCTCGCTGTTTCGGTATCCCCTTTAGCCCCGCGCAGCCTCTCCTTGCCAGAGGGGTTGCGCGCAGCTATGGCACAAGCCTGCATTCGCTCTATAGGACGCACACACATTTCCCTTCAATTTTTGGAGAGGAAAAACTGCGTCCAATAGAGCGAAAAATATGGTAATTCAAAAGTTGATCCCAGGGGAGTGGAAGAGAGAGAGGGGGAGAGATCTCTTGCGCTGTTTACAGTATTATTACCCTCGCAACACATCTCCGAGCAGTGAGAAGTTCTAGGGTCGTAGTGCTTATCCCCAAGTTTGTGTTCCTCTGCCAGGAGGTCACTGGAAGCTTCTTGTTGTTCTGTGGTGTGGGTGTGTTTATTTAGAATCATTTATTAGCCACTTAAATGAAAGAATCCCTAAGCAGTGTAATAGTACAATTTAAAAGAGTTATCAATATAATATAAACATAAGTAAACATAGGTTGAAGAACAGCTGGAAATGCACCGGCAGATGGTCACAATCTGCATCTGAGCCGTGTACACACCACGGATTTAAAGAACATGAATTCTCTCAAAGAATCCCGGGAACTGTAGTATGTTAAGGGTCATGGGAATTCTGGCTCTCTGTGGAGTAAACAACAGTCCTAGGATTTGGGGAGTGGGGGAAGATGTGCTTTGAGTGTAAGTGGTACCGGAACAGGTTACATATGCTTCAGGTTACATACGCTTCAGGTTACAGACTCCGCTAACCCAGAAATAGTACCTCGGGTTAAGAACTTTACTTCAGGATGAGAACAGAAATCGTGCTCCAGCGGCACGGTGGCAGCGGGAGGCCCCATTAGCTAAAGTGGTGCTTCAGGTTAAGAACAGTTTCAGGTTAAGAACGGACCTCCGGAACAAATTAAGTACTTAACCCGAGGTACCACTGTATAGGGCATCCCATAAGCCTGTTCAGATATACCCACACTGATAGCCTTACAGAATTCTTTCAGGAAACACATAACAATATTCTTATTATTTAAAATAAATGCAGCAAGCTAGGTGCCTCTGGGAAGTTCACAAGTAATAGCCTTTACCTATTGCTTTTTTCCAGGGTCTGGAATTCAGAGGTGTACTGTGTCAGCTAAGTGTAACCTCCTTGTAAAAACGCAGATCATAACAACTAACAGATTATGTTCTGTGATAATTATTATTTTTTAAGCTAGGAGCCATCGCCACTTCTTGTGGTGAATTCCATCAGTTAATTATGTATTGTGTGAAAATGTACTTTCTTTTTTTATCTGTCCTGGGCTTACTGCCAGTCATCTACCATTATGAGATATAGGGCGGGGGGTGTTATATACCAACTCTCCGTGCACCATTCATGGTTTTGCAAACCTCTATCATGCCTGTCCCATCCAGTGACGTTTTTTTAAAGCTAAAAATCCACCAGTACTTTGGTTCTCATATGGAAAGCAATCCAGCTTCTCGATAATTTCAGTTTATGTTTTCTGTGGCTTTTGCAGCTCTGAAATATTCCTTTTGAGATGGCATAGCTAGGATTGTACACAGTACTCCAAATGTGCTTGCATCAGATTTACTTAATGGCGATGATACTTGACATTTCATTTTCAATTGCTTTCCTAATAAAGCTTAACATTGACTTAAGATTTGAGGGTTAATAAATTATTGTGAAAGCTCGGATTTATAACTAATGGACATATTTGCCCTTTACACTGCTGCTACACACAAGTGATTCCAATGAGCTCTCTTCCACAGCCCTCCAACTTCCTCCAGTATTTTTTCCTAGTCCTAACATTCCTGGTTATTTATTTCACTTGAAGCCCCTGCATTTTCCTTTGTAATTTGCCTGAGCCCACATGACAAGCTATTTTCCCCATCACTCCATGGAATTCCAAAGACCTTTTCTCATTTGTCCTGGTGCATGCATGCTGCTGCTGTTGCATATGTTTGCTATCCTTTGCCAGAAGCTGTCCTACCAGTTTGCTTTGTCTTGCCAAAAGTTCCAGCCTTCAAACTGCTCTCTCTCTGTGTGTGTGTGCCTGCGTGCATATAAGCAGCAAGGCTGTAGCTCAGCAGGATGGTTTAGAAACTGGAAAAAAGCATTTATCGGAAACCAACAGTATAGCTCCATGAGAATATGGAGTCATTAGCACATAATAGCTCCCCTCCTACCCTTTCAACCTTCTTATACCCACAAACTGTGTTCATACAAGGGTATGCACATATGCCAAAATGATTACCCTTCGTTAACCCGAATTCAACAAGTATTTGGAAAGGCACAGTAGTAATGCAAAACATTGGTGAACTGGTTTACTTCTCTCCAACATCCAGTGAACTGAAAATCCCATGTGATGGCTCCAGTAGGATCCAGTATAATCACTTCCAGTAAAAGGTAAAGGACCCCTGGACGGTAATGTCCGGTCAAAGGCGACTATGGGGTGAGGCGCTCATCTCGCTTCAGGCCAAGGGAGCCGGCAGTTGTTCACAGGCAGCTTTCCAGGTCATGTGGTCAGCATGACTAAACCACTTCTGGCACAACGTAACATCGAGACGGAAGCCAGAGCGCACGGAAACGCCATTTACCTTCCCACCA
This sequence comes from Podarcis liolepis, assembly GCF_965112155.1. Taxonomy (NCBI): domain Eukaryota; kingdom Metazoa; phylum Chordata; class Lepidosauria; order Squamata; family Lacertidae; genus Podarcis; species Podarcis liolepis. The sequence continues at coordinate 7,880,938 of NC_139555.1, forward strand.
CAGCGGTACCTATTTATCTACTTGCACTGGTATGTTTTTGAACTGCTAGGTTGGCAGAAGCTGGGACAGAGCAACAGGAGCTCACTCCGTTGTGTGGATGCAAACCGCCAGCCTTCTGATCGGCAAGCCCAAAAGGCTCAGTGGTTTAGACCACAGCTCCACCCGCATCCCTATATCACTTGCTGCTGGTCCAGATACATACCTGTAGTTCCATCTTTTGGACACAGTCCTCACCTGAGCTCAGATGAACTGGCTAGAGCCGCCCTGGCAAGAAGCATTGCCTAATTCAAATGGGGATGGGTGTCCATGCCCAGGGCCAACAGTTGTTATGTGTGGCTAGTTTTATTGCAGTTACATCTGGGTCTGGCCCAGTAAGTGCTAGTATTTCTTCAAGGGAGATGATTTCCTTTTTACCCTGCCTGCATTTCCATATTTACAATTATTATACATACAGTGGTACCTCAGTTTTTGAACATCTCAGAAGTCAAATGTTTCTGTTTTCGAACGCCGTAAACCCGGAAGTAACTGCTTTGGTTTTCAAACACCTTTCGGAAGTCGAACATGCCACGCGGCTTCCGCTGAGTGCAAGATCCTGAATGCTAGCTGTCAGTTATTGAGGTTTCTGTTTTCGAACGTTTCGGAACTTGGAACGGTCTTCCAGAATGGATTACATTTGAAAACCGAGGTGCCACTGTATTCTGTTCCCTCATTTCTGATTTCCAATGAACAGCAGAACTGTCAGTTGTATCAAAGTGTTGCTTTTTTTCTGTTTCTAAAGAAAAATCTCCCAGGTTTGTAAATAGCTCTGATAATCTGTGAGCTACATTATTTTGAAGTGGCTTACCAGGTGGGGTAATAATAATAATAATAATAATAATAATAATAATAATAATAATATATTATTTGTACTCCGCCCATCTAGCTGGGTTTCCCCAGCCACTCTGGGCAGCTTCCAACAAAGATTAAAAATACATTAAAATGTCACATATTAAAAACTTACCTAAACAGGGCTGCCTTCAGATGTCTTCTAAATGTCAGGTAGTTGAAACAAACAAACAAACAAAAAATTCCTTCCAGTAGCACCTTAGAGACCAACTAAGTTTGTTATTGGTATGAGCTTTCGTGTGCATGCACTGTGTCTCTGAAGAAGTGTGCAGGCACACAAAAGCTCATACCAATAACAAACTTAGTTGGTCTCTAAGGTGCTACTGGAAGGATTTTGTTTGTTTGTTTCGACTATGGCAGACCAACACGGCTACCTACCTGTAACTAGAACTATGTCAGGTAGTTGTTTATCTCTTTGAAATCTGATGGGAGGGCATTCCACAGGGCGGGCACCACTACTGAGAAGGCCCTCTGCTTGGTTCCCTGTAACTTGGCTTCTCGCAGTGAGTGAACCGCCAGAAGGCCCTCGGAGCTGGACCTCAGTGTCTGGGCAGAACGATGGGAGTGGAGATGCTCCTTCAGGTATACTGGACTGAGGCCATTTAGAGCTTTGAAGGTCAGCACCAACACTTTGAATTGTGCTCGGAAACGTACTGGGAGCCAATGTAGGTCTTTCAGGACCGGTGTCATGTGGTCTCGGTGGCCACTCCCAGTCACCAGCCTAGCTGCCGCATTCTGGATTAGTTGTAGTTTCTGGGTCACCTTCAAAGGTAGCCCCACGTAGAGCGCATTGCAGTAGACCAAGTGGGAGATAACTAGAGCATGTATGTAGTACTAGAGGTACTACACTAGCTCCCTGGTAGGTGGGCCACTCTTGCTTCCCAGGAGAGTACATTTATTCCAGTGGCTCACCTACAAGGGAGCTAGTTATCTCCCGCTTGGACTACTGCAATGCGCTCTACGTGGGGCTACCTTTGAAGGTGACCCAGAAACTACAACTAATCCAGAATGCATTTTATTTTTAAAAAAACTATGAGGTCCTATTGTAGATATCCCAGTAAGCAACAGCAAGTTGGAAGCAACAGGAAGCTAGCGTATCAGATCAGTCCCACCCAGCAAGAAGCATCTTTATGTGGGATATCTACAATAGGACCTCAAAGTTTTTAAAAAATAAAATGCATCCCGTTTCCCATTGCCAGTTTGATCAGAGCAACAGTTGTTAGGGAGGGCGTGTTTAACTCTCTACAACATTCTCTGATCAAAATTGCCACCTTCATGCACCTTTTTATCTTGTACACATGTTTTTGGTTCAGAGCTCTCCATCATTTCTGAGAACTGGCCATGAAGGCTGGGGCTGATGATAGTTGGAATCCCAACAATATCTGGAGGGCCATAGGTTTGCTATAAGGAGGTGGAAACACTATCATCCCTCTAGGGCAGGCAAATAGCTGCTTCTTTGGCGATCACTCAAAACCGAGTAAGATTGTCTGGGATATGAAGAGGCAAATACTCAAACACTCCTTGACCTTTATTCCTCTGCCACTGCCAAAGGGCTACATGGCTGAATTTCATTAAAAAACAAATAAATGTTGGGATTCAAGGTTACAAACCTGGCACCTATAGGCAGATGTGCACATGCCAAGACTTTCCATGACACCCCTAAGAGGATCCCCACCTGCCCTTCCCCTGATGTAGTTAGGCTTGAAAAAAGTCACATATTGTAGCCAATACAGTGGCACCTCGAGTTACATTACGCTTCAGGTTACAGACTCTGCTAACCCAGAAATAGTACCTCAGGTTAAGAACTTTGCTTCAGGATGAGAACAGAAATCATGCAGCAGCGGCACAGCAGCAGTGGGAGGCCCCATTAGCTAAAGTGGTGCTTCAGGTTGAGAACAGTTTCAGGTTAAGAACGGACCTCCGGAATGAATTAAGTACTTAGCCCGAGGTACCACTGTAGAAGGATCTCTCAAGGCTAATAGCAGCATGGGGAATTTTGGGGGTGATCCAGGAAGTCCATGTCCCTCCCCAAGCTCAAAAAAAACCTAAAGCATTTTCCCCAAACCTAATTGATGGGCAGGAGGGTGGTGCTCTCAACAGTCTCAACATGGTTGGTGATAAAGATTTTTCACTTCACCAATGAACAAGAAAGACCGTTTTCGGTGAGTGTGACATCCCTCTAAGCAGAATGCGTATGTTTAATTTCAGCAGCTTTGTACAGTTTCAAAGATAAGTATAGTAAATACTAGGAATCTGGTCATCTCATTGACCTCCTGGGGTATGGCTGCCAGCTTTTCCAGATCCTTTTCTCTCCTTCCCCTTCTTTCAGATCTACGATGTGCTACAGATGATTGATGTAATCATGTGTGGGCCAGCAGGTTAGCAGACATTTCTGTGGGCTAGTTTCTACTCAGGCTTTATTTGCAAAGTTTAATCAAGTGCCTTGTTTTGAACCAATGATATTGATTTATGCAGCTAAAATAAACACTATTGTGATCAACATGAATATTTTGAGAAAACGTAACAAATGCAACTTTCTCGACTAATTAGCTCAGGCAAATTGTTTGTTGTGACGATAAATTACCACTCCCTTGGAATGGAACAGTAACAACTCACCCCATGCTGGTGAGAAAACAGCAGGAGCCTATGGTAGAAAATATGCTCTTGGTGGGAGAAAGCATGGGTAGGGTGGCTCCCTTTTCAAGCTGTTCAGCATGCAAGCTTTGAATGATGTGGGGATTATGAGTACCCCTCCCTCGGTTATGCTGGAAGCAAACTAGGAATTAGAGGGTGGGGGTGGGGCATCCTTCCAGAGAGGAGGAAAAACACAAGCAACCTAATCCATGAGGTACATGTGAAATATTAAGACACTTATGAGGCAGAACTGCAGGAATAGGAAACCTCTGATCCTCCAGATGTGATCCTCCAGTTTTAACTAAAAAAGTGCCTTCTCCAGTATCAACCATCTTGGACCTTATCATAGAATCATAGAATCACAGAATCATAGAATCCTAGAGTTGGAAGAGACCACAAGGGCCATCGAGTCCAACCCCCTGCCAAGCAGGAAACACCATCAGAGCACTCCTGACATATGGTTGTCAAGCCTCTGCTTAAAGACCTCCAAAGAAGGAGACTCCACCACACTCCTTGGCAGCAAATTCCACTGTCGAACAGCTCTTACTGTCAGGAAGTTCTTCTTAATGTTTAGGTGGATCATCATGTGATGCCTTGTTGATGGTGCCACCCCTGGAGGCTGCCTGGTTGACCCATGACAATGGCTTTTCATTGGTGGTTCCCCATTTGTGGAAGACTCTCCCTAGGGTGGTACATCTGTCTCCCATCATTATTAACTTTCAAGAGGAATTGGAAACATTCTTGTTTACCCAGGCATTTGGTGGCTGAAGAATACTGTTCCTGACAGCCCTGAGATACACAAATGTGTGTGTATCTTTGACCCAGGTGAAATAAAGCCTAGTTTTGCCTCTGGGTGGTGTATAAATTCAGTAAGTAAATAAAATCACCCCTGGCTATTGGCAATGCTTGCTAGAGTTGATAGAGTCCAACAAAGCAGAGACATCACCTTGCCAACAAAGGTCCGTATAGTTAAAGCTATGGTTTTCCCAGTAGTGATGTATGGAAGTAAGGACTGCATCATAAAGAAGACTGATGGCTGAAGAATTGATGCTTTTGAATTATGGTGCTGGAGGAAACTCTTGAGAGTCCCATGGACTGCAAAAAAACCTCTCCATTCTGAAGGAAATCAGCCCTGAGTGCCCACTGGAAGGACAGATCCTGAAGCTGAGGCTCCAATACTTTGGCCACCTCATGAGAAGAGAAGACTCCCTGGAAAAGACCCTGATGTTGGGAAAGATGGAGGGCACAAGGAGAAGGGGACGACAGAGGATGAGATGGTTGGACAGTGTTCTCGAAGCTACCAGCATGAGTTTGACCAAACTGCGGGAGGCAGTGGAAGGCAGGAGTGCCTGGCATGCTCTGGTCCATGGGGTCATGAAGAGTCGTACACGACTAAACGACTAAACAACAACATCATCATCATCATCTAGTTCCTTATACGGGTGCAGTGTGTATTGATAAAGAGTCTTGAGGCGATGCTGTGCATTGTGAAAACTTGTGTGGGGCACTAACTTGTTTGCACACACTCAACTGGTTATTAGCCAGAACTCACAATTATGAATATGTTGTTGTGAGTTTGTGGGGGAGTAGTCTGTATGATGCCTGCGTCCCTTCTAATTCCTTGCTCCCTGCATCCAGGAAGGGTTAAAATCGAATACAGTCATACCTCGGGTTGAATGTGATTCGAGATGAGCGCATTCGAGTTGCGCTCCGTGGCAACCCAGAAGTAACGGAGCGCGTTACTTCCGGGTTTCATCGTTTGCACATGCGCAGATGCTCAAAATGGCGTCATGTGCAGAAGCGCCAAAAGGTGACATGCGCATTCGTGCGGACACGGGTTACGTTTGCTTCTAGATGCGAACGGGCCTCCGGAACGGATCCCGTTCGCATCTAGAGGTACCACTGTAGATTTTACACCCACTGGTGTAGATGGCAAATAGCAATTAATATTTGAAAATACGGGTCACTGTGTGGACACTTGGGTCAATTATGCAGACAGAAAAATCTGATCTGAACAGCTCATTTGCAACATAACAGCTAAAGGAAGCAATCTTATTAATTGAGCTATTTTAAAAAGTATTAATTTTTTGATATCCTTTCAATTAATCTGTTTTTAACAGGCCAACTACAAATTGGACTTGGGAGTCCACCCGTCACTAGTCATAGGCACTTCTGTATTGTCACATGGTTTGTGATAAGGAATAGCGCCCTATTCCTTCCATCCCCCATCGCTGCATACTTTTGTGGTTTTTTTTGGAAAAAAACTATCACATCAAAACCCACACACAAATCAAAACCCAATTTCTTCTCTCTTCAAGAAAATGAATGAAAATTAGAAATACTGTATACAAACCAGATCATTAACCGACCCAGACTGTTACCTTCCGTTTAGCAATTTAATCTTTCTGACATTTATGTGGAAGATGTTTTAATGCATTGTTCGGTCTCTCCAGTGTTGGATACGGATGATAGTGATGAGCTATTTCCCACTCCTCAAAGGATGTCTTGAAACACACAGTTTCATTATTCTTGTCATTATCTTATCATGTAAAATTACATCTATTCATAATCTGTAGCAAAGAGATACTCTTACACCGTTTGGCACCACACAAACCTTTAACAGCAATGCTTCTCTATCCATTGTGATTTGCATGATTGTGGCTGCTCAGAAAGAAAGCGTTAGGCAGCTTACCACACCACCACCACCAGGAAGCCCCCAATTCATGCCTATGAAACTGCTGAAGGGATCCTTCTGAGACATTTGGGTGGGCGCTGCCAGCTAGCATGAGCCTACCCATGCCCTCTTTGAAGGCACAATTGCTAACAGTTCCAGCAAGAAAGAAAAAATGGGAGGCAGTTAAAGAAACATATGGCTGCATAAGGAACTTTCAGATGAGCTGAGATTTAAAAGGGGCATATATAAGAAATAGAAGAAGGGGCAGATCATTTATAGAGTAGCCAACACTTGCAGGGAGAGGGTCAGGCAGGCTAAAGCTCAGAATGAGCTCAGGCTTGCGAGAGAGGTTAAAAATTATTTTAAAGGGGTTGTTTTTTCAGCTACTTTTGAAGCAATAGGAAAAACACAGAAAGGTCCTCTGCAAAAAGTTGGAGAAATGCTGTTGGGTGAAAGAGGGAAGGCAGAACTGCTGAACACTTACAGTGGTACCTCGGGTTAAAGACGCTTCAGGTTACAGACTCCACTAACCCAGAAATAGTACCTCAGGTTAAGAACTTTGCTTCAGGATGAGAACAGAAATCATGCAGCTGCGGCGCAGCAGCAGTGGGAGGCCCCATTAGCTAAAGTGGTGCTTCAGGTTGAGAACAGTTTCAGGTTAAGAATGGACCTCCAGAACGAATTACTGTAAGTTCTTAACCTGAGGTACCACTGGATTTTGCCTCTGTCTTCTCCCAAAAGGAAAACAGTACCCAACCTGGTGAAAAATAAAATAAATGAGGCAGGCAGGGAGCTGCAGCCCAAGATAGGAAAATAGATGGTAAGGGAATATCTAGCTACTTCGAATGAATTCAGATCTCCAGCCCCTACCCATATCCAAGGAACATGCAGGTGTAATCTTCAAAAATTCTTAGAGAGCAGGTGGTGTCCTTACAGATTAGAAAGAGGTAAATATCCCCATCATCAAAAATGGGGTGGTGGTGGTGAGAGTCTGGAAGGTGACCCATGAAACTACTGACCAGTCAACTTGACATCAGTATGAAGAAAGGTCCTAGAACAGAGAATTCAACATTTGGTCTGTGAGTGCTTAGAAAAGGATCATCTTATTACTATAAGAAACAAATAATGCCAGACTGATCTTGCTTCTTTTTTGTTAAGAGTTACCAGCATGGTGGATCATGGGAATGCTGTGAATGTAACATATCTTGATTTCAGTAAGGCCTTCTTATAGAGAAGCTGGGGAAATGTGGGCTAGGCGATTTTATTGTTAGGTGGGTTTGGAGCTGGTTGACTGACCAAACCCAAAGAGTACTCCACCAATGGTTCCTTGACATTTTAGACAAAAAGTGACAAGTGTGGTGTCCGTAGGGTTCTGTCCTGGGCCTGGTATTGTTCAACATCTTTATAAATGACTTGAATGAAGGAACAGGGGGGGATGCTCATCAAATTTGCAGGTGAACCCAAACAGGGAGGGGTAGCTAACACCTAGAAGATAAAATCAGGTTTCAAGATGGCCTTAACAGATTGGAGAACTGGGTCAAAAGTAACAAAATGAAATTCAGTAGGGACAAATGTAAGGTACTTAGGCAGGAATAATTACATGTACAAATATAGGGGGATACCTGATTGACAGCAATACTTATTTATTTTGTGTCCCCTCCCCCAAGCCTGCTGTTTGCTTCCTCTTGTGGGTGGATGGTGCTGTTTTGGCTGCATAAGGATTCACACTCAGAATGAGTTAGTATATACTATGATGGTCCACGGATAAGCCTCAGTTTGGTGAGTAGCTTTTGGGTGGTGTCTATTGGTTTTCACAGTTACTAAGCCCCTCATAAAAGGTAAAGGGACCCCTGACCATTAGGTCCAGTCGTGGTCGACTCTGGGGTTACGGCTCTCATCTTGCTTTATTGGCCGAGGGAGCTGGCGTACAGCTTCCGGGTCATGTGACCAGCATGACTAAGCCGCTTCTGGCAAACCAGAGCAGCGCACGGAAACGCCGTTTACCTTCCCGCCGGAGCGGTACCTATTTATCTACTTGCACTTTGACGTGCTTTCGAACTGCTAGGTGGGCAGGAGCAGAGACCGAGCAACGGGAGCTCACCCCGTCGCGGGGATTCGAATCGCCAACCTTCTGATCGGTAAGTCCTAGGCTCTGTGGTTTAACCCACAGCGCCACCCGCATCCCTAAGCCCCTCATAAAGAACCCCTTAATTGTTTCTTTGTTTCTTCAAGAAACAAGACTATAGGGTTGAAGGAGGGCTGGAAGGGGGCTTTCCAGTGGTGGCAGTATCAATTCTGTAAACCTAGAACTGCTACAGTCACCCTGGAGCTTTTGACCACTTGGGCCCCTGTGCGTCTCTTGTGGAAGTGACTCCTGAAGTCTGCCTATTACCAGTCAAGTTATTGTATTATTCTAGAGGAGGACTTTTTCTTGATAGTCAGTCGGTAGGCACACAGCTGGAGAAATGCCAACAATGAAAAGCAAAGCGGTGGGGAATGAAGAGAGGCGCTCTGGTTTCTAACTTATTAGGGATGCATTATGTGAGATTAATTTCTGAAGAAAACAGGCTTGGAAATCTTTACAGTTCCACTTTGTTGGAGTTATCGCCACCTTTTCCTACGCCTTTGCCTGGCATCCTTCCTAACTGCTCCTCCCTACACACTGTTTAACTATTTTGGGTAAAGTCTGTTTCCAATCAGCTGAGTATGATTCTGCTAGTCAATAAAAATACTTTTAAAAAAACTATCTCCCCCTCCTCCAAAAACAGCAAAACATGTGGCAGTGTTAGAGTTCAAGAGAGGTTGCAAATAAATCATTTGTGCCTAAGAGGCCCTCAATAATAGATGCTCCCAGAACATCTCCTAAGGGAAATACTTGTATTTCACAGAACTCCCTCCACTTCCCGCATTTCCAAAGAAAAATCCACCCATCCCAAGAAACCTCGCATTACTGATATCTGATGGCTGTAGTAGATAGGGCCCTTAAACTCCTCTCTCTTTCCAGAGACAGGAAATCATTTAATTTCTGTTGAATCCTTAAAATATGTGGCCTAAATTTAGATCTCATTTTCCTCTAACTCTTAAGTTCTGGCGAATCTGATCTTGCAAAGGTAACAGAGTTTGAGTATTTAATTAGCTCTCCTGTGTTTTGTCAAATCCAGGATGCCCTTTGCCAAGTTTCCCTGCCAACCACAGAGCATCTGTTATGCCCAGTCCTAGTTAGGGCCTGTTGCAACCAGTCCAGAGTCATGGGCAGCCACACAGGACTCCAGAATTAGTCTCAGGAACAACACACAGAAAATGCTACTCTATTGACCAAGCTAAGGCAGAAGGTCAAATCCCAAATATTTGTAATTGGACCCAGAAGATCAAGAGGCTTTATGTTGCCTGAACACTGGTTCTGGGTGGTCCTCATATTCATAGCGGCAGATTTTCAGGGGGCTGCAGTAGGAAAGAGGAGGGAAATTCCCATTTCGCAAGTGGAGCTCCTCCGCTCACGGTTCTTAGGATTCAAGTGTCCAGAGGAGGGCAACCAAAATGGTCAAAGGCCTGGAAACGATGCCTTATGAGGAACGGCTAAGGGAGCTGGGCATGTTTAGCCTGGAGAAGAGGAGGTTAAGGGGTGATATGATAGCCATGTTCAAATATATCAAAGGATGTCACCTAGAGGAGGGAGAAAGGTTGTTTTCTGCTGCTCCAGAGAAGCGGACACAGAGCAATGGATCCAAACTACAAGAAAGAAGATTCCACCTAAACATGAGGAAGAACTTCCTGACAGTAAGAGCTGTTCGACAGTGGAATTTGCTGCCAAGGAGTGTGGTGGAGTCTCCTACTTTGGAGGTCTTTAAGCAGAGGCTTGACAACCATATGTCAGGAGTGCTCTGATGGTGTTTCCTGCTTGGCAGGGGGTTGGACTCGATGGCCCTTGTGGTCTCTTCCAACTCTATGATTCTATGATTCTAAGTCTTTGTTTTTATCTTGATGTCTGTATATGTCTTTGTCATATATAATACATGGAGGTACTGTGGCTTAGTAGATAGAAACACTTAACCATATCCCTGAACTTGAGCCCATCATTCATCCAGCCTAAAACCTATGAAAGGGTTTCACTGAACATTGGTGCTTAGCGGATTGCACCCACTCCCTTCTGCAGTCCCCAGCCTTACAATCCCTTCCCAGCAAGCTGCAGTAGATAATGAAGTCTCAACGTGTACAAAATGCTCTAAATGAGGATCTAGCCTTTGATTTCTTGTACGTTTGGCAAGCTGCCTTGTCCTTCCAATTACCATGTACTGTATTTTTAGTGATTACTCTTTCTACTGAGAAAAGAAAGTACAGGGCTGCGCAAAGGGTGGGGAGCCGAAAGGGAAACAATTTTGCTTGCTTTTTGGTGGATTAAGTCACTAAGTATTTTTTTTTTTTCAAATTCTTTTTATTTTATTCCGTAAAGACAACATACACACAGAAAATCACAAACATATAGAGAAAAAGAAACAAAAAATTCTCAATCACAACAAACAAGAAAAAAAAAAAAAAGCACGCAAAGTTCTTATTTCCATAGTTTTTTCATAACATATTTCTTTCTTTTGGGACTTCCTTCAGCCTGACCACAAATCATACGGAATCAATAAGTAAGGTCACACGTTTCTTCTTTTATATTGTCATTATGTCCGTTTTTGATTTCTATTTTCCTTAAACAATAACCTTAGTCTATCACAATACATCTCTAAACCCCCTTAGCGTTATTTGCCCATCGCTGATGTTTTCCAGATAGTTTACATATTTTCCCCAGTCCCTGATAAACACTTGGTCTTTTATATATCTGATCTTTCCCGTTAATTTATCTAACTCTGCATATTCTGTTAACTTGCATCTCCACTCCTCTACTGTTGGGGTTTCTTCCTGTTTCCATCTTTGAGCTATTAAGTTCCTTGCTGCCGTAGTCGCATAGTATATCATTCTGCAATCCTCCTTTCTTATCTCTCGTTGTAATATTCCTAATAGGAAAGTTTCTGGTTTTTTTCTAAACGTGTACTTTAATATCTTTTTCAGTTCTGTATATATCTTTTCCCAGAACTGTTTTACCTTTCCGCACTCCCACCACATATGGTAGAACGTGCCATCTGCATCTTTACATCTCCAACACTTTTTGCTCACCTTGTACATTTTTGAGAGTTTTACAGGTGTCAAATGCCACCTATAAAACATTTTCATAACGTTTTCTTTTATCGCCGTACACGCTGTGAAATTCAATCCCTCTTTCCATAGTCTTTCCCAATCCTCATATTGAATACTGTGGCCTACGTCTTTTGCCCAACAAATCATTACTGATTTCACCTCCTCGTTTGCCAAATTCCAGTCTAACAGCATCCTATATGCTCTAGATATGTTTTTCACCTTGCTGTTTATTATTTCCGTCTGGAATTTTGAGTCATTGTCTACATACCCTCTTTCTTTAATGTCTCTGCTAAACATCTGGTTAATCTGTTGGTGGCTAAACCAATCGTACACGTATTCTCTAATCGTCTCATAGGGTTTAATTCTCCATTTCCCATCCACTTTAGTTACTAGTTGATTGTATGTTACCCTGTTACCTCCCATGTTAGTCGTTTTCCTGTTTATTATTTCGAGTGGTGCTAACCAATGAGGTGTTTTCGGTTCTAATATATTTTTATATCTCTCCCACACTTCTATTATCGGTCCTCTGAAGATATGATTTCTAAATCCCCTGTGTTTTTTCGTTTCATTTTTCCACATGTAGGCATGCCAGCCAGAATGGTTATCGAAACCCTCCAGATCGAGTAATTCCGTATTCTCTAAGATGACCCAGTCTTTTAGCCAACTTAGGCATGACGCCTCATAGTATAGCATAAGATCTGGCAGCGCGAACCCCCCCCTTTCTTTTACATCTGTAAGTAGTTTAAATTGGATTCTGGGCTTTTTGCCCTGCCATATGAACCTCGAGACTGCTCTCTGCCATTCTTTTATAGTCTTACTTCCTTTTATTATAGGTATGGACTGAAACAAGAACATCAGTCTTGGTAAGACATTCATCTTTATCATGTTTATTCTTCCCCATAAAGATAATTTTAAACGTCCCCATTTCTCTAAATCTTTCCTTATTTCCCTCCATACCGGCTCGTAGTTGTTTTTGTAAAGATCCATATTTTTAGATGTTATCCAAATGCCAAGATATTTAACTTTCTTTACCTTCCCTATCTGCCATTGCTGTTGAATTAATTCTGTTGTCTTTGGGTCCACATTTTTATATATCATCTTTGTTTTCGTCTTGTTTAATTTAAATCCAGCCACCTTTCCGAATGTTTCTATCTCTCTCATTATCTCTCCTGTTGATGTTAATGGCTCTTCCGTCATCACTACTACGTCGTCGGCAAAGGCCTTGGTTTTGTATACGTTCTGGCCTAAAGTCACCCCTTTTATATTTCCATTTTTCCTTATAGAGTTTAGGAGGGTTTCTAGCACTGTTATAAATAGTAACGGAGAGAGAGGGCATCCTTGCCTTGTTCCCTTCCTTATCTTAATCTCTTCCGTTATTATACCATTTACAATCAGCTTGGCCTTCTGTTCTGTATATATAGCTTTCACCCCCTTGTAAAAATCACTGCCTACACCCATATGCTCTAAGTTTCTCAACATAAAGTTCCATACCACATTGTCAAACGCCTTTTCGGCGTCAATAAACATCATTGTGACTTGTTTGTTAAACCTAATAGACAGAAATTCCAACATGTCCACAATGTGTCTTATGTTGTCTCTCATCTGCCGACCTGGCAGAAATCCCGCCTGATCCTTATGGATAACATCTGCCAGAACCTCTTTTAGTCTTCTGGCCAGGATTCCTGCGTATATCTTATAGTCTACATTCAACAATGAGATTGGTCTATAATTTCTGACCAGGGTTGGGTCCGAATCTTGTTTGGGTAGGAATGTGATATACGCCTCTTTCCAGCTTTCCGGAATTTCCCCTTTCTTTAATATTATATTCATTGTCTTTTTCAGGGGTTCCACTAAGACTGATTTCATTTCCTTATAATAGCCTGCCGTGAACCCGTCTGGGCCAGGGGCTTTTCCCCTCTTCAAGTTTTTAATTACCTCCTCTATTTCCTTATTTTCAATAGGTATGTTCAGTCTTTGTTTTCCCTCCAGTGGAATTTTTTGTCCCCCTTTCTCTTTCAAAAATCTTTCTATCTTCCTTTGTTCTATCTTTTCTTGATCATTATATAAGTTACTGTAGAAATTTATAAATTCACTCCTTATTCCTTTAGGGTCTGTTCTTTCTTCCCCCTCTACTATTATTTTATTAACTATCCCTTGTTCTTTCCTTTTTTTAGTTTGCCAGGCAAGCCATTTGCCTGGTTTATTAGCATGTTCAAAGTTCCTTTGTTTGAGTCTTTTTATATTCCATTCCACCTCCCTATTTATTATTGTGGCAAACTGGGTTTGGAGGATTTTTATTCTTTCCTTTGTTTCTGAACAGTTAGGTTTCAGAGCTAGTTTTCGTTCGTTTATCATTATTTGTCTTAGAATTTCCTCTTTATTTCTTTCTCTATTCCTATTTTTTATTGCATTCTGTTGAATAAAAAATCCTCTTATGACCGCCTTACTGGCATCCCAAACTGTACTTTCTTTCGTTCCTTTGCCACAGTTATCCTTGAAATATTCCGTCAGTTTTTTCTTTGCCATTTCCACCACCGTTTGGTCATCCAACAGGTAGTCTTTTAATCGCCATCTATAAGATCTTTTTTCATAGCTATCCAATTCCATCTCTAGTGGGTTATGATCTGAGATTACTTTTGGCTTTATTTCTATATTTTTAATTCTTGGGCATATTTCTTTTGAAATCCAGATCTGATCTATTCGAGAGAAGGATTGGTTGGGTTCTGAATAGAAGGTAAATTGCTTTTCTAACGGGTGTCTCAGACGCCAAATATCTACTAATCCGCAGTTTTCCACCATAGAGAAAAAAGATTTAGGCAACTTCCCTTCTTTACTTCCTCTGTCTCTAAGTCTGTCTATCTCAAGTGAGACCACGGCATTCATATCCCCCATTAGAATTATTTTTTGGTCGGCATACTCCATTAATTTTTCTTCCAGTTTCTTAAAGAATTCAGTTTTGCTGCCATTCGGAGCGTATATCCCCACTAGCAGTATTTTTTCTCCCTGCCAGTTAATGTTAACCGCTATCATCCGCTATCATCATAGTAGTAGTAGTAGTAGTAGTAGAAGTCACTAAGTATTTTTTAAGTGCATCAGGTTTTACCTTTGTGAAGATTCTGTCGCTCCATTGGAGAAAAACACAGATTCTAGCTCCATTCACAACAAAAATGGTTCAAGTATCCATTGGATATAACTCAGCTGAACAAACAGCTATTCTCACTCTGAAGCAATTTTTTTTCATATGTTCATGGAGCTGAACCTAATCTGATCTACTATTTTTGAATCATTGAAGAAAATGCTGAATATACTCCAAAGTATTTGAGATGCTCATACACAATGAGACCTGTTTAATTTGATTGTGTGCCAGAATCTTACCAATGAGAGCGTGTGTAGTGAGAGCCAGTGTGGTGTAGTGGTTAAGAGCGGTAGTCACGTAATCTGGGTAACCGGGTTCGCGTCTCCGCTCCTCCACATGCAGCTGCTGGGTGGCCTTGGGCCAGTCACACTTCTGTGAAGTCTCTCAGCCCCACTCACCTCACAGAGTGTTTGTTGTGGGGGAGGAAGGGAAAGGAGAATGTTAGCCGCTTTGAGACTCCTTAAAGGGAGTGAAAGGCGGGATATCAAATCCAAACTCTTCTTCTTCTTCTTCTAGTGTAGCAGCTAAAGAGATTGAGCTGTCACCCAGGAAGTCCCTGATTAAAAATCTCAGTTCAGCCAGGAACTGGCTAGCTGCCCTTAGCCATGCCACTGCACTGTTTTATCACCCTCAGCTTCCTGTTCCTCTTCTGTGTAATATGGGAATAATAATATATATACAATATATATATATAATACATATATAATAGTGATATACTTTATCCCAGGAATCCATGCAACAGACCAGTAAGGTATTCTGTATTATTATCCCCATGCTCCAGATGGGAGCTAAGGGAATCATAGCTTTCCAAAGGCTAACCAGAGAGGTTATTTTAGCAGTGCAAAGGGAGCTGGTTTTAATAGCTTTACTGAGCTACTAATGTTCTCTTTAATTACTGTCAAAAACATCCTATTTCTGCCAATTTCATTTGGCCAGTCTTTTACTCTGAGAAATGAAATGAACAAAGATACAACTTTTTTTGGAGAGCTTTTTGTCCCAGAACTGTTAAGTGCAAATGTATGTGTAGTAATATCCATATCCATAGTAGTATCCCTGAAATAGTTGCATAGTTGAATGAATAATTTTTCCTTCTCTGCTGAGGGTTAGTTTCCAACTGAGAAACCAGCAAAACCAACATAAATAACTTTCAGTGCAAAGTGAAAGTTCCTGAATAACTTCAATGGATAGGTATATTTTATAGGACCTACATTAGGATTCACAAATCCGTTCCACTTCCCAGTGGGGAGGAGTTGCGGTGGACCGCGTGGTCACCCCCTCCCCACCTGGGGCGGGGGACTTTGTCCCCCGTTGCCCGGGGGATCCAGACCACACCAGAACCCGGCCAGCCAATCCGCTGGCCGGGGGGGGGCATGGCTGGAGCCGTTTAAACTGAAGAGCGAGCCAGAGGACTTCCTCTTTGGCTCGCTTCCTCAAACACCCGCCCTTCCTCCCTATTTTGCAGGTTAGGCAATGGCCTTGCTATGGACTTTGGTTGGTCGCCTTGGTTGTCCGAGGGGCTTGGTAGGAATTTTTCCACTTGGCAAACTGGCACTGGCCACTTGGTTTTCACCTATCTCGTAGCAATCGTCACAACTTTGTTAGGGTTGCGGTTAGGCATTGTTTGACCTTGTGTGGGGGAGGGGAGGTGTGGCTATCACCAGCCCCTCCATGCTTAAGGGTATTCCATTAAAGGAATCCGGGGGTGTTGATCTTGTCTGAAGCCTGGTTGGGGGCTAGGGGCTTGACACAACCCCGACAGGAACACCAGGGGGAGCTTGAGTTGGTTTGCATCAACAGGGCTCCCCCTACAGGTGGTTTACCCTTACCGGACGTCCTGCACAGCGGGCAGGAGTCAGATATAGTTGGGTCCAATCAATGCCTAAGCCAATACCGCTTACATTCTGTAATTCAATAAAGTTGTGGCCAAATTTGCCCAATAACATAAACCTAATATCTGTGTCTCTGTGTGAGTTATTTCCCAACGAGGGGGTGACTGCGGGGTCTCAACATGCAATGAGAATCTTTGTGAAAGCCCCCGGCTCCTCGGGCTCCTCCACATAGTCATCCAAGGCACTTCCTGACTTAACAACTTGGAGGAAGCAACCTGTTCAAACCTCACCTTTACCATGAGCTCAGGTTAAAGCTTTAGGCAAGCTACTGCCTCTCACCCTTAGCAGTACAGAGTTAATTTGGTCTACTTTACCAGGTTGTTGCAAGGATTAGTAGGAGGTTATATATATGAGAAACAGTTCAAAATGCTGATTATTATTTTACCCATTTGACAATTCTTGTGTGCCTGTTTTCTGCAATCCCCATGAAAGGCACCAGTTATCTGGTCTGCACCATGGTAATGTAAACTAAAGGGGATTAACTTATTCCCATTGGGGTTGCAGGGGAAGTACCGTATTTTTTGCTCTATAAGACTCACTTTTTCCCTCCTAAAAAGTAAGGGGAAATGTGTGTGCATCTTATGGAGCGAATGCAGGCTGCGCAGCTATCCCAGAAGCCAGAACAGCAAGAGTGATTGCTGCTTTCACTGCACAGCGATCCCTCTTGCTGCTTTCACTGCGCAGCGATCCCTCTTGCTGTTCTGGCTTCTGAGATTCAGAATATTTTTTTTCTTGTTTTCCTCCTCCAAAAACTAGGTGCATCTTGTGTGACTTATGGAGCAAAAAATACAGTAAATAGGCATGTGGCAGTTTACTCTTCACTCTCTTTTTATTTTATTTTTACAAAGCCCATCAGTTGTCTCTCCACTGCACAAATCACATTGTGTGAACGCTTGGGGACGGACAGACTGAAAATGCATTCAAACCCCATGCTTCCAGAGGGGTAATCATATTAAGTCTGCTGCAGCCAAAACAAAGTGAATTGTGGCACCCTCAAAACATAACGGCTTTGTTGCAGAGTAAACTTCATAGAATAAGTTTCTGTGTGGGCTAAAGTCTGCTTCATTAAAAGTGTTATCCTCAATTGGCTTATATAAAGAGAAAAATTGCAAAAAGTGGTGTCAAATAGTTATGAAAGACAAGAGGTACAGTCTGTGCAAATCTCAAATGTATAAAAAACAGCCATAGGGACCATTCATTGCAGTTGTAATAGGCAATCCTTGAACTACAGCACCTTTAAATAATGAGATCACAGAAGCACAGCCAAACAAAGTAGGATGGTGGAATGAAATCAAGCACTCAACTATTTATCAGATATCGAGCTTGCACTTAGAAGTGTGCATGAGGAAGCAGAGGAGTATACGAACTTCATACAACTAAAAAAATCTTTTGCAGAATAGTGTGACCTGTTTAGACATGCACTTCATGAAATGGAATGTGGTTGAGTGAGGGAAGGAAGTTGCGCTGGTCTCTATTGCAGATTATGTACATATTATTGCCAGTGACACTTGCCTAACCATAGTAAAGGCCATGGATTGAACTAGACCTTCTACAAGCAAGCAAGTGCTCTACCCACTGAGCTATTATTCCTTTCCAAGACTCCATGCGCACTGAGCAAAAGACGTGTGAACTGTAGGTAGTAAATGGGAACAAATGTTTGCAAACACCTTCAAAAGCATGACTATGCAGAGGCCATTCTGAAAGAGCTGTGTTGCATTATAAGACAAATGTAATAATTATGACATAGTGAGATGTGGGCAACTCGCACCTGCAAGAAGCAACGCCTCAAGACCTTCCATCAGGAAGATTTTGGGCATCATATGGCAGGACAGAGTCTCAAACAAAAATGTGCTCTCCCAGGTCCACATTCCTAGAATGTTTGCACTCCTGTCTCGGTGACATCTTGGTCACATCCACAGAATGTGGGCATCGAAGGATGTCCTCTACGGGGAGCTGGCTTGAGGCAACAGACCCATTGGCAGACCAACTCTAAAATTACAAATAATAACAATCAGTTTATTATTTGTACCCTGCCCATGGCTTCTGGCATATACAGAAACGTAATAAAACATCCAACTTCTAAAAGAAAGATGTATGCAAATGTGACATGGAGATTGGCAACATTAACCGCACCGTATGGCAGGCATGTCCAAAGTCCATTTCGGGGTCTTAATTTGGCCCGCCGGTTGGTTTAATCTGGCTCCTGTTGCAGTTTATTTCCTGGGGTAAAATCCTAAAAAACCTCGACATCAATTGTAAAAAAAGCTCAACTTCAACCCTAAAAAAAAGCCCAACAACTTCAATCCTAAAAAAAGTTAACAACTTTGGTTGGCCCTCACGGCCCTCCACTTCATCAGATCTGGTCCTCTTTGAAAAAAGTTTGGACACCACTGCGCATGGGAATCCTTTGCAGACAACTGCAGCACCTGGAGATAATCAGTTTGTGTATCCACAGCAGTGACCAGAGGACGAATTACTGGAAAGCCAGCGTGGTGTAATGGTTAAGAGTGATGGACTCGTAATCTGGTGAACTGGGTTCGATTCCCCGCTCCTCCACATGCAGCTGCTGGGTGACCTTGGGCTAGTCACACTTCTGTGAAGTCTCTCAGCCCCACTTACCTCACAGAGTGTTTGTTGTGGGGGAGGAAGGGAAAGGAGAATGTTAGCCGCTTTGAGACTCCTTAGGGTAGTGAAAAAGCGGGATATCAAATCCAAACTCCTCTTCTTCTACTACAGTGGGGAGGAGCACAGAAAGAAGAAACATCATGGTACAACTGCATCTGCCTAACCAGACACCTTCACCTGCCCCAGCTGCAACAAAACATGTCTCTCCCATATCGGTTTCTACAGCCACAGCAGGTACTGTAACTCTCCAGTGGTTTGACTTCACCCCCAAAGGCGCACTCTTCCATTGTCTCCCAAGACAGACAGATGCCAACCAGATATGGGTAATTGCTGAACTGGGGGGCAGCTTCAACTAATGAGTCCCAGTAGTAGACGTCCACCTACACAAGGACTTCAGCAAGCTTAGTGGAGCTTTCCTTCGTCTCCCCACCAGGGTGGGTTCGGGAGAGCCCCCAAAACAGCACACAGGTGGAGGAGAGGGGGATCATTTCATCTGACAAACTTGGGCTGACAGAACAATTGCCACAGTACTACACATAATTCCTCTCTTTATGTTTGTTTGTGTTTTTTTTTAATGGGAACCAGTCATTTCTTCTTTACCTCAGAATTCTAGGTGTTGTCTGATACCTGCAAAGAGAAACATCATGCTTGGTCCTAATAAAGGTGTATTGCCCAAATGTAGTTGCTGGAAATGTTTTTTTTCTCCTTATGGACCAACATGGCTGCCTTGGTGTGTGTTTTAAAAAAATAAATAAATTTAGTGGTGGCTCTGTGCTTGAATAGAAATAAAATGAAGTGTGACATATTGTTCTTCCCCTGTGGCCATGTTGTCCAGCATCCTGGTCTCATAACCAATTGTTTTCCTACTTGTAAAGGTAAAGGGACCCCTGACCATTAGGTCCAGTCGTGACTGACTCTGGGGTTGCAGCGCTCAACCCGTTTTATTGGCCGAGGGAGCCAGCATACAGCTTCCGTGTCATGTGGCCAGCATGACTAAGCCTCTTCTGGCGAACCAGAGCAGCGCACGGAAATGCCGTTTACCTTCCTGCCGGAGCAGTACCTATTTATCTACTAGCACTTTGACGTGCCTTTGAACTGCTAGATTGGCAGGAGCAGGGACCGAGCAAAGGGAGCTCACCCCGTCGCAGGGATTTGAACTGCCGACCTTCTGATCAGCATGTCCTAGGCTCTGTGGTTTAACCCACAGCGCCACCCGCGTCCCTTACTTTCCTACTTGTAGACATCCTATATTTTATTTCTTTGTTTGATTGTTTTTGTTCATTAGTAGTTCCTTGTGTTATTCCATGGTATGCCTTTGTTTTGCTCAGGCTTGTTGGTACATGTCTACTACTGTACTGTCATCCATGCCACTATTAGTTATTGTTGTCCTGATTCATATTTCTCATTAAACTCAACTAATACTATTCACATTTTCCAGAGACTTTATGACTTGTCTCCATGAGTTCACCTCAGATGAGACTTGTCTAGTGTTGATTTACAGGGCTTGTTCTACTTTTGCATTTGGCCAATATTTCTTTGACTGCTGTTGAATTAGAAGTGAATTCTTACTTGCCAAATCTGACCCTCAAGAGGAGAAGTGCTTTTCATATGTGGGTTTTTCCCTTGTCCATCTTCCTAGTATTGTTTCACAACTCCTCAGTTTCCCATGTGTTAGGAAGTTCCAAGCTACTTATGTCAGCTCCCAGCTTGATTGGGAAGGATATACAATAGCTAGTAGCTACCAGCCATTATGGACCATTGAACACAGCATATTTGGCGCCCATTGTGGAAGTATCTTCAGCTGTTAACCTTTTCTCTCATCTTTTGCATAGCTATATCCTTGGTTGATATGTTCCTTTTTTTAAAGAATCACACTCAAATAGTCAGGAACTGGGTTTGTTTTGTTTTTAATGTGCAGTAACCTCAGAATTAACCAAGAAGCCCACCTGTATTGGAAATAAAGGTACAGTGGTAACCTCGGGTTACATACGCTTCAGGTTACATACGCTTCAGGTTACAGACTCCGCTAACCCAGAAATAGTGCTTCAGGTTAAGCACTTTGCTTCAGGATGAGAACAGAAATCGTGCTCTGGCAGCACGGCAGCAGCAGGAGGCCCCATTACCTAAAGTGGTGCTTCAGGTTAAGAACAGATTCAGGTTAGGTACAGACCTCCGGAACGAATTAAGTGCTTAACCCCACTCAAGCCCTTCTAAGTCTGGGTTTGGACCAGGCGAAAGCTACGGTCAGGCAATGAATATTAGACACCGAGAGACAGCAGGACTGTGCAAGGTGCCCCAACTATAGAATTGAAGAAATCAAGAGATATATAGCCGCACCGGCAGCATACCTCTTCTTTCTCGTATCTAGGGATGCAAGAAGGGCCTTTACACTCGCCAGGAGCTCGGCTCTTCCCTCGCTGGTCCTGGATGGAGCCTTCAGAAGGGTCCCGTATGCTCAGAGACTTTGCACCTGTCCATTGGGAGAGATAGGAAGCCCAGAACACTTGTTCATTAGATGTCCCTTTTCTAAAGAGGCACGTAGTAAGATCATGGATCCCCTACTGGTGAGGCTCGCTGACCTCCCGCAAAAGCAAAAATTTGACCGTTGACCTGTTGGGCAAAGATCAGAAGATGACCTGGATGGTCGCCAGATTCTGTCTACAGATCTGTAGGCGCAGACCATCGCCCAACCCAAAATAGTTCGGCATGAAAAGCCCCAAACACGGTTCCATGGGTGATTCCATGGGTGATTCTGAGACAGTTTATTGTTGCACATTGTTTCTAAATTTAGTGTTGTATATTGTTTTAATTGTCTGTTTTAACCATATTTGCACAGCAGTTTTTAACGTTGTGAGTGTCCTCTATTTAAGAGGCTTCTACTCTGCAGCCTCTTATAGTTGTTTTATCTGCGAGTCTTTTAGTTCTTATGCTCTTACCGCTGTTTTAACTGCGTGTCTTTGTTGGTTTTTAGCTCTTATCTGTTTTAATTATTAGTTTTTTATCTATCCATTACCTGTGTTTAATCTTGTATTTTTTTCGGATGTTTTATGCCTGTTTCCTTGTCCTCATTTGCCCTAACAATTATCGGTCGAAAATCCCAACTGCTATTTTATCTATATGCTTTTCTTAATCCTGTGACCGTAATAAAGTTCATTCATTCAAGTGCTTAACCCGAAGTACCACTGCATTTGATTGAGATGACCACATTTTAACCTAGCAAATTGCAGGCTGCACAGCTAGAGTTGCCACTGAAATCCACCAATTATTATTTGTTTTTACATAACATAAAGAGAAACTGGATACCAATTACTATTATCGGCTACATGATATTTTTCAGGATGGGTATGACCAAGTAACTACACATTATATTTCTACAAAGGATCTCCCTTATTAGTTTTCAAGTCATGCTTTCAGTTGCCTCTTCCTTTTTCCAAAAGGCCCTTTCTCCCAGACGTTTATTTCTGCAGAAACAAATAATTTGGACAAATCTCTTTCATAATGCATTCTCAAATTATCATGAGCAGTGCTTCTGAGATATGAGCTATCCATGCAAATTATGAATGGGGGGAGTAAGTATACTTGAAAGTTGAGTAATGAAGATATAAATCTGGTGTGTGGGTGTTTTGTTTCGTTTAAATTGTTTGATATAAGTAAGAAGGAAGAGGGAAAGGAAGTGAGGGAAAAGGGAGCAGAAAAACTGGCCTGTTTCTTTGTGCTTCAAAATACCTTCCAGTAACTACAGAAGGAAGAATGCAAATATACCGTGCATCCTGGACCCAGCGTAAGAGATCATGACTTCTCCTGTGGTATGTTATGACCGTTAAGATCAACTAGGGCTGCATACAAACCATGTGTATATAAGGCACATGACTTCCCCCAAAGAATATTGGGCACTGTAGTTTGTTAAGGGTGCTGGGAATTGTACCGCTGTGAGGGGTAAGCTACAGTTCCCATGACGGGGGGGGGGTCATGTACTTTAATAATAATAATAAATTTTATTTATATCCCACCCTCCCCAGCCGAAGCCGGGCTCAGGGCGGCTAACAACAATAAAACAGTATAACATTATAGCATAAACAACACTCTAAAATCATTCATTATAAAATTAATTAATTCAGGCCACTGGCAACCATTGGGCCAGAGCTCCGCGAAGATTGCCGAGGGAGGGAGTCAGGCTGTGCCCTGGCCAAAGGCCTGGTGGAACAGCTCTGTCTTGCAGGCCCTGCGGAAAGATGTCAAGTCCCGCAAGGCCCTGGTCTCTTGTGACAGAGTGTTCCACCAGATCGGAGCCACGGCCGAAAAAGCCCTGGCTCTAGTTGAGGCCAGCCTAACGTCTCTGTGGCCTGGGACCTTCAAGATGTTTTTATTTGAAGACCTCTTTAAATGTATGTCGCTTAGGTAGCAAAATAGTGACTGCCGTGTTTGTGGTCAGGGCTGGACATTCCCAGCAGCTCCCCCCCCACCATGGAATTCTTTTCTTCTTGAGACTTGAGAATGACCAAGCCTTCTAAAACATTTCCTGAAACACAAAGAACATTGCCAGAAACAGCTGTGGTGTGTCTCCTTCTTCTCCCCCTCTTTATTTAGTATGACTTGTTATAAGAACAAATGGTTGTGTGCTTCTTCACCTCACCTGTTGCCGAGATGGAAATGTTATAGCATCATGAGTCAAAAGCACAAGGTAAGTTGTACTAAACTTTATGGCAGCAGAGGCATAGCTGGTGGTTTTTTGGCATCAGGCACGGCTTTGGGGGTAAAGCATAGTTCTGCTAACTTCCTGGAGCTGGGTAAGAAGACATTTTTTAGCTCCTTTAAGCTGCTGTCAGTATTTGTCAACTGGAGTTTTATCATTGTTTTAGATATTTTGTAGTAAGTTGTTGTTGCTGCTCCCTTACCTGTAAAGCGAGTGCTGAAGACAAAAAAGCTGTGCAGTAATAGATTAATGCTGAATTGTCTGTCTTCAGCCTAAATTAAAATGGCTACAATCCGTAGCTCAGACTGTACCAAGAAAAAATGAGTTCTGTCATTACAGTGGTGCCCCACAAGACGAATGCCTCGTAAGACGGAAAACTCGCTAGACGAAAGAGTTTTCCGTTTTGGAGGTGCTTCGCAAAACGAATTTCCTATGGGCTTGCTTCGCAAGATGACAATGTCTTGCGAGTTCCTGCTGGGTTTTTTTCCTCCCCCCCTTTTTCTAAGCCGCTAAGCCGCTTATCAGCTGATCCAGTCAACAGATAAGCCGCTAAAAGCCGCTAAAAGCCGCTAATAGCGCTAATAGCGCTAATCCGCTAATCCTTCAATGGGCTTGCTTCGCAAGACAAAAAAACCGCTAGACGAAGAGAATCACAGAACAGATTCTTTTCGTCTTGCGAGGCACCACTGTATTTTATTACTTCATTAAGTTTGAATAAATCATAAACATTGAATCAATTGTATAAGAGCGATAACTGATACAACCAAGCAAAAACCAAACAATTGTATCTTGATAAGAAAGCAAAACTCTTCCCTGACAAAAACAAATACAAAGAACAAACAGTAGACAAGTTTAAGAATGGTATACGATAATCTTCAAGGATTATATCATATAAGTATAACAACAGAAAAGGAATGATGTTTTATATTGCAGGTTCAGGAAAGAGGGCACAAAACAAATATTAAAATGAAATAAATAAGAAATCAAGAGACTTCAACTTAACCAGATCCCTTTAAATGCCAATGGCGAAGACCGACCGTGTTCTTGTGATACTTCTTGTGAGACGATTCTGGATTGTTGGCTGCTGCCATTTGATAATTCCCTTTTAAAATGTGTTTCTTTTTTGGGGGGTGCTATTGGTGTGTTGTTTTAGTGTCATTGGGTATCTTGTGATTTTATATGATTTTATTCTGTGAACTGCCCTGAAACCCCCAGGTATAGGGTAGTATAATAATAATAATAATAATAATAATAATAATAATAATAATAATAATAATATATGTTTTTGGACTTTAGGCTGCATCCATTTCATGGATGTTGTCAGTTTAGCAGCCATGATACCAGATTAAGTCAGAGGTTCAGTGTTGGGATTGTACGATTGCATTTGACTTGACTTGCAAAGACTATCACATCGCATTCACTGGGCATGAAGGTTTAGACATGGTCACAGCATGACTGGAGGTAAGAGGAGGCTTTGATTCTTGGGGGGATCTGTTATGTGAATTGCACTTTCTTAACTGGAAAATTAAACCTTTTTATCACTTTGAAATATTCAGCCAGTAGCCAATTACTCATCCGTTGCTGTTACGGTTCCTTATACAGCTTAATGATATCACTGAAAGCTGGAAAGACAGTCCAGCAAGAGAAATGCAAATCTGGACCTGCATTTTGCTTCCTCCTGGAACTTTCTTGCACTGAAAGGATATTGCCAATTAAATTAAGAAGAGAGAGGAGATGGCTAGGGTTGCTAAGCTGCAATCTTGAGATTCCCCTTGTCCCTGTAAATCTGGTGCAGTACCTGGAGATGAGAGAACTGTGGCATCTGTCTTCCTGTGTCTTTTTCTTCTTTCTTCTTTCGCCACCTATTGTGTGACTTAACCAGGCCAGGGACAGGGCAGGCTAAACTACCTGGGATGAGGGAGAGCAGAAATGGCTGCCTTGCGTGGCAAGTTCCCGACCCATCCCCCCGGTAGAAATAATGACACGTGACACAATTATTAAGGTTAATGGGCTTTAAAAAGGCCACAACTTTATTGGTTACAGGTGATGAGCAGTATTGGCTCAGGCATTAGACCTAACCGACTATATCTGACTCCAGCCCATCTGTATGGAGTCCGGGAAGGGTTAACCACCAGTAGGAGGACATGCAGTAGGAGGACATGCACATCAGCTAGGAGCTTCCCCCTGGGCTACCGATAGGAGGCGTGCCTTAGGCCCTAAACTCCCTAGGCTTTGGATAGGGCCACGCCCCCAGAATCCTTTAACGGACTACCCTTCAAAATGCGGGGCAGGTGATGGCGCCACCTCCCCTTTTTCCAACTACAAAAATATTCCAATGCCTAACAGCCAATACCCAGAAAGTTGTGACGATTGTTATGAGGTAGGCGAAAACCAAGTGGCTGGTGCCAATTCGCCAAGTGGAAAAATTCCTACCAGGCCCCTCAACGGCAACCAGCCCAAGGTCCATAGCAAGGTCAAAGAAAGCAAACTTTAAGGGCAGGAGGGAAAATGGGAGCAGCTTGCGGGCATCCATAGAGGGAGATCTCCGGCTGCGTCCTGCCTTTAAGGGGCAGGCCACACCCCCGGAGTGACCCGATTGGCCGGCCAGGGGGTGAAACAGCCGGGAATCCCCCCAATCACGCAGGAGCTGGGCCTCCCATCCCCTGGGCATGTGGAGGGGCCGTGAAGCCCGCAACCCCACCTCCTCCTTAGGACGGAAGTGGCTTTCTCTCCTAATTAAACAGTAGGTATAAAGGTCCACGGACAACCTTCAGGTTGCAATTTGACAGCCTAAGAGTTTAACTATTAATAGAGCAGCATGCAATTAGTCTTCAGGGCAATGAATTTTTCCTTAGGACTTTTGTGTGCAGGTTAGGGAGGTTTAATCCTTCACTCCCCATGAGCCCCCCAATGAACCCTACTCCCCAAAGTGGCCATTAGGCTTAAGGTAAAGGTTTTCATCATTGGTGCCAATAAGATGGCCTTGCAAGCATAATACAGTGGTGCCTCGCAAGACGAAATTTATCCGTTTCGCGAGTCTCTTCGTCTAGCGGTTTTTTCGTCTTGCGAAGCAACCCTATTAGCGGATTAGCGCTATTAGCGGTTTAGCGGCTATTAAAGGCTTAGCGGCTATTAAAGGCTTAGCGGATTAGCGGCTAAAAGTCTATTAGCGGCTTAGAAAAAAGGGGGGGAGCGGAAAAAAATCGGAACACTCGCAAGACGTTTTCATCTTGCAAAGCAAGCCCATAGGGAAAATCGTCTTGCAAAGCAGCTCAAAAACGGAAAGCCCTTTCGTCTAGCGGGTTTTCCGTCTTGCGGGGCATTCATCTTGCGGGGCACCACTGTAATAATAATTTTTATTTGTATCCCACCCTCCCGGGCCAAAGCGAGCCCAGAGGGGCCAACAAGAAGCAAAAATAGCACAGCACACACAAAATCACACAGTCAATCAAAATACACTCTAAAATTAATTCAGAATCAAATTAATGGCAACCATTGGGTTACAGTTCTATGAGGATTACAGAAGGAGAGAGGGGGTCAGATTGCGCCTTGGCCAAAGGCCTGGCGGAACAGCTCCGTCTTGCAGGCCCTGCAGAAAGATGTCAAGTCCCACAGGGCCCTAGTCTCTTGTGACAGAGCGTTCCACCAGATCGGGGCCACGACCAAAAAGGCTCTGGTCGAGGCCAGCCTAACCTCCCTGTGGCCCGGGATCTCCAAGATGCTTTTACTTGAAGACCGTAAGGTCCTCCGTGGGACATACCAGGAGAGGCGGTCCCGTAGGTATGAGGGTCCTAGGCCGTATAGGGCTTTAAAGGTTAAAACCAGCACCTTAAACCTGATCCTGTACTTCACCAGGAGCCAGTGCAGCGGGAAAAGCACCGGGTGAATGTGATCCTGCGGTGAGGACCCCGTAAGGGGTCTCACTGCGGCATTCTGCACCCGCAGAGAATTGTACTGCACTGTGGGTGCTTTTTTGTAATCAGTAAAGTATTGCTGTGGCATTGCAACAACAAAAGCACTGCCCTGAAGCAAGATGTGTGAAAGAACTTTTTCAACATATTAGTTGAACTAGCTACTCATTCATTGCTCCAAACTTACTTGGAAAAGCCCTATGCAATCCTAAAATATCACCTTTGTGTCTATACAGTTATACCTTCAAATCATCAATCACAATCAGACCTCATCAGGTAACAAAAAAGTATAAAATATGAATTAGAGTGCTTGCGATTTAAAGAAGGAAAAGGTGGCAATTAAATATGCTTTGGCAACTCTTAATGACATTGTCAGATCAAAAGACAATTCTCTTCCAACAGGCTCTCAAGTGTTACTTTGTTTTCAAATTTTCTGCCCCTGTCTGTTATTTTTAATTAAATTTGTATACCACCCTTCATACATAGATCTCAGGGCGGTTCAGCTAGCAAATCTGATAAACAGTATAAAAACAAATAATCACCCCCAGATTAAACCCGATTGCAAAACTGAAATATGAGCATTTAAATTACAACAAATTTTGCAGCATTCCAAAGCAGCCATCAAGAACGCTAATTTAAGCCTGCAATTATGAATCGGTTTGTGGTATATTGTTAGACTGTTGATCTGACACCTTGTTTGTTGCCTGGAATTAATTTGTAATAGTGGTTTATAGTGGTTTGATGTTGCATGCTAAGGCAAAACAACACTTTGAGGGGCCACAGAAAGCTGAAAAGCAGGGCACAGTAACCAAGCAAATAAATAAATAAATGGAGTTATAGGAAAGTATAGAACATGTCTGAGGGGAAAGAGAAGAGTGACAGCAATATGAATATAACAGTCTCTCCCCTCCTCTGTGAAGAAAACCTCCTATGCAACCAATCTGCTAGGCAATGCAGTTCCCAACTTCCCAGAAATTATTGTTATTATTATTTAACAAAACAGGACTGCTGCTTTCAGCTACCAATCTCTGCCTCTGAAACAGGCATACCATTAAGCTATATGAGCAGTTCCGAAGCACATATTTATGGTGGGGACACCTCCCCATAAAGACATGTTGAAACAAAGACTGCACCTGAATAAAAAAATGTATATGGGACTCTCGGCAAGACTCAAATGAAATGCAGTTTCTCAGAGAGGCATTCTATTAGTGTCAACCACTTCAGGAGATAAATACTGCTTTTCCTTCGTGTCTGCTGAGAGGGAACTAAGAGACAGGTGACAAAACATGACTTTTAAAGTTGTTGTTTTTTATTCCCCCTTCCCCATCGCAAACAGCTATAAATAAAATAATGAGTCATTAGTAAAATAGCAGTTTGGAGTGGGAAGAAAGGATCTGCACATGGTATTTTCAGGCAAAGTTGCTCACAGAGACTCTGTGCCAGGGCACAAGCTATGTGGAGATCTGAGATTCTTAGCCCCAATCATCAATTAAGACTGCAGAGGCTTTCTTCATGCAAACACACACACACACAGCCCCTGCCCCTCGCCTCACTGCTGTCAAATTTCAGTTACATATGAGCAGCTCTCTTTCGCTTCGCTTCACTGTGGATATGTTAAGCTGACAGCAGGTTTCATCTCTCCCGCCATGGGAAAGTAGCGAGACTTCAGAAAGCCTTTTTTCACCGAGTCTTTGTACCAGGTATTCAGCGATTCATAGCTAGCCAGAGGAGTCAGCAGAGGACCTGGGGGGGTCGGCAAGTGGCAGCCCCAGTGCCACGTTTGCTAAGGCAGAAGCAGGAAAGAAAACTGGTGGGTGTAAGAATTAGGCTTGGCAGGATGGTGTGGGTGTGGTGGGAGTCTTGGCACATCAGTCCTCTTCATCCTAAAAGTGACCCTCCAACAACATTGGCTAATGTTGTTGTTCAGTCGTTTAGTCGTGTCCGACTCTTCGTGAACCCCTTGGACCAGAGCACTCCAGGCATTTCTGTCTTCCACTGCCTCCCGCAGTTTGGTCAAACTCATGGTGATAGCTTCGAGAACACTGTCCAACCATCTCGTCCTCTGTCATCCCCTTCTCCTTGTGCCCTCCATATTTCCCAACATCAGGGTCTTTTCCAGGGAGTCTTCTCTTCTCATGAGGTGGCCCAAGTATTGGAGCCTCAGCTTCAGGATCTGTCCTTCCAGTGAGCACTCAGGACTGATTTCCTGAAGAATGGAGAGGTTTGATCTTCTTGCAGTCCATGGGACTCTCCAGAGTCTCCTCCAGCACCATAATTCAAAAGCATCAATTCTTCGGTGATCAGCCTTCTTTATGGTCCAGCTCTCACTTCCATACATCACTACAGGGAAAACCATAGGTTTAACTATACGGACCTTACTGGCTAATGACCAACGCTGTAATCAAAAATGAAGATGCTGCTTAGGAATGGAGAACTTAGCGCCCTTCAGATACTTTTGAACTCCATCTTTGATCATCCATGACCATTGGCTATGCTGGCTTGGTCTGATGGGAGGTGTAGTTCAACAACATCTGGACGGTCACAGGTTACCTATTCTTGATGCAGCTGTTATGAGGGACCCCTGGAGCTTTAAGGTGGTATTTCTGAGATCTCTGTAATGCTCAGAAAGGAAATATGAATGCTAAGAAGCTTCATCTACACAGATTTATAGCTGGTAGTGCAACGGGCCTAGACTAAGGTTACCAGATTTTTTTCAAAGAATCCAGGGACACTTTCCAACTTCCGACTAAATAGATGGATTTTGTCAGGGGACTGATTGGTAAATCCAAGGACTGTCCCCGGGAAAAGGGGACGTCTGGTAACCTTAGCCTAGACCCCTTAGGGGTCTTTCATGTGTCTTCCCTGAACTTCCTGCTTTCATTTTAAAAACAAACCAGTGGTCAGGGGCACTGTTAGAGGGTGACTAAGTGGACTGAGCTCCAGATCTTTAGCATATGTCCCAGGATTCCTGCTCCTTTCCCTCTGTTTAAACCAGGCATAGGCAAACTCGGCCCTCCAGATGTTTTGGGACTACAACTCCCATCATCCCTAGCTAACAGGACCAGTGGTCAGGGATGATGGGAATTGTAGTCCCAAAACATCTGGAGGGCCGAATTTGCCTATGCCTGGTTTAAACTCTCCCCCACCAGCTTCCATGGTGCCTGGGCATTCTGTACTCTGCAGTGCCAGTGAGGTCCCAGTCACTCACCATCTTAATTTGCTCGAAGTCCTAAGTAATGTGTATATACTGTATATACTGTATTGGCCCGAATATAAGCCACACTTTTTTCCAAATTCCGACTGTGAAAAGTCGAAGTGCACTACAACCCCGAATGGGGGGTGGGGGCGGCTGGCGATGGCTTAGGGAGGGAGTGCCGGGAGGTGGGCATGCAGCGCACTCAGAACCGAGTGCCGGCTGCCCAGGGCGTGGCTTATTTGCAGGTGCATCTTATATTCAGGCCAATACGGTAGATAAAATTAATATGCACAAATGTTATGCAAATTTGTGTCTTTTCCCTGAGTCTTTTAAGTACCTAGCAATGCCCCTGACATGAGTCTCTAATCCAGTGTTCTGACAAATAAGTGCAAAAGGGCTTAGCTCTTGCCTTTAATTTTTTTTTAAATTAAAAATGTATTTTTGTTTTGTTCATTGGTTTTAATCACGTAAGACTATCTGCATTTAGGGGGGTTTTTTTCTTGCTCTTTTCCATTTGGCTATGAATCTTCCATCCCAGTGTCATCTTAAACACCCACACACTTACCCGGCTGCAAAATTTCTGGCTACGAGCCTGCATGCATTCCTAAAACGTACTTGGTATGCTCTGTGTCTGCATTTCCTTCCTTCCACAAAGACAGGCTCTGAGATTTGAAATGGAGAAAGAAAGAAAGAAAGAGAAGAAAGAGCGGAAACAATATGAGGAATGTATTAGCAGGATCAATGTCTGCACTGCTTTGAGCTAAAAGATCTGGAAGCCCTCTTCACATCCTGGTGTGTGCGTGTACGTCAGGTTCCTAATAGCAGCTGCAGCGCACAGCCTAGCACATTAATTCCGAGGCTGCCATAAATAGGGCTGTCAGACCTGAAATATCACTGAATTTCATTAATCTTGAAAGTGCATCACCATCCCTGCTCGGATATGGACTACCAGGCTATATTCATTACTTTGAAAACATGGGGGGGGGGAGGAGAAATATGGTGGCCCCCCTCAAAGAGGCAGCGGGGAGGGGCTTAAGATGGCACATGAAACAAGTCTGCCTTGGCCTCATCTGTGGAGGAGAGGTTTGCATTGTATTATTGGACCAGGGAGGGAGAGGATTAAGGGACCGAGGGTCAGTAGCTCAGTGAGTAGACTGAGGTGATTTTTCAGGGGCAGGAAGGGGTCACAGAGAGTTTGAGGCTTTTCAGGCACTAGGAGCAGATGCTGTATACAAAGACAATGGACTGAGGCCAGTGAATTCAAGGTGCTAGACACTGAAAAGAATACCAATATGACTCTGGGTGGATCGAGTTGCTAAACAGCAAGCTGCTTAAAAACAGGTGGATTTTGAATAAGTGCAGGATACAGGAAGCAATTAAAAAAAAATAGAAAGGAGAGGGAAATTGGGAGATTCCACTACTGATCTTTGTTTCTGCTAAGGAAAGTGAGTTGATCGTAATCTGCGTGTTTATTATAAACTTGACACTCAGTGCCTCCCTGAATTATTCAGTAGGAGCTGTGATCTCAATTACAGGGTATATCCCAGAGGTACAAAGAGAAGGGAATATTTGGGACCATTCGAACTCTTTGATGCAGCATTTGAAAAGGCTGTGACAGATGGGCACTTGCATCCCCTGTAATCAAACCGGTCCTTAACAGAGGAGCAGAGCGCATGAACAAGTCCAGCACTCTGCTTGATGTTCTGACCTGGCTGGTGTCATCACAGTTTGCATAGCACTCCAGTATGAATGAAAAGGGACGCGGGTGGCGCTGTGGTCTAAACCACAGAGCCTAGGGCTTGCCAATCGGAAGGTCATTGGTCCAAATCCCCGCGACGGGGTAAGCTCCCATTGTTTGGTCCCAGCTCCTGCGAACCTAGCAGTTCGAAAGCATGTCAAAGTGCAAGTAGATAAATAGGTACCACTCCGGCGGGAAGGTAAATGGCGTTTCGGTGCGCTGCTCTGGTTCATCAGAAGCGGCTTAGTCATGCTAGCCACATGACCCGGAAGCTGTCAGAGGACAAGCGCCGGCTCCCTCGGCCTATAGAGCGAGATGAGCGAGCGACCCCAGAGTCGTCCGCTACTGGACCTAACAGTCAGGGGTACCTTTACCAGTATGAATGAGAACCTGGAAGGAGGGTGCAGAGAAAGGAAGGAGCAAGTAACATTGCTCCACTATAGTGTCATAAGGCAATCAAGCAAATAGGAATCAGAAGAAATCTAAGGACAAGATTTGTATGGAGCAATACTTGCTTTCAAGCAGCTCTTGTTGTCAATATACACTTGCTATAGCACACTCAGAAGACCCAGACATGCAGTTTTTCCTCTTTCCTCCCTATACATGCTTGGGGTAGTAGGGTGGTGGTCTTAAAGTGCCACAATATGTTTTGTTGTTTATGCTGCAGTAGACTAACACAGTTAAAGGTAAAGGGACCCCTGACCATTAGGTCCAGTCGTGGCCGACTCTGGGGTTGCGGCGCTTATCTCGCTTTATTGGCCGAGGGAGCCGGCGTACAGCTTCCGGGTCATTTGGCCAGCATGACAAAGCCGCTTCTGGCGCAACCAGAGCAGCGCACGGAAACGCCGTTTACCTTCCCGCCGGAGCGGTACCTATTTATCTACTTGCACTTTGATATGCTTTCGAACTGCTCGGTTGGCACAGTTACCCCTCTGGAATTTAAGAAATATTAGCATTATTTTGTCAAACACTATGACTGCTCATTCACATTGGTAAACCAGGCAGATTCCCAGCTATTGGTAAAGTAGTGTGCACCACAGCGTTATTAAGTATTATGCCATGCATTTGATTTGTGATGCATTACAAAAATGTTTCAGAATCCACCGTGAGTCTTGAAGGACATAGATAGTGAAGCCAACTTCTTGGATACTAGCTCTAGTCCAAAAAACATGTACCATTACTACTTCATATTGACAATAAACTTTGCTGTCTATATTGTCTTTGGCAGGTGGCATGGTCTACCACTTTGATGGCATCTGGAACACTTCATCCAGTTGTGGGATGCAATCCACTGGGAGCAGTCAAGTACAACATTCCTTGTCTTGCTAGAGTGGACATGCAAGGGAATGTTTGGTCCAGCCAGTCGAACTTCCTGTTCCTCCTGGCCTGGAGCATCCTTCTTTGCATGTGACTAGCAGGTGGGCGTGACCTTACCTGATCTAACAAAAAGTCCAGTCACACTGCCACCTTCTTCTCTTCGACCTTCCTTTTCGTCCTGCGAAATTCCTGTACTGCTGGCTGCCAGCCAAGCAGTTTCCCTAGGTTATCTCCCCTATGGGGTAAACTTCTTTGTAGATATTTGTAACTTTAAGCCTTAAGCCTGCCTTCAGGGATCACACTGTGCTCTGCCTGATCGTGAGTAAGACTACTTTTTGTTAGTAGATAGGTAGCCGTGTTGGTCTGCCATAGTCAAAATAAAAAATTCCTTCCAGTAGCACCTTAAAGACCAACTACTTTTTGTTACTTGTGAATAAGACTATGGTGTCTTTATTCTTTTAGGAGGGATTTGCAAGGGGTCTTTACCAGGAACATATTAGAACACATTTGCCATTAGGCAAAGTGAGGCAGTTGCCTCGGGTGGCAAATACTGGAGGCGGTTTCTGACGCCCCCACTCCAACATTCCCCTTCATTGGAGTTCAGAGCTATGTGTGCCATACACTCTGTTTTCTGCCCTCTAAACCAGCCTGCTGCCCTCAGAACCACCAGTCACTTTGGTTTCTGTGCATGGAATGTACAGGCATCAAAATGTCTTGTGCTGATTCCGAAAGCAACTGCCCTTTTTGGGAGTGATAGAAAGTAGAATTCAGGCACATCCCGATTGTGAAATTAATTGCTACTTTTGAGAACTTATCTTTCAGATGTTTATGTAATACTCTTTTAAAACTCTGATCTTCTAAACCATTTAAAAATCATTTTAATTGGGTTTTAAAAGAATTTAACAGAATTAAGGAAGAAAATGGGGTTGTCATTCAATGTAAGCAGTGCAGCATGTTTAAACTAGCAAATCCCTCATTGTGACACACTCTGATAAAATGTAGGCTGTGTAGTGTGACTGGATTGTGAATAACTTAACAATAGAAAAATATGTTTCTCTAAAGTGGATTGCTTGTATCATAATGGATAAAGAGATCAGAAAGAAGGGAGAGAGGGAAATCTGAAAATGCAATGGACCGATACCGTATATGAAGAAAAGATTAGTAAATTCTGAAGGCTTAACTCAGTCTTTACCAACCTGGTGCCCTTCAGATATTTAAGTCTACAGCTCCCATCAGCCCCAGCCACTCAGAGTTCTATTCAAAAACATTTGGAAGAAGAAGAAGAGGAAAAGGAGGAGGAGAAGGAGGAGGAGGAGAAGGAGGAGTTTGGACTTGATATCCCGCCTTTCACTCCTTTTAAGGAGTCTCAAAGCGGCTCACAATCTCCTTTCCCTTCCTCCTCCACAACAAACACTCTGTGAGTGTCCTTCAGCTCTCTATATTGGACAAACAGGCCAAACCTTACGCCAAAGAATAAATGGACATAAATCTGACATCAAGAATCACAAAACAGAGAAACCAGTAGGAGAACACTTCAATCTCCCAGGACATTCTATACAAGATCTCAAAGTAGCTGTTTTACTACAAATGAATTTCAGAAATAGACTGGAAAGAGAAGCTGCTGAATTGCAACTCATTACCAAACTTAAAACCATGGAGAGACCTGGTTTGAACAAAGACATTGGATTCTTATCTCATTATACTTGACTAAGCCATTTCTCACCTTCTCACCCCTTGCCTTTTCCTGTAAGACCTATTGCAGTTGTTAAGAGTCGTCAACAGGCTCATCTCAGCTATCTGCCAATCACCCATTCCCACCACCCTTCTGAGTAATACCCCTCCCCACCTTCTCTCTATATAGAAGGATCTGGCAACTTCTGTTTCAGTGTATCTGAAGAAGTGTGCATGCACACGAAAGCTCATACCAAGAACTAACTTAGTTGGTCTTTAAGGTGCTACTGGAAGGAATTTTTTTATTTTGTCTGTGAGTTGAGTGAGGCTGAGAGACTTCAGAGAAGTGTGACTGGCCCAAGGTCACCCAGCAGCTGCATGTGGAGGAGCGGGGAATCAAACCCAGTTCACCAGATTACGAGTCCACCGCTCTTAACCACTACACCATGCTGGCGGAGGACAC
Source organism: Podarcis liolepis (assembly GCF_965112155.1). Taxonomy (NCBI): domain Eukaryota; kingdom Metazoa; phylum Chordata; class Lepidosauria; order Squamata; family Lacertidae; genus Podarcis; species Podarcis liolepis. Next base: position 7,916,948 of record NC_139555.1, read on the forward strand.
CAGACTGATGAGAGGTTGGTTTCACTAATAGAGAGTTGCAGGGAAAATAATAATTAAATTATATCTGATTGCAATTCTTGCATCACATTGCTCCTCTGGCAGCACATTTAAGAACTGGGAACTGGAAAGTGACCCTATACATCGAATGAAGTAAAGATGCTAATCATGAGGTCCAATCGTGTGTTTTGGCTGCATGCCACAGTAGCTTAATTCATTCAGAAGAAGGGGAAGGAGAAAGTAATCATACATTTCTAAAGATTATATGTTTATTATATAAAGAATGCCCTGCTTTTCTTTATAACATAAATTCTAAAGCATCTTGATCTCAATTTTTAATTGCATTTAAAAGCTATTGTTTGTTTAAGAGTTGTATACCCCACCTTCCTCCCAAAGGACTCCAGTCCTTCAAGGGTGACTTTGGTGTAATATGGCCTCTACATTTCTGCCCCGACTTGTCATTGCTCTGTAAAGGTAAAGGTAAAGGTACCCTTGCCCGTACGGGCCAGTCGTGACCGACTCTAGGGTTTGCGCGCTCATCTTGCTCTAGAGGCCAGGAGCCGGCGCTGTCCGAAGACACTTCCGGGTCACGTGGCCAGCATGACTAAGCTGCACTGGCGAGCCAGCACCAGCACAGCACACGGAAACGCCGTTTACCTTCCCGCTAAGTAAGCGGTCCCTATTTATCTACTTGCACTTAGGGGTGCTTTCGAACTGCTAGGTGGGCAGGAGCTGGGACTGAACGGCGGGAGCTCACCCCGCAACGGGGGTTCGAACCGCTGACCTTACGATCAGCAAGTCCTAGGCACTGAGGTTTTACCCACAGCGCCACCCGCGTCCCCATTGCTATGTACCTACCATCAAACATAGTGACTCAGACAAGTGCAATAAGTAGAGGATTATGGATAAAACAAACTCATGGTAAGCACTTAAACCAGGGATAGGGAGCCTATGGCCCTCCAGATTTCATTGGACTACAACCCGTTCACCCCCCACAGACATGATCATTGACCGTGGTGGCTGGGGCTGATGAGCATTAGAGCCCCAACAATCAGGGCCATCTTAAGCATATCTGGCGTCGTGGTGCAAAGATCCCTCCGGCGCCCCCCCCCCATTTCCCAGAGTTGTCGACCTTTTCCCAAGCCTCTGTGGGGATCGCTCTCCTTCCACAGAGGCTTGGGAGGCAAGCGGCACGACCGCCACCCATATGGTTGATGGGGCGCAGCTGGTGGGTGTGCAGGAGGGAAAGGGGAGGCCGCCGGCAAAGCCACGCAGCCAGTGGCGTAGCGTGGGGGGTGCAGGGGGGGCCGGCCGCACCGGGTACAACATCTGGGGGGTAGGGTTAGGGGGCACAAATCCACGGGTTAGGGGGCGCAAATTACTTGCCTTGCCCCGGGTGCTGACAACCCACGCTACGCCACTGCACACAGCTCCCCCACTTGCTGGGGCGCCCCTGAGAGGCCAGCGCCCTGGTGTAACGCACCAGTAAGACCAATAGGAAAGACGGCTCTGCCAGCAATACTTGGAGAGCAGCAGCTTCCCCATCTCTAATCTAAACACAGAGGCCACATGGAGCCTTCCAACATGCCCTCCATACTTGTTTTGTTTACTCCTCATGCAGCCCTGTAAAATTATTATTATTATTATTATTATTATTATTATTATTTTATTTGTACCCCACCCATCTGGCTGTGTTTCCCCAGCCACTCTGGGCGGCTTCCAACAAAGACCAAAAATACACTAAAATGTCACACATTAAAAACTTCCCTGAACAGGGCTACCTTCAGATGTCTTCTGAATGTCAGGTACAGTGGTGCCCCGCAAGACGAATGCCTCGCAAGACGGAAAACTCGCTAGACGAAAGGGTTTTCCGTTTTTTGAGCTGCATCGCAAGACAAATTTCCCTATGGGCTTGCTTTGCAAGATGAAAACATCTTGCAAGTTTGTTTCCTTTTTCTTAACACCGTTAATACAGTTGCGACTTGACTTCGAGGAGCATCTCATAGAACGCAGTGTACATGGTAGCCTTTTTTGAGGTTTTTTAAGACTTTGGTGATTTTTGAAGATTTTCCAAAACTTCTTTTGCAGCCATTTGGTAAGTTAAGCTTTTAAAACTTTTTTTGGGGGGGTTGTATTTTGGGTTGGGGTGTTTGGAATTCAAGGACTTGGTGTTGGGGAGGGGTTTGCAAGAATCTGGAAGCTTGTGTGTTTCCCCCCCTGCATTTTTATGATTTTCTGTGACCATTGGGACACTCTGCTGTTTTTTTAAAAAAATTCTGGATTTGAATTTCTGTGTGCTGGGTGGCTGGGGGAACAGTTGGGGAGGGGTTTGCAAGAATCTGGAAGCTTGTTTTTTTTCCTGCATTTTTATGATTTTCTGTGACCATTGGGCCACTCTGCCGTTTTTTTTAAAAAAATCCGGATTTGAATTTCTGTGTGCTGGGTGGCTGGGGGAACAGTTGGGGAGGGGTTTGCAAGAATCTGGAAGCTTGTGGTTTTTCCCCCTGCATTTTTATGATTTTCTGTGACCATTGGGCAACTGTTTTTTTAAAAAAATTCTGGGTTTGAATTTTGAAATGCTCTTTACAGTATGTGTGACTTTAAAGAGCACTTAATAAACTCTTGTTGTACCAAATTTGGCTTTGTTTGGACTTTTTTTGATCATAGGAACGCATTAATTGATTTTCAATGCATTCCTATGGGAAACCGTGCTTCGCAAGACGAAAAATTTGCTAGACGAAAAAATTTGCAGAACGAATTAATTTCGTCTTGCGAGGCACCACTGTAGTTGTTTATCTCTTTGACATCTGATGGGAGGGCGTTCCACAGGGCGGGCGCCACTACCGAGAAGGCCCTCTGCCTGGTTCCCTGTAGCTTTGCTTCCCACAATGAGGGAACCGCCAGAAGGCCCTCGGCGCTGGACCTCAGTGTCCGGGCTGGACAATGGGGGTGGAGATGCTCCTTCAGGTATACTGGGCCGAGGCCGTTTAGGGCTTTAAAGGTCAACACCAACACTTTGAATTGTATAGGGAAGCTTTCTAAGGTTTACTGTTTTTCTATGTTTTTAATATATGCCGGAAGCCGCCCAGAGTAGCTTGGGCAACCCAGTCAGATGGGCGAGATACAAATTACTATTTTTATTATTATTTTGTACTGTAGTCAGAGTGGAAGAGCAGGTCTCAGTTGACTTCCAGTTCTGTTGAACCAACAATGTTCTCCCTGCTCCTCAGTTAAGCAGGACCCTCTCTGCCAAGAAAAGGAAAGGACAGGCCTTTATAATGCATGTTCCTGATCTCTTCCTCTGTTTCCCCCACCTACTTCCCCACATTCTCTTCCACCACACTGTGGTACAGCCTCAAGAAATGGAACCCAAGTTAGGGGTATGTACACGAAGGGGAGTAACTATGAAGAGATTGCCCGGCTCAGTTCCATATGAGGCAAAACTGGACTCTCACTCCAAATACTGGAGTCACCAGGGGCAGAATACAAACTTAGTTCCCACCCCTGTGATCTCCCTGAATACTAAACCCTTTAACTCTCTCCTTTATAGCTGCTTCTTATGGGGGGGAGGAGGGAATAGTGCTGTACTTGGGGGCAAAAAATGCTTAGTAATTATGACAGTGAATCATAACTGTCAACCGTCCCTTATGTGGCGGGAAACTCCCTTATCCCAGCGCCGTGTCCGGCTGCTGTCCTTTATTGATGATGTCCCTTAAATTTCCCGGGTTTCAAAGGAAGCAGCTCCCTGGCCAGGGAGGAGGGAGGCTCCAACTGTGTTGCTTGGCTGTCCGGCCTGCCCCCCTCTGGGCTCGGTCCCCGGGAGCCCCTCCCTGCCGGGACTGAGGAGCCTTGAGAGGAGAGTGAGGGCAACCATAGAGAAAGCAGTTCAAAGAGAGGAGGCGGAGGCGCGGGCAGGTGTTCCAAGGGCTAACCATGGAGGGGGAAAGCGGAGGAAGGACCGCAAGCGCTTATCCCATAGATTTGTAGTGGTAGACTAGCATAGATGGTCTGATCTGCGGGTTTACTTTGGGCGCTATTTCCCCCCCCCTTCCTCCCACCCTGTCTGATGGAACTGAGAGCTGCAGATGGAGCACGAGAGAAAAGATATAGTACTGCAGCAGCATCTTTGTAGCTTGGACTTCGTTTTGCGTGAAAAGTGGTTGCTGTTTGTAGTTATTTAATTGCAGTGTTTCATCGGCTGGTGTCTTGAGCAGCAACCTCTGGAAACGAAGGGCTAAAAACCAGCACTGCTCTCCAAAATTATCTGGTCCCTTTTAACTTCGTATTTGAGCTGGTTGACTAAAATCCCTTGTTTTGGCTGCTGATCCCTTATTTTCAAGGCTGCTGGTCCCTTATTTTCAAATCTGTAAGTTGACAGCTATGCAGTGAATGCCTCAGCCTCCATTAACTCCATGGAGGGATGGGCAATGCAATGTGTGCTTGGTACACAGAAATGCCTTGTACATGCATATACACATTCCAGGGTTTCTCTGCAGTATACACATTACTGTCTCAAGGCAAATCTAAAAAAATGTAGTATAAACACTGACAACTGGGAAACACTGGCCTGCGAGCGCTCCAGCTGGAGAACAGCCTTTACCAAAGGTGTCATGGGCTTTGATGACACTCGAACTCAGGACACAAAGGAGAAACGTGCTAAGATGAAGGCATGCTTGGCAAATCCACACTGGGATCAACTCCCGCCCAGAAACCAATGTCCCCACTGTGGAAGGACGTGTGGATCCAGAATTGGCCTCCACAGTCACTTATGAACTCATTGTTAAAACCGTGTTTATGGAAGACAATCTTACTCGGCTATGAGGGATCGCCAAAGAAAGAAGAAGACTTATACACACAAACAGCACTCATCACAATGATGGACAGTTTGCACCTTAGCAGTAATGTCAGCCTCAGTCTTGTTGCTGCTTTCAGCAGCTGGACTCATCTGTGTGCTCAGCAGGACCCTAACTTGCACAGCATCCGTCTGATGGGCAGCTGGTTCAGAGCTGCTGATTTCTGGCAATGCTTTTCAATCCCACCCATGCACACAGAATGCATACTTTCAGACTTTCTCCACCATCTGGTTGGGACCCCCTGCATCCGAGAGTGGAGCTGTCTATAGAATTCTATTCCTGGGAATTCACAGGGGGAAGATTCCATTTTTGCAGCGTCCTCTCTGCTTCATGCAAGCAGAAAGATCACTGCGGCTTGTTTTTCAGACGATGCCTACAGAAATGAATTTACTGCATGGCTGTGAAGTGTGTGCAAACTGGTAGTTTACTTTCAGAATGCTCTTAAGCCCTTCCATCAGATATTTGAGATAGCCTGCTTAATTTAAAAAGAGGAACAGGTTTATAACCCTCTGTGCTGTGGAAAGAGATGAAGGAGGTAACCCAATGGTCTAGTCAGGCAAAGGGACTTCGTTTTTCAGAACTGCTGTTCCCACTCCGTAAGCTCCTGGTCTCAGTTCCTCTGCTGTTCCTCAAAGTAGACTAGTGATAGGAAAAAACAGGTACCTTATTTGATGCCTTATCTACTCCCTGCTAGCTCAAAGGGTGAGATGTCTTGGGGGGGGGGAGGTTTCTTGATTGCACAATAGCATAAATTAACGAAAACAAAAGTGGAGCCCTGCTAGATCACACCCATCTAGTCCAGGATTGTGTTCTCCACAGTGGTCAACTTGATGCCTGTGGGAAAGTAGTGCAATGATGTGGTTTTTAGAATCTGGATATAATGGGGTTCCAGGGAGGCCAGTCTTTAGATAGTGGTGTGTTTTATTTCATAATGTGGTAAGCCAGCCCTGGGGTATTTGGGGGTCTTCCTGCTCATTCTGCTGCAAGGGACTCCAGACCTCTGTCCTAGAGTCCTGCCCTGATGTCACCACCGATGGGACGCCCCTGAGCACAGTTGCATTCTCCAGCTCATGTTCCCCCAAATCTGGTATTCAGGTGCATGATGCTTCTGATACTAGTAGTATGCAGGCATCATAACTAGTGGCCATTGGTAACCTTATCCTCTATGAATCTCACTAATCTCCCCTTAGAGTCATCCCTAAATTGGTGGCCATCCATACAGCATGTGATAAACAAACCCTGCTAGTCCCCTATTATGAAGTTACTAACCTAAGTTTAAGGGTGGCGCTGTGGGTTAAACCACAGGGCCTAGGACTTGCTGATCAGAAGGTTGGCGGTTCGAATCCCCGCAATGGGGTGAGCTCCCGATGCTCGGTCCCTACTCCTGCCAACCTAGCAGTTAGAAAGCACGTCAAAGTGCAAGTAGATAAATAGGTACCGCTCTGGCGGGAAGGTAAACGGCGTTTCTGTGCGCTGCTCTGGTTTGCCAGAAGCGGCTTAGTCATGCTGGCCACATGACCTGGAAGCTGTATGCCGGCTCCCTCGGCCAATAAAGCAAGATGAGCGCCACAACCCCAGAGTCGGCCACAACTGGACCTAATGGTCAGGGGTCCCTTTACCTTTACCTTAACCTAAGTTTACAGGATTCTTGTTGGAATTATTGAAGCATTGTATGTGATGTGCTTTAACACCCCCAAAATCCCTATAATTAGGATAAGGGGCAAACTATAAGTAGGGATTGGTGTAGTTACAGGTAGGTAGCCATGTTGGTCTGCCGTAGTCGAAACAAAATAAAAAAATTCCTTCCAGTAGCACCTTAGAGACCAGCTAAGTTTGTTATTGGTATGAGCTTTTGTGTGCATGCACACTTTTTCCGATCTCATACCAATAACAAACTTAGTTGGTCTCTAAGGTGCTACTGAAAAGGGATTTTTTAATTTTGTTTAGGGATTGGTGTGTGCGACCAAAGGATAAATGTGTCACACCACCATGATTGTACACCAAGCACCACGATGGCAGCCATCTCATTAGTTAATCTAAAGTTCGTGGAACAGCTACAAAAATGGCGATTGCATGAGTAAGATGATTTTATGAACTGCCTCTTAGAAAGGGGTCAGAATGGGGAAGGAGAGCTAAGGAGGCTGCTGACTACAAAGTAATGTCCACAGAGCCTAAAGATTTTTGTAAACTGGTGGAAAATGGGAAAGTGTTAATATCCAAACCAGTTGGATTTTCAGCATCTTAAAATCAGACTGCTACAGATTCATCAGCTGTAGAACATGCTTAGCTGTCCTTTTGCACAACCCAGGACTTGGCTTAGACGTGTGCAGTTTCTCATAAACCCTTCCCCCCCTCTCCCTTGCCTGGCCCCAGGAAGTAACTGAGATGTCTGTATATCTCACATGGCTCACTTTGTGATTGAATAGCTCAAGTCATTTGCATGGCCTGTGCAGCTGTCCCGGGCAGCTGTGAGCCCTTTGTGATAGCATGTGTGTCCGACACACTTGCAAATCAATAAGAGGGTGGGGGGAGTTCAATAAGAGAAAAAGGAGAGGAGGGGGGAGGAGGAAGTGACAGTTTCTGTAGTGTAGGATAATACACTGATAATTTTTTAAAAGTAATTTTTAAACTTCTGCCGGATAGATTTGCCATTGATAAATCTCTGTATGCAAAGGACGATTCTGGGGTGCATTTTAGGCTGCTCACTCAAGTTCACGTCCTGGTCTGTTGCATTTTCTCAGCTTGACCCTGTGCAAACTTTGGCTGACTCCTACAGATTGAGACCACTAATTTATATTGGGTTGTTAAATATTCCCTCCCGGCCTGCTTGGTGAGAAGTGGATCATGGGAGACTATTCTGTAATATTTATTTAGAAATGTACCAACAGAGCGTAAAGGTAAAGGGACCCCTGACCATTAGGTCCAGACTCTGGGGTTGCGGCGCTCATCTTGCTTTACTGGCCGAGGGAGCCGGCGTACAGCTTCCGGATCATGTGGCCAGCATGACTAAGCTGCTTCTGGTGAACCAGAGCAGCACTCGGAAACGCCGTTTACATTCCCGCCAGAGCAGTACCTATTTATCTACTTGCACTTTGATGTGCTTTCGAACTGCTAGGTGGGCAGGAGCAGGGACCGAGGAACGGGAGCTCACCCCATCGTGGGGATTCGAACCGCCAACCTTCTGATCGGCAAGCCCTAGGCTCTGTGGTTTAACCCACAGCGCCACCTGCATAAGTGGAGGCAAACAAGCATCCAGGAAGGCAGCATGTCTGTTCCCTCACAGGATCAGATTGCCAGGGAAAGGCACTGAATCTGTCTTCAGTCAACCCATCATCCACCTTCTCCACTGCAGATAAATTGCTCATTCAAAGGACCATCCACACCCATTAAGAAACATTAACACTGTTTTGTTAAATCCCACTCTAGTTAGGTACAACCAGGGTTGTGTAGTCATCCACAGCAATGGAACCACAAACTATGACATTTTGGCTTATCCCCAAACATTTAGAACAGATATTGGACACAGAAGCCCATTAATCAGGGTCCAACAACGACTGCTGAACTAGATACAGAATTGAGGGGGACATTTTTCTCAGCTGGCCTACGTTCTGCAACAATATCCACATAAAATTGTAGCCTTTGTAATTAATATTCTAACCTGGTTGGCAAATCTGAGATACACTTTTCTCTTAATAATGGACTGTCATTTTGTCTAATTCAACTAAGGGTGCTTCTAGATGGGGGCCTTATAGCGCCAACAGGTCTCTGAGATCTACAAATAATTGGACTAGATGACCCTACGGGTCCCTTCCAACTGTATAATTCTAATAAACATCTATATTAGTAACTGTCAGGGGTTCAGGAGCAGAGACGCAGAGAAGGGAGGAGACAGAGAGCGAGGGGGAGGAATACGAAGGAAGGATGAGTGGGGATGACGACCCGAGATCACCGAGCCTGTCTAGCGAGTCCGAGGATTCCCAGAAGGGAGCGCCAGCAGCCAGAGCAAGGGGGGAGAGCAGGGGGACACCCCAGGAAGAAGGGTCCAGAGAGGGATCAGAAAGCAGCAGTTGGAGATCGGGACCCACGTTCCCAGCCGGGAGCAGCGGGGAGAAAGGGGACCAGATGTCGGGCTCCGGAGACTTTCAGAAGGAGGGAGGGCATGAGTCAGGAGTAGTCACGCCCACCTCGGGGAGCGAGGAAACGATCAAGAGGAAAGTGGAGAGTTGGGCGCGCGCGCCAAGTTCAAATGTAACGGAAGCTGGCGCAGTCAGCAGCCCAGAGAGTGAACCGGGTCCCAAAGCCCGCCGCAAGGAGGCGGAAGGGTCAGGGGGGTCCGCGTCAGAAGAGAGTAGGAAGGGAGAGACCCAGGGGGGCAGGAGGACCCAGAGACGGAAGGAAAGGCGCAGGAGGTGGAGCAAGGCTAGGGTATTAAGCTGGTGCGCTAGAGGCGGAGACTCAGACGGGTCTTCGTCGTTCTGACCTAGAAGAAGTAGGGCTGCACGTTGCAGTTTGGAAATGGAATCTGTAATCCAATAAAGACTCTTTGAAACTGAACGCTGGCTGACTTGGTCCTATGTGAGCTGGGACTGGGCGGCAGCCCTGACAGTAACTTTTTTGGCAACACCAGGACCCAATAATGCCAGACCCTAAATCTAACATCACAAGTGGCAAAGGTAATAAACCACAAGATGAACATTTCAGTCTATGCCACTGATCTTAAGGTTGCCATAACTGAGCGAAGCACTTTCAAAGGATGCCTCTGTTATGAAACTGCTGGATTAAAATTCATAAAGGAGTTCCACTCGGTTCATCTGGCTAGGAATAGAGACAATGCTTTCCTTTTCTAGGACATATGTTAATTAGCTTAGCATGACCATGTTGTTTTATCACCTATTACTGCTGTTGTAAAGAGTTGCTGTGACTGTTTTGCAAGGGGCTCTACCAGAATTGGCACGATCTGGCATTTATTTCTTTTCTCCATCATTATGGTGCTTACACTTCTCTCCTCACCCTACATCTTACAATCATGCGCATAACTGATTACTGATGAAACGGACTCTAGAACTTGAAAGTGTTAAGTTGTGGGTGAACATATCAGACGACACAGCGATTCTTCAAACAGCTCTTGTTTATTCAGAGGCCAGAACAGAACTGAACTGAAGAGCTCAGTCAGTCTGCTTATATAGAGCTCCAGTACAATGTTACTGCAGCAACTTTCTAAAACTATCCAATCACTGAATGTCACTTTCGATCCTTCATTTGCATAACTATCTACAGTATCCCCCTGCTGGCCCAGGGTGAGAACTTCAGTACATAACAGAAAGCATGTGCCATTATAAAATGTGTTAACGACGCTAAAGTGTCCCTAAAACTTATTTTTTAAAATAGCAATCCTTTAGCATTCTTGAAGAAGGGAAAGAAATTTGCCCATATCTGAAGTGCACCCAAAACCAGTCTGACCAGAGCAAGCGGGATAAAATACTTTCCAATACATGCATGTGTTTGTAGCAGTGTGCCATCAAAGAGCCCTTCGCCCTGGAAGACAAGTAGGAAACAGTGGTTAAGCTATCATTCTGTGAAGGTCCCTATCTATAATGTAATAGGACTACTATTGTGCTGTCACCTGTAGAGATGACCTTCTCTCTAGGGATTTGTTTTGTTAATAGCTAAAGATGCTGCCTCAATGGGCATTGATGACTAATAGCTGCTTGCTTGAATGAGCATTCGTGATGGCTTCTGATGGCTCCTTAGAATCATAGAATCATAGAGTTGGAAGAGACCACAAGGGCCATCGAGTCCAACCCCCTGCCAAGCAGGAAACACCATCAGAGCACTCCTGACATATGGTTGTCAAGCCTCTGCTTAAAGACCTCTAAAGAAGGAGACTCCACCACACTCCTTGGCAGCAAATTCCACTGTCAAACAGCTCTTACTGTCAGGAAGTTCCTCCTAATGTTTAGGTGGAATCTTCTTTCTTGTAGTTTGGATCCATTGCTCCGTGTCCGCTTCTCTGGAGCAGCAGAAAACAACCTTTCTCCCTCCTTGTCACTGCTGCTGAGCACCTCCTAGTTGTTTCAAAGAGGGCGGAGGGAAACAGTTTTGTAGATGAAAGACAGAAGTTGTGTTTTTATAGAGAAGAAGCAGAGAAGTGGGGCTGTAAGAGCATGCTGTTTCCTTTGGGGGGAACCGAAGGTGCCTTAAAGGCACACTGAATGCTTGCCTGCTCCTCTGGCTCAGTGTGTGAAGTAAAAAAAAAGAGAGAACCTTATAAAATGCACCATATGTTTCCAGGCCTCTTTAAAAAAATGTATTTATTAACTGACTTTCAAGAATCAATGTTCATAAAGAAACAATAATTAAACTAGTGCACCCTTCCTTCCAATTCCTCCCCCTCTTCTCTCTTTGAGTGTCTGGATTCCTCATTACCTTCATTAAGGTAAGTTTAAATGCCACACTTGTCTGGATGTTTGCCTAGTGTAACATCAGACCAGGGAGTCTTCTCTTCTCATGAGGTGGCCAAAGTATTGGAGCCTCAGCTTCACGATCTGTCCTTCCAGTGAGCACTCAGGGCTGATTTCCTTCAGAATGGAGAGGTTTGATCTTCTTGCAGTCCACTTTTTGAAGCCATTGAAGCCATGTTAGAAGACAACTGATGGTTTTGCCACCACTACATGGGTGAGTACCTGGGGCACAGACTGCAACTGAGAGCTCCAACCGCTTGCAGAAATGGCAAAAGCCATGTTCCCCACCCCACACCAAAATTTTGATGGCCAAAGCACACTTTCTCCTCTGACTAGATGTTCACTCTTACACCCAAGAAGGTTTATTTTTAGGTTGTGGAGGAGTGACTCACCTTCAGAAGAGGTCCTCCCCTGTGTGTTTGAGTCACTGTTCTGGAAGGGCCTTTTCATTGCAAGAAAGGAGGTGTGGAACAGTGACTCATTCAGGCACACCAGACAGGGAGATGCTCTTCCAAGGGTAATTCTGTGGCATCTCTACATTGGGAGTGACTGAATGGTCCAAGCAGACCCACTGCAGAACAGTGGGGGCTGCCCTCAGTCAACTTCCAGCTGTCTGCCTTCTTCCTTACATCCACTTGCTTCTTCCTCCATAGCCTCAGCATTGCCCTCAGCAGAGGAGAAGGGCAAAGCTTGAATTAGTGGGCTCTGCCTGTCATTGGCTCTGGCTCCACCTACTGTTGGTCTCTGTGCTACCTGCCTAATGGGCACCAGCCACCACTGATGCAGAGACTTGCTCCCAGCAGAGCCTGGTTAGGAGAGATGCGTCTCAGGCAGAGTTCGCACTGTGTTCTGGGGAGAAAGGTTCATTGGGCTCACGGGAGTCTTTCATTAATTACAGACCCTCTAAGTGTCCCAGGGACAGTCCTGGATATACCGAGCCATCCCAATTTCTGATCTAATCCCATAAAGCAGAGACATCACCTTACCAACAAAGGTCCGTATAGTTAAAGCTATGGTCTTCCCAGTAGTGTTGTATGGAAGTGAGACCTGGACTATAAAGGCGGCTGATCACCAAAGAATTGAAGCCTTTGAATTATGGTGCTGGAGGAGACTCTTGAGAGTCCCATGGACTGCAAAAAGATCAAACCTCTCCATTCTTAAGGATAGGTGCTCACTGGAAGGACAGATCCTGAAGCTGAGACTCCAATACTTTGGCCACCTCATGAGAAGAGAAGACTCCCTGGAAAAGACCCTGATGTTGGGAAAGATGGAGGGCACAAGGAGAAGGGGACGACACGGGACGAGATGGTTGGATAGCATTCTCGAAGCTACAAACATGAGTTTGACCAAACTGCGGGAGGCAGTGGAAGACAGAAGTGCCTGGCGTGCTCTGGTCCATGGGGTCACGAAGAGTCGGACATGACTAAATGACTAAACAACAACAACAGCAATCCCATAATTGCTTTAGGATGTCCTTATTTTCATTGGAGAAATGTTGGGAGGGTATGTAATTATCATATATCTTGCAACACTTCAAATTCACTTGTAAATCCTCACGTGATCAGGCAAAGGGTGAGGCGGGACCATGCCTTGCCCCTCCCTGACACTAAACAAGCAGTCACATGTCCAGAAGCACACGGGTATCAGGTAGGGGTTTGTGTGTGTGTGTGTGTCCGTGTGAAACAGCACGTGAGTTCCTGCTTCGCTCTCATGCATTCACTGAATATTCGGAGAGGTTAAAACACAATTTCTACTTGCTTGATTTCCATAAACCTTCTTTTATAAACCTTCTTTGGCAGAAATAGATAAACTATTATTACCATGCTAGCTTAATGGCTTTTTCATATACCTTCTTTCACCTCCTCAATACAAAGAATAATTTGTTTGCTTTCTAAATGTGTGTTAGCGGGACAACTTGGGGTGGGGGGGTATGCGGCAATTCTTGAGCAGGCAATTCAGAATAATCAATGCAGCTCTTTCAGGCTCAAGGTACAATCTTAAGTGTAATGGTATTTTTCCACCCTAAACTGAGAAATGTGCTTCAGGCCTGCACACTTAGCAGTCTGCGGCGGCTTCATAACATCTGCCTATGGGGGAAAGTTATTGCTCAACGCTTAGGAATGCATAGCCAATGTGACAGCAATAGGAAATAACCTCAGAGATTATAGTGGGGGCCACGAAGGGGCAGTGAATTCAAAACACAGACTGAATGTAAACAACATCTTTAGGCTGCAGGACTTCTTCCTTGAGAGATTTCACAGCAGCAAAGGCCTATAGTTATGAAAGAAACACACCAGGAAGATGTCGATTAATCGATTTTTTAAAAAAAATTAGATGGGATACAAATGTACTGCAACGCTAATTCAGTCATGCAAAATTTTAGAAAAAGTTAATTATTAAAAATATAAAAATAGGGTGGAAGGTATTTCTTCTTCTCTCACCCATGGAACAGTATGCCTCTCTTCAGAGATGGTGCCTACCATTAGGCAAATTGCAGCAGCCAATTTTGGGTGTTAGGGAAGGGAAGGGAAGCAAGTTGTTAGTTACTCATATTTTATTCTATTTTTTTCCTGCAAGGCAGGAGCTCTATAGTGGGATTTTCCGCCTCAGTTTGCAAAGTGACTTGACAGGCCTTGGGTACTATGTACCTTCATTTTAGGGAATGGGGCATAAGCAGTCTCAAGTGATGAATCGATTGATTAAAGCTCCTAAGGCTTCTTTAATCATAGGACAATCCTATTAAAATGTTTCACCTATTCCCCTCAGCTTCCTTTTTCTGAACTGTGAGAGAGACGCATTTAGTTTTTTTTTATATAAGATATTTATTAAAGTTTTCAATTTTATACAAACAAAAAAGAAAAAACAAACATAAAAATATGAAAAACACATAAATTTCACAGCCTATTTTGTTATAGCTTATTTCCCCGACCTCCTCGTACCTCCCCTTCTTGTATCCCCAGATTAAGTTGTTTATGAAGCAAATCCTTATCTCAACATCTTAAATTATTATAACTTCAAATTCTTACTTAAAGAAAAAGAAAAGCATTTTATCATAGTTACAGCTTGAAACCACTTAATTCCAATCCAACATCATTCAACATTCCTTAATTTTGCAATATTTTTGTAAATAGTCCTTGAATTTTTTCCAGTCTTCTTCTGCTGACTCTTCTCCCCAGTCACGGATTCTGCCAGTCATTTCTGCCAGTCCCATACAGTCAATCAGCTTCATCTGCCATTCTTCCAAAGTGGGTAGGTCTTGTGTCTTCCGAGAGAGATGCATTTAGAACTAAGCTGCAAAATGTAGATGCTGATGACAGGAGTGTGTGTTTCATCTTTCCCATGTCATGCGTTTAGAAATGTTTGAGGAGGCGGCAGGAACCCACCAGCAAACTGAAGACCCGGAAGGACACATATTCAGTATCACTGAGAAGGAGCTGTACGCTCAATACACACATAGGGCTGCTCCACAGGAGGAATAAACCTGGTTGTCCCTGAATTCCCCCTTGTATGGAAGAAGCTTGCATGCACATGGGCAAAAAAAATGAAATGCACCAATACAAGATGGGTGACACCTGGCTTGAGAGCAGTACATGTGAAAAGGATCTAGGAGTCTTGGTTGACCACAAACTTGACATGAGCCAATAGTGTGACGCGGCAGCTAAAAAAGCCAATGCAATTCTGGGCTGCATCAATAGGAGTATAGCATCTAGATCAAGGGAAGTAATAGTGCCACTGTATTCTGCTCTGGTCAGACCTCACCTGGAGTACTGTGTCCAGTTCTGGGCACCACAGTTCAAGAAGGACACTGACAAACTGGAACGTGTCCAGAGGAGGGCAACCAAAATGGTCAAAGGCCTGGAAACGATGCCTTATGAGGAACGGCTAAGGGAGCTGGGCATGTTTAGCCTGGAGAAGAGGAGGTTAAGGGCTGATATGATAGCCATGTTCAAATATATAAAAGGATGTCACATAGAGGAGGGAGAAAGGTTGTTTTCTGCTGCTCCAGAGAAGCGGACACGGAGCAATGGATCCAAACTACAAGAAAGAAGATTCCACCTAAACATGAGGAAGAACTTCCTGACAGTAAGAGCTGTTCGACAGTGGAATTTGCTGCCAAGGAGTGTGGTGGAGTCTCCTACTTTGGAGGTCTTTAAGCAGAGGCTTGACAACCATATGTCAGGAGTGCTCTGATGGTGTTTCCTGCTTGGCAGGGGGTTGGACTCGATGGCCCTTGTGGTCTCTTCCAACTCTATGATTCTATGATTCTATACGGCCCTTTCAGAATTTTTCTGTTTTAAAGAAAAGAAGCTGGTAGACTCTCCTTCCTTGGAGGTTTTTAAGCAGAGGTGGGAGGGCCATCTGTCACGGATGCTTTAGTTGAGATTCCTACATTGCAGGGGGGCTGGACTAGATGATGCTCCAGGTTCCTTCCAACTACCATATTTTTTGCTCTATAAGACTCACTTTTTCCCTCCTAAAAAGTAGGGGGAAATGTGTGTGCGTCTTATGGAGCGAATGCAGGCTGCGCAGCTATCACAGAAGCCAGAAGAGCAAGAGGGATTGCTGCTTTTGCTGCGCAGCAATGCCTCTTGCTGTTCTGGCTTCTGAGATTCAGAATATTTTTTTTCTTATTTTCCTCCTCCCAAAACTAGGTTCTTCTTATGGTCTGATGCATCTTATACAGCGAAAAATATGGTATGCAATTCTGTGATTCACCCCAGAGCTATATACTTTCAGCATAACTTGTGAAAAACGCTATATGCATTGCAAAGGATCTTGAAGTGTGTTGTATATCCATGTGGGACCAGCAAAAATATTATGGTTGGGGTATTTCGGGTATGAGAACAGAATACTCCAGTTATTAGGTAAGGTAAAGGTAAAGGACCCCTGGATGGTTAAGTCCAGTCAAAGGCGACTATGGGGCTGCAGCGCTCATATCGCTTTCAGGCCGAGGGAGCTGGCGTTTGTCTACAGACAGCTTTCCGGGTCATGTGGCCAGCAGGACTAAACCACTTTTGGTGCAATGGAACACCGTGACAAAAACCAGAGCGCACGGAAATGCCATTTACCTTCCCACTGCAGTGGTATCTGTTTATCTACTTGCGCTGGTATGCTTTCAAACTGCTAAGTTAGCAGGAGCTTGGACAGAGCAACAGGAGCTCACCCCATCATGGGGATTCAAACCACTGACCTTCTGACTGGCAAGCCCAAGAGCAGGGGTCAGCAAAGGTTTATCTTGCCTGGGCCGGATCGGTCCCACGGAGATCCCTCTGTGGGCCGGATTGCGTGCACGTGCATGCGATTTTCGGCGTCTGCGCAGACGTGATTTTCAGCATCTGCACATGTGCAGACACGATATTTGGTGCCATGGAAGTGAGTCCCCGCACTGCGCCTGTTTAGCTGCTTAGTTCGGGGGTGGCTCGTAGGCCGGTCAAACGACCTCCGCGGGCCGCTTCTGGCCCATGGGCCTTAGGTTGCTGACCCCTGCCCAAGAGGCTCAGTGGTTTAGACCAAAGCGCCACCCCCATCCCTCCAGTTATTAACCAACCAGTCAACTAGTGCTGCTCAGCTTATAAGCATTGCACAATTAATGTGTATTCTTTCAAGCATCTGAATGAACTTTGCCCTTTCTTGTGTCATGCATATTCATATTTAGTTATGACTGACAGCATCCCATCAAAAGCCAGTCCCAGAATGGACTGGCACGTTGGACTGCCACTTTTTTCCCAACCCCAGGCTCACCAGAACATATGAAAGCACCGGCCTTGCTAATTGACTTCCCCTCCTGCTCCACTTAAACCTATTCACAGGTTCATCACAGGTCATCAAGATTTGCAAATGAGTCAGAGCTGCTGGGCTAGACATTGTTGACAGCCAATCAGCTATAAAAGAGCAGTGGCCTTGGATAAATAATGATTGTGATGGAATATTGAGTACAACAGAGAAATTACGAAAAACAAAGAAACAACATGAACGTTCCAAACTAAGGTGCTACTGTTTCAGTTCTCTACTCTTTTGTTAAAACCTGTTGCAAATTCCAGATTCACCCCAGCACATTTGATTGATTTAGCTTTCATTTGGGACCATACCTAGGCTGATTAAAAATGGCTTGATTGAGAGAGCTTTTAATAAATGTGTTTAATTTCCTTGGGTGATTTTTTTAATTTAAAAAATAGCTTTACTATTGCATGTGTTTGTTGTTCTTCTGCAGGAAAAAAAGTATATTCAAGGTGACTCCCAGTAATAAAAGCATACAAACAAAGAAAAACTGAAATACACACAATATTTTAAACATCGCATCACAGTCGGTTAATTCATTAATTTCAACCATTTCACTTCCCTGGGAGCACATACTAGTGGCAGGCTGCCACAACAGAAAAGGATCTCCTAGTGGCCTCCACTTCAGCAAAAATGGAACAGATTCCAAAGAAAGAACATTTGGGGATGTTAATATCTGGTCAGATTCATGAACATGTATGCAGTCCTTGGCCAGCACCTTGAACTGGGCCTGGAAATGGATTGGAAGCGAGTGAAGCCGTTTCAAGAGTGGTACATAGGCGCCGACTCCATGGGGCTTGAGGGGGCCCGAGCCCCCTCAAAAATTCGTTTGGGGGGGCTCTGCCCCCCCAATAATCTCCGGCGCCCCTCCAGCAGAGCGCCATCGCCGCCCCTCCTCCAGCCCAAAATGCACAGGGTCGAGCTGCATGCCTCCTGCCCTCCCTCCCGAGCAAAAGCTCCACCCAATTTCCTTCAGAGCTGATTAATAGGCGCAGCACGCTCTCCCCTATTCGCTCACGAGGAGGCGGCGCCACTTTATTTGCATATTCATGAGCTTATTTATTATTCATGAGCTTTCCCGGGCCCCCCCAATATTTTTTATAAGTCCGCGTCCCTGGAGTGGTAAGAGGTATTCAGTTTGCCCAGCCAGTAATTAGCTGCTGCATACTGTACAAAGGGGAGTTTCTGAACCATCTCCATGTACAAAACACCACAGTAATGCACATCAGCCAACTTCACGTGCCTACCATTTGAGAAAATGGCAGCTAATACAGCATTAATAATAGAATTGTAGAGTTGGAAATACAGTGGTACCTCGGGTTAAGTACTTAATTCGTTCCAGAGGTCCGTTCTTAACCTGAAACTATTCTTAACCTGAAGCACCCCTTTAGCTAATGGGGCCTCCTGCTGCTGCCGTGCCGCCAGAGCCTGATTTCTGTTCTTATCCGGAAGCAAAGTTCTTAACGTGAAGCACTATTTCTGGGTTAGCGGAGCCTGTAACCTGAAGCGTATGTAACCCGAGGTACCACTGTACTACAAGGGTCATCTAGTCCAGGCATGTCCAACAGGTAGATCGTGATCTACTGGTAGATCACTGGACGTCTGCAGTAGATCATTGGCTCCCCCCAAAGAAGCTAAACAACTGTAGCTCCCTGACCCCACCCGCCAGAATGGGCCTTCCTTCTTCCTAAAAAAAGCTTAACAACTTTGACCCGAACCCTCCAAAAGGGGGTAGATCACTGTCAGTTTTTAACTCTGTGAGTAGATTGCAGTCTCTTGGGAATTGGCCACCCCTGATTCTAGTCCAATCTTTTGTCCAACATGGGACCCAAACCCACAACCTTGAGATTAAGAGTCTCCAGCCCTAGTGACTAAGCTATAATGCCATTGAATGCATATATCTTGTTTACACAAGCAAGTTCTGAAGCTATCTGATCCAGAAATTCATAGAAAAATATTAGTACAATTACTTTTTTTTTTTTTGGCAGGGCTTCATTGTGGATCCTAGACTGGATAGAGGGGAAAGCAGATCATCAGAATATATTTGACACAATATCATTCTAGGATTCTATGAATTCAAAAAGATGACATCAAAGCATAATGCCTAGGAAAGGTGCATGAAAGATCTGCACGTTTCCACAAGCGCAGTAACAGCGCAAAGAGGCAATCCATTAAATGTAAGCACCTGTTTCAAAGCAAATTCATCCTCATGGAGATTGAATTTCATATTCAGGGACTGAATGTCCAAAACCAAATGGCCTTATATACATTCATGAGAAGGACATGTTTTATACGGAAGGAAACATTTTCATCGGATTCCCCCCCCCCCATAGAATCATAGAGTTGGAAGAGACCACAAGGGCCATTGAGTCCAACCCCCTGCCAAGCAGGAAACACCATCAGAGCACTCCTGACATATGGTTGTCAAGCCTCTGCTTAAAGACCTCCAAATAAGGAGACTCCACCACACTCCTTGGCAGCAAATTCCACTGTCGAACAGCTCTTACTGTCAGGAAGTTCTTCCTAATGTTTAGGTGGAATCTTCTTTCTTGTAGTTTGGATCCATTGCTCCGTGTCCGCTTCTCTGGAGCAGCAGAAAACAACCTTTTTCCCTCCTCTATGTGACGTCCCTTTATATATTTGAACATGGCTATCATATCACCCCTTAACCTCCTCTTCTCCAGGCTAAACATGCCCAGCTCCCTTAGCCGTTCCTCATAAGGCATCGTTTCCAGGCCTTGGACCATTTTGGTTGCCCTCCTCTGGACACATTCCAGTTTGTCAGTGTCCTTTTTAAAAGCTCTGTAAGGTGTGTACCCCTTTCTGTTTCCTTTGCGACTGAGTCTCAGCAAAAATGTTGGGAGGGGGAAAACAAAACCAGTTTCTGGAAATGGATCCTCAATGTGCAGGAGAATTTTCTAGCAGCTTGCTGAGTAGTGACCTGGCTACCGTATTGTAAAACACTCAAAGCGGACAAGAAAAGCAGTATAATGGAACAAGAACATCATCAGCAAGAATGTAATGAATAAATAACAATTGGGATTTAGGTGGAGCTGTGTGCATCCTACATTTGTGCTGTAAAGGTAAAGGGTAAAGGGACCCCTGACCATTAGGTCCAGTCGTGACCGACTCTGGGGTTGCGGCGTTCATTTTGCTTTACTGGCCGAGGGAGCCGGCGTACAGCTTCCGGGTCATGTGGCCAGCAGGACTAAGCCGCTTCTGGCGAACCAGAGCAGCGCATGGAAACACCGTTTACCTTCCCGCCGGAGTGGTACCTATTTATCTACTTGCACTTGGAAGTGCTTTTGAACCGCTAGATTGGCAGGAGCAGGGACCAAGCAACGGCAGCTCACCCCGTCGTGGGGATTTGAACCTCCGACCTTCTGATCGGCAAGCCCTAGGCTCTGTGGTTTAGACCACAGCGCCACCTGCGTCCCCATTTGTACTGTACATACTTGGAATTTGGTAGTGGCTCAGCATAGAGTCCCATCAAATGTCAGTCTGATGCAATCACATGGGAGAACTAAATTATTACGTACATGGCTGGAACTGGAGCAGAGGACCCAATTCCAAAGCACCCAGAGGCATATCTAGGCTCCCTTGTGCTCCTGGCAAGGAGTTGTATTGGCGTCCCCTCCGTCAGTCCCTTGCGCCATTGGAAAGACCATGGACCAGAAACTCGACACGTTTGCTTTTCATCACCTTTGGGGCAATGGGGTCAAAAGACCTGGGCCAGCAACAAGATTCTTCTGCCAATGATTCCTCCGCCAAGGTGACCAGAGGAGCCTGCAGACCCAGAACAGCAGAAGTGCAGCCTGGAGAGCACATAGCAACTCCGAGCCAGAGTGGAGAGGTGAGATTTTTGCACACACCCCAGGCCTGCAGCTTTGGTAGGGGCTAGCCTGGGACGTGGGTGGCGCTGTGGGTTAAACCACAGAGCCTAGGACTTGCTGATCCGAAGGTCGGCTGTTCGAATCCCCGCGACGGGGTGAGCTCCTATTGCTCGGTCCCTGCTCCTGCCAACCTAGCAGTTCAAAAACACGTCAAAGTGCAAGTAGACGGCGTTTCCATGCGCTGCTCTGGTTTGCCAGAAGTGGCTTAGTCATGCTGGCCACATGACCCGGAAGCTGTACGCCGGCTCCCTCGGCCAATAAAGCAAGATGAGCACCACAACCCCAGAGTTGGCCACGGCTGGACTAAGGGTCCATTTCCCTTTACCTTTACTAGCCTGGCTAACCCCTAGATATGCCCCGGAAGCACCCACATCCGATTTGTATGCACTTGGGCAAACAGCTTCCTTGGATTTCACATGTGATCTATTGTAACCTTATCCTACCACCACTTGGATCGCCGAAGTTAGTGTGAACAAGGACAAGGCTTTCTCTGTGGTGGCCCCACAGCTCTGACATTCTTTGCCAATGGTTCTGCAGGAAGCTGCCACACTTCAGTTCTTCCAGAATGCCTTGAAAGCTTGTTGGTTTTAGATGGTTTATGCATGAACAACGTTTTCTGACTGGGATGTTAATTTTTGCTTTTAACAGTTTGTATGGCGATAATGCCACTACCGAACTTCAGGAGGAGGGGGGGTTGCGGGCTCACGACCCCGCCCACTCTCATTCCCGCGAGGCTGGCGCCAGCCTCGCAGGAAGCACGGATTCTCCTTAGTTTGCATCCCTCTGCTGCGCCAGCCAATCGGCTGGCGGCAGGGGTGGGCCTTCCAGAGGCCACTTAAGGTCGGGGCAGCCCTTGGCTCGCCCCTTTCTCCCTTGCAGCTGACCTGGTTACCCACCCACCCGCCCTTTAGGTTTTGCCATTGCCATTGCTATGGGCTTCGGCTGGTCGCCGCAAGGGGCCTGGTAGGAGTTTTTCCATTTGGCTAATTGCCTGGTTTTGGAGCCACTTGGTTTTTTCGCCTACCTCGTAGCAAACCGTCACAACTCCCTCGGTTTTGGCGGTAGGCATTGGCCGGGGTATTGTCATGCAAATGAGGTTGGGGGGGAGGAACGCCATCACCTCCCCCAAGGCTTGAAGGGTAGTTCGTTAAAGGACTCCGAGGGGCGACGCCTCGTCCGAAACCTACGGAGGTTAGGGCCTAAAGCGCCCCCCCGAGCGGTAACCCCTCGGGGAGCGCCTAGGGATATGTATCTCGGGTGGCTCCCCCTGTTGGTGTTTAACCCTTCCCGGTTAGACCGGATAGTCGGTTAGGGGCCAATGCCTAAAACCAATACCCTTCTTACCTGTAATCAATAAAGTTGTGGCCATTTTCGCCCATTAACCTAAATCTTTGTGTCCCGTGTCTTTATTTATCACACCGGGGGGGGGGGGAGGGAATAGCCACGCAATTGTTTTTTATTGCTGTTAGTGGACGGATTGTGTTTTAGTGCTGATTTATTGTAGTGGTTTTATTGTTGATATCCTGCCTTTACAGTGGTACCTCGCAAGACGAATGCCTCGCAAGACAAAAAACTCGCTAGACGAAAGGTTTTTCCGTTTTCGATTTGCCTCGCAAGACGAATTTCCCTATGGGCTTGCTTCGCAAGACGAAAACGTCTTGCGACTTTGTTAAACCGTTAAAACCGTGCTTCGCAAGATGAAAAATTCGCTAGACGGCAAAACTCGCGGAACGAATTAATTTCGTCTTGCGAGGCACCACTGTACTGTGTAAGCTGCCTTGAAAGAGTTGTGCTCAGAAAGGTGGCCTATAATCAAATAAATAAATAAATAAGTTGAAAATGCTACTCTCTCATTTTCTCCTTTCATGGAGGAGGAGTGCAAGTACGTAATAAAGTAAAATGGTTAAACTGGTCTCTAGCTTCATCTGGGTAGGAAATGCTGAATGAAACAAATATTCTGTTTTGACCTAAGGGCAGAATCTTTTCGAAGTGTCCCCTTGAAGGAAACAACAAAGACGGCAACATCCCTCTTCTTGGAAAGCGGAATAGGCGCCTGACGAGAACGATTCTATTTCTCAGTGGGATATGGCAGGGCGCTTGCCATTTGCTTCTTGAACATAGACGCAAGCCTTTTTCAGTCCACACCATCATCCCATGTGCTGATGGCCCACCCATTGAATTCTGCCATAATTCACGTGCAATCCATAAAGACCAGCTGCCCAGACATTTGACTTGGAAGCTGAAGTTTTGAATGGCTTGTGTTGTGTGTGAGCATGAGAACGAGAAAGCTTGCCAACATTCTATTCAGCCCTAGTCATTTTCATTCACGAGAGGCAAAGGCTGTGCCCGGGACATCCAGCTCTGGGTCAACCCAGGAGAGGTCCAGTGCAAAAGGCTATGCAACTCTGCTAATACCCTTGTGTATTGTTTTGGACGGAATGTGGATGTCTTTTTTTCTTTTCTTTTTGTATAAAATAAGGATGGGGGGGAGCTGTGGCCCTACAACTCAAATCATCATTGACCACTGGACATGCTGGCTAGGGCTGATGAAAGCTAGAGTCTGGTAACATCTAAGAGGCCGCAAATTCCTTGTCCCTGCTATCAAGCTAGCAGTACTTGTTCATTCCAGAGACAGTTTTCAATATGCTCCTGGATTCCTTTATACAGAAACAAGACAGTATATTAAGGCTGCAATCCCATGCTCCCTTGGAGATAAGTCCACTGGAAGTGCATCTTACATCCAGGTAAGCCTGCTTAGGGATCGCAGTGCACATGTACAAAGGAAGGCAACAAGCTTTGCAGTTGAAGGGAGAGCAGATAGGTTGATCAAATGGTGAATGCTTATGTTTTGCCTCGAATGTAGCTCATCTCTTACAGCCGTGTGATCTAATGCAATAATAACACTATTTTCCTTCTGGGTCTTTGATTCCATACTGCAGCTCTCAGTTTTTGTGCTTCATTAGGCTTTATCTAGACTCCTTACTCTCCTTTCCTGCTAGTCCAGTGCAGATGTAGGAGCGATGCTGGCAAGCTACTTTACATCTTTCCCTCTTTTTTTGAAAAAACAAAACAGCACATCTGGGTAGTGATCATCCCGTCTTTGGAACACCAGCACAACTTGGACACTGACCTTTAGCTCACACATGCAAATCCTCAGTGGATTTCTTGATTACTGTACACTTAATGATTGGCAGCAGAAGATGCAAGCATTATGTTTTGGAAAGATGCGAGATGCTATAAAGATTATAGCTGAAGAATTGACGCTTTTGAATCATGGTGCTGGAGGAGACTCTTGAGAGTCCCATGGACTGCAAGAAGATCAAACCTCTCCATTCTGAAGGAAATCAGCCCTAAGTGCTCACTGGAAGGACAGATCCCGAAGCTGAGACTCCAGTACTTTGGCCACCTCATTTGTATGAGAAGACTCCCTGGAAAAGACCCTGATTTGGGAAAGATGGAGGACACAAGGAGAAGGGGACGACAGAGGACGAGATGGCTGGACAGTGTTCTTGAAGCTACCAGCATGAGTTTGACCAAACTGCGGGAGGCAGTGGAAGACAGGAGTGCCTGGCGTGCTCTGGTCCAGGGGGTCACGAAGAGTCGGACATGACTAAACGACTAAACAACAACATAAAGATTATATCTTTGGTGTTAAACCTGCAACGATCTGTTCACACATGCAAGTGTAGCACACATATGTCTGAAGCAGCCCTCCTTCACTGTTCAGTCTCGAACAGCTTTCATGATGTTTTCTGTTCTTCCCCATGTGCAAAACAAGAGAATTGAAAAGCACTAATATCTCGCTAGCAACACCACAAAAGCAAGAACTGTTGTGACAAGCAAAATGGGGATGAGTAGCCAGGTTCTGTTTTTCAGATTCCTGCTGTTTGAACATTGCTCATTGTCCTGAATGTATTGGAGATTTGTAAATCAGATCCTGCAGGGCGGTGTGTGTGTGTGTGTGTGTGTGTGTGTGTGTGTGTGTGGAGTCCTCCTTCTTCCCATGGGGGTGGGCAGTGGATGAGGACCTGCATTTCAAAGCAGCTGTCTCTGGGGAGTGGCGTAGAGATCCGTAGGGCTGGCAGCTGCGATTCCTGGGAACAGCCAGGAGCAGTTCTGCTGACGAGACTATTTTGAGTTGATTGCAGATCTCATGCTCTGATGTGCTGAAACCTTGGCGTTTCCTTGCCTCGTCCTCCCAAGTCATTCCATGTGCTCTTCTTCCCAGCTCTGAACATCACTTGACATGAAACGGTGTACATCTGGCAGCTGCTGCCATAGAATAGATTTGCTGTCCTCCCACCTGCAAGCCCTTTCCATGGGAAATTGCCACACTCCCCCCCAAGGTGAAGGCAGTTCAAAGTCTAGCCCTGAGACATCTCTCTTCCTTTGAAGCTTCATTTTAAGTGGGGGCAGGTATGTGTGTCTCAGGTGACTTCACTACTACTTTTGCAAGAAATCCAGGCTCCTGTTTACTCTGCGTCCAGTGTGTTCTCACCACGGTTTGGGGAAGTGGCACGGCATTAGCCACAATCCTGTATCCATCATCATGTTTCTTAGGAAATACTGTTTTTAGACACATCCCACTCCCTGCCCCCAGCAAACCAGCTTCCATTCAAATGGAGAAAAAGAACAACCCAGCTGTTTTTTAAGCCAGTAATACATACACAGCCTTAGCATTTCTGGAGATCAACAATGCAGTCGGCGTTCAGTTTGAAAAGAGGGAAAACAAAGAAAACCCAAACAAGCTCAAATTCCTGATGTGCATTTAAAAAAAAAAAAAAAAGTCTGGCTCTCTTTGGTTGAATGATCTGCACCCCCCTCCTCACATCTCCTCAAGTTCAGTCTCATAAGTATCATGGAGTTAAAAAGAAGATACCGTATTTTTCGCCCTATAGGATGCACTTTTTCCCCTCCAAAAATGAAGGGGAAATCTGGGTGCGTCCTATGGGGCGAATGCAGGCTTTCGCTGAAGCTTGGAGAGCGAGAGGGGTCGGTGCGCATCCCTCTCGCTCTCCAGGCTTCAGGAAGACATCCGCAGCCTAGGCAGCCCTGTGGGAGGTCCCGCAGGGCTGTCTAGGCTGCGGATAGCAGCCTGCTTCCCGGAGCACTGGGCGCGCTGAAAGCAGAGCGCCTGGCGCTTCAGGAACACATCCGCAGCCTAGGCAGCCCTGCGGGAGTTCCCCGCAGGGCTCCCCACGCTGCGGATAGCAGCCTGGCGCGAGGGGCACCCTGAAGCAGAGTGCCCCTCGCGCCGGGCAGACATCCGCAGTGTGGGGAGCCCTGCAGGAGTTCCCCGCAGGGCTCCCCATGCTGCGGATAGCAGCCTGCTGCCCGGCGGGCGGGGCGCGCTGAAGCAGAGCGCCCCGCGCGCCGGGCAGACATCGGCCAGCCCCACAAGCTCAGGGGCCAGCAGGGAGGCGCAGCGCCGCCATCCCGCTGTTCCTCGACCTGGTTCGGTTTCCCCGACCTGGTTATGGGGGGGAAATAAAGGAAATTTTTTCCCCTTTATTCCCCCCCAATAAAACTATGTGCGTCCTATGGGACGGAGCGTCCTACGGGACAAAAAATACGGTTAAAAAAAACACAGGACAGGCAGGTTTGTAAAATTATAGGGTTTAGATGCATCAAAACTAAGGCGAGGGAGGGAGAGAAAGAGAGTGAAGGTGAATTGCTGCACAAGCCTCATCCAGAACAGGCCTCTTGGATAAGGATCCATTCTCCTGACAAAACGAGTTGCATAACAATGACGCTGAACTGGAAGCCTATACAAACAAGTCCTTTGGTGAACCCACCTCGAAGGGGGGGGGGGAGAGAGAAAGGGGGACGCACAACAGCTGCTTCATCTTGCCCTCCCCCACACCACCCCCACATTCTCTCATGCGCTACCAAAATCCTTACTCTGACACAGATTCCAAACAAAAGGTGGAGTCCAAGATGCTTAACGACATCTCCGAATATAGATGCACTTTTTGGGATCTGCAAGCTCTGGGGAGGAGGGGGAGGGAGGGGGGAGGGAGGGGCCGCTGCTATTCTTTCTCTCCCCATTGCATTTTCTCCAGAGCCAACTAGAGAAAGATGCCGGCCTTAAGCGACCCTTTCAATTTCAAAAGAGTAGCAGAAATAACGAATTTTGCACGGAGCAAATCCAAAGTGTTGCAAGGAAGGAGGATCAAATCAAGAGATTAACCGGAATGACAGTCATTCTCACGCCAGCTGGAAACGGAGACATGCACACTTTTCCTGCTGTTCTAAATGTGGCCTTTGCCACAGGAATCAGTTGTGCTACACATGAGCCCATGGGTCAAGTTGGTTGTGATGCCCCCAAAACAAAGAACTCCAGTGTTGAAGAGGAATTAAATTGCACTTCGGAGCAAATTTCACCCGAAGGGAAACTGCCTGCACTACAGCCTCAAACACACAGGTCCCCATGGGAGTACTGCCCAGCAGTGGCGTAGCGTGGGTTGTCAGCACCCGGGGCAAGGCAAGTACCGTATTTTTTGCACCATAACACTCACTTTTTTCCTCCTAGAAAGTAAGGGGAAATGTCTGTGCGTGTTATGGAGCGAATGCCTACAGATGGCGGGGGGGGGGGGTCTGCTGCAGTCGTGAGCAGAGGATCCATGGTTCCCCTTCCTTCCCTCCTCTGTGGCTCGCTTTGAAACAGCAAAGCGGGAGAAGAGCCGCTGAGTGGGGAGGAGAGAGGGACAGAAAGCCTGCTTGCTTTAAAGGAGTAAAGCAGGAGTGGAGAGGAGCCTTCTCCCCTTATACTCCTCTTCTTCATTATTAACAGCATCCTTCTCTACCCACCCCATGCGTGTTCCTTGTCCCTTGAGTGCTTTTCCTTCCCTCCCCACTTAAAACGTGGTTACAAAGTACGGATCCACATGGATCCTCAGGATTTTTGCACTGGGTCACCCCAAATTCACTATCAGATCACATAGCATGTCCATGGCTACAGCTTGCACCAAAAAAAATCATGCACCCACTGTTGCCTGGAGCCGCAGTGGTGCAAAAATGTGGTAACAAAGCATGGATCCACATGGATCCTCAGGATTTTTGCATTGGGCTACCCCAAACTCACCGTCAGATCACGTGTCTGTGGCCACAGCATGAACCACAAAAATCATACACCCGCTGTTTCATTTAGAATATTTATTTATTTTTTGTTTTCCTCCTCTAAAAACTATGTGCGTGTTATGGTCGGGTGCCTGTTATAGAGCGAAAAATACGGTAATTTGTGCCCCCTAACCCATGGATTTGTGCCCCCTAACCCTAACCCCCAGATGTTGCGCCCGGTGTGGCCGGCCCCCCCTGCACCCCCCACGCTACGCCACTGCTGCCCAGAGCATTGCAGCAATGCTGCAGAGACTGAATGCTGGATAGATGTTCTGGGTCCAGTGGCGTAGCGTGGGTTGTCAGCACTCGGGGCAAGGCAAGTAATTTGCGCCTCCTAACCCGTGGATTTGCGCCCCCTAACTCGTGGATTTGCGCCCCCTAACCCTAACCCCCAGATGTTGCGCCCAGTGCGGCCGGCACCCCCTGCACCCCCCACGCTACGCCACTGTCTGGGTCATACCTGAAAACTACTTTGCCATGGTGGCTGAGAAATTCAATTGCAAACTCAGGAGCCTCCAGTTCCAATTTCTCCCTCAGCCAAGAATTTGCTGGGTAACTTCAGGCAACCTACCACTATGAGACCCCACTTTCCACCTGCAACATCGGGATAATAACACTGGTCTGCTGTAAAGGGTTGTGGTAAGGATTACTGAGTGAAATGATGTACCTGAAACATATACCCCAAAAGCACTATGTAGTTCCAAGCACCTGCCCAGATTGTCCCTGCCCCAGCAAAGTGCTGTGATCCCTAGTAAAAGATTTGCTGCATTCTTGAAAGTTGCATCCCTCCCTTGCGTCTATCACAGGGTTAAGACCTGGAGCTCATTTTGCTGTGTTGTGATATTATGGAGACTGATAGTCAGCTCTGTTCAGAAAAGATTAGGCAAATTTGTGGAAGACGGGAACACCAGTGGCTGTTTGCCAAAGTTTTATCAGGGAATGGAGCCTGATGGAAGCTGGCCATGCCAGAAATAGATGGAACAAGGAAGCCATCAAGCCACCATGTCTCTGCTTCCTGTTCACTTCCTTTTTGAACATCTGGTACCGGCCTCTGATGAAGGAAGGACACTTTCAAGTTTGACTTATTCCGGAAGTCTGATTTGTTTTGAAATTCCGATGTTCGAGGTTAATGCCCCAATGGCTGGATAACCTTTTCTGCCTCGTGGGCCTTGAAAACAGAGGGCTTAAAGGCTATCCTGCCAAGAGACAGGAGTTGCACAACCCTAGACCTCTCCGGCAAATGATTAAACTGCCTCTTGGTGCCAAAGAAAGACAGAACATTCTTTATGTATGCTACAACAGCAGCAAGAATACTCATCGCAAAGTATTGGAAGACACAAGATCTACCCACCTTGGAAGAATGGCAGATGAAGGTGATAGACTATATGGGACTGGCAGAAATGACTGGCAGCAGAATCCGAGACCAGGGAAAAGAGACGGCGGAAGAAGACTGGAAGAAATTTAAGAACTATCTTAAGAAACATTGTAAAAGTAATGAATGTTAGAATGATGCGGTTTTAGAAATTAAGTAGATTACAGCTGTAAGGATTAAGTTAAAAGAAAAGAAAGGTTAAAAATTAGATAAAATTAAGGGTGAGGATTTGCTGAATTAAAATCTGAAATTGGAATACAGAAAGGGGAGGTATGAGGAGGTCGGAGAAATAAGTTATAAGAAAATAAGGGTTTGAAATTATACTTGTTTTTTGTTTGTGTTTGTTTGTATTATTGTGTTTGTCTATATAATTTGTGAAACTTTAATAAATATCTTATAAAAAAAAATAAACTGCCTCTTTAATCTGTGCTAAAGCAATAGTGGCGGACAGGATTGCCAGGTTGCAGCCTGGAGGTGGTCTCTCTAAGTTCCAGCGGGAAATTGAGGAGCCCCACGCTGCCCCCTCCAACACTCTCCTCTTCTGTCTGGCCTATCATGGATCCTAGCTACAAAAAGCAGGGGAGAAACACAAGGACTGCGGGAAGGAATAAGCAGAGACATCATCACTGTGTTTCCTGCCTCACCTCTTGTTATGTACTGAACTTCTCACCCTGGGCTAGCAGGGGGATACTGTAGATAGTTCAGGTCCACATATGCAAATAAGGGATCGAAAGTGACGTTCAGTGACTGGATAGTTACAGAAAGTTGTTACAGTTACGTTGTACTGGAGCTCTATATAAGCAAGCATGGCTGAGCCCCTCAGTTCAGTTCTGTTCTGGCCTGTGAATAAACAAGAGCTGTTTGAAGAATCGCTGTGTCGTCTGATATGTTCACCCACAACTTAACACATCTAGTTTTAAAGCAGGGATGAGTAACCTGTGGATCTCCAGTTCCAACCAGCCCCAGTCATCCAGGGATGATGGGAATTGTAGTCCACTGACACCCAGAGGGTCACAGGTTAGCCACCTGCTTTGAAGGTGATAGAGCAGATCCATGGGTTGCAGCCCATACTCCTATTGGCAGAGTATGAGGATGTGTCTCAGAAATTGCCATCTCTTAGCACAGACAGGCAGTACCCTTAAAATCTCCTGGAGCAGGAGGAGATCAAAAAAGTGTGCCCACCTGTTCATTTTCAGCCATTCACTCCTTTCCCTCATGGTGGAACAGTGCAACTTGCCCCCCCCCCCAGGGTTGTAGTCTTTTCCCCTTCGCTTGCCTCCCCCAGGAATGTGTCCAAAGGCACTCTCTGAGGAAAGGGGGTGAAATATACTCGGAGTCAAGAGTGGATTTCATGCTCTTTATTCAGCTCATGGTAGTGAGGAATGGAAGTCCCCCCGAAATGTCTGCTTTATATACATTATTTACACAATGGGCCCCACGTGATTGGCTAATTCTGGGATTTTCCGGTAGGCCAATCAGGTGCGGATTCACTTCCACCTGCAGTTGGATTGGGTGACTCCTGCGGACCAATCAGACGGCTGCATTCTGAATCCTATTGTTCTAGGACCAATCAGACTGCTGCATTCTGAATCCTATTGTACTAAAACCAACCAGACTGCTGCATTCTGAATCCTATTGTTTTAGGACCAATCAGACTGCTGCATTTTGTATCCTATTCAACTCAGTACATAACAGGGGGTCTTCATACCTCGTGGCATTGCTGGGCTCTTCAACCGTACACCCCAGGGGATCACAAGGTAAGTGGAGTTAAATAGATGTTGGGTTGCCCAACTTTACCAATGGGACTACACCTATTCAATGAACAGCTCAGTGAATCATGAGCTGCCATCACCTATTGCAGAGACAGGGAACCAGTGGCTCTCCCAATACTGTTGGACTCCAGTTCCCATCAGTCCCTGCCAACATGGCCCAAGGTCAGGGATGATGGGACTTGTAGTCCAACAATACTCAGAGAGCCGCAGATTCCCCATCCCTGACTGACTAAGTGAGCAGAGTCGTCGGAGTTTTATGAGGAGAAAGTTCTAACTGGGGTTACAACCAGACTTTTTTCCAGCTGGGACTCACCGGAACTCTGTTCTGGCACCTCTCAGATGGGCACCATTGCCATTCTAAGAGCACGAGGGAGGTGTTCATGGCTAGTTCTGGCACCTCCTTTTCTAGAAAACAGCATTGGCTACAACTCTGCTAGCTTCCGTTCTCGGCACACCAAACTCCCCAGGATCTAAATCTTTACAGCACTTTGCCGGTGCAGTTGATGCAAAGGCACAGCAATCTGCTTTGGGGTACTCAGTGGGATAAAACTAACATCAATCAACCAATCTTATCATTAGGTGTTTTTGCTCCCGAGGGGGGGGGGGAGTCCAGGTGAAACAAAGTTCCAATGTCAGGCTCGAAAAGATCTAAGATTTCTATGGTTTAACCTGCTGCGTCCCTGCTCTCTCTGAGACAGGGCTGGGGAGACACCAGTGTTATTACAAAAAAATACAAATATCTTTAATACGGTCAATGACCAACAAGCAATTTATAAAATAAAATAAAATTGGCAATATAAGTACTATTGTACTACAGATAATAGTGGAGATATGGCCAAATCACAGAATTGGTACTTATGTTTATGACCAGGTTTCGACTTTTAAGGTTTTGAGGATTCAATTCAAATGTCATTACTGTTTATTATCGTTCCTTCGATGTTTGCAATTTGAACTCCGTTGCTGTCATCATTGCTCGTCTTATTCTTGTTGCAATGTAACAGTACTTCGCCACAGGCCTGTTGATTTCGGGGTCTTTGTCAGCTAAGAGGTGTCTGATATAGGTGTCATCTGTACTACGAGGTATTTTCCTCAGAATCGGCTCGATCAGCTCTTTTCTTGAGTCTCGATATAATGGGCAGTATAAGATGACATGCCCGATGGTTTCTATTTCATTGCTATTACAGGGACATAATCTTTGTTCGATCTGTATTTTGTTGTATCTGTTGGGAAACTGCCAGGGAGATATAGTCCATCATGGCCCAAGCCGGAGTTCTGGGCGTCCATCGATCTCCCGTAGACAGGCAGATCCAGCAGTTAGCGGCACGAAGCCTTAGAAATTCCTAGCCACATTCCAGGCTTGTGCACACTGTTTATCAGCAGAAACAAAGCCAAAAGCTTGCACCGCAGAAGAGCAGAAGAGCATAATTTAGAGCTGAAGGGAGAGCGTTAAAGCGGGCCCTGGTAAATGCCCAACGGTGTTTGGCATTGGGTAGAACTTTAAGATAGTTTGCTAGATGGGGGCTTTGGGAATCGAATAGGAGTTTATGAGTTATCGGAAGTTGACTAAAGTCATTTTGGGCTTCAATGTCCCTGAGTCTTTCTTTGATTATATTCTTGGCCCTTCCCCTTTCTAAACTTAATAAATACTCTGGGGAGAGACCATATGTGGCCAATTTTCTGAGAGTGCCCTTCAACCAACTAGATTGGAATTTGTCAAGAAGCATCAGGGAAAGTAGTCCAACCGGCGAGTTGTTAAGTCTTAGCAAAGTGCAAAGGTTCTTATCCATACTTTGGTTTTGATGCTGTATAAGCCCGCGTCCAGTCGTAGGGCGGCGTTTGGGACGCATTTAGGTGTTTGTAGGAGTGATCTAAGGAAACCTGATTGTATCTTTTCGTATGGGTCTCTTCTTCTGGTTTCTCTTCAGATCGTATAAATCTTTCGCCTTTTACCAGTGTTATTGTTTGAAGGGTGTGTGTCTGGAAATGGAGCATAGCAATCGTCCGTAGTTTCAGCCCAAAGCTGTATAGCTTTCAAAATTGGGAGGAAATGGAGTTAGTACCATTTCAGGCCCTTGGCCCCAAAGCAAAAGTACTGAACAGACCAGAATATTTCTGAGCAGTTGGTATCCCTTATTGGAGCCTGGAAAATCATTCTTCTCCATTTAAAATCCCGAATAACTGAGAGATGCAGCTGCTATGGCTTCTCCTGTCAATCTTTTCCTGGTCCTTTCTGTCTCCCCAGCACCACCACTGTGTTGTACACCTGGGGACCTGCTTGCTTTAGCAACAAAGGAAGGAGGAGGAAAGGACCTGGGAAAAAGCAAAACAGATGGGAGAAGCTTCCACAGTTGCAGCATCTGCTGTTTAATTGGTTGTTATAAAGGGACAAAGCAAATCACAAGGTCACGACCTGAAAAATCCTATTGGCCGAAGCATCATGGGACAATATCCTGGAAGGACTGTGCAAGTTTTAAGCAAACTCTTGATGCCAACCTGGACCAAAAAAATGTTGGAGATCGCGATCAGGATTATTTAAAGCAATCAGACGCTATTGGAATCCATCACCCATCAGGTAGTATGGCACAATGGTCAAGGATGGTGGGATTTGTGGTCCAAATTCTAGGGATCGCCATACTGGCTTTAATGAGATGGGTGAGCGGGTTTCGGCTGCCACACTGGGGGAGAGAAATTGTAACCTTTCCCTCCCTCACAATTTTTCCTGATGAATATTTCTCTCTCTGTCCCCTCGCTGCTTTCTCCCTGTTAGGGAAAAGTTGTGTTTTCACCCTGTGTACATGTAGGCTTTCTCTAAATGCCTAAG
Source organism: Podarcis liolepis (assembly GCF_965112155.1). Classification (NCBI taxonomy): domain Eukaryota; kingdom Metazoa; phylum Chordata; class Lepidosauria; order Squamata; family Lacertidae; genus Podarcis; species Podarcis liolepis. The sequence goes on from NC_139555.1 coordinate 7,951,014, forward strand.
AAGAACACACAACAGCTTCAAGAAAAGTGATTTTCATTAGGAAATGTTGCTGGGAGGGGGGAATGTCAGCCTCTCCCCTAGCACTATGGTCCCAACCTGAATCTTTCCCTGTGACAGCTAACATGCTGTACATTAAAATATTTAATTTGAGTTTTGTTTTGTTGACTGAGGTCCTAGTAGGAGATCTCTGTGACTGCCTCTTTCAGCTCTTTGGATTCACACACCATACATTTAAAGTACTCTTATACCACTTTAACAGTCATTGTTGTTGTTGTTTAGTTGTTTAGTCGTGTCCGACTCTTCGTGACCCCCTGGACCAGAGCACGCCAGGCACTTCTGTCTTCCACTGCCTCCCGCAGTTTGGTCAAACTCATGCTGGTAGCTTCGAGAACACTGTCCAAGCATCTCGGCCTCTGTCGTCCCCTTCTCCTTGTGCCCTCCATCTTTCCCAACATCAGGGTGTTTTCCAGGGAGTCTTCTCTTCTCATGATGCAGCCAAAGTATTGGAGCCTCAGCTTCAGGATCTGTCCTTCCAGTGAGCACTCAGGACTGATTTCGTTCAGAATGGAGAGGTTTGATCTTCTTGCAGTCCATGGGATTCTCCAGAGTCTCCTCCAGCACCAGAATTCAAAAGCATCAATTCTTCGGCGATCAGCCTTCTTTATGGTCCAGCTCTCACTTCCATACATCACTACTGGGAAAACCATAGCTTTAACTATACAGACCTTTGTCGGCAAAGGTCCGTATAGTTTAAAGGTCCATAACAGTCATGGCTCCCCTTAAAAATTCCTGGGAACTGTAGTTTAAGGGTGTTGGGAATTATAGTTCTGTAGGAGGAAGCACTAACAAACTGCAGTTCCCAGGATTCTTTGGGGGAAATAATGACTGATAAAGTGGAATAAGAGTACTATAAATGTACACTGTGTAAATCCAAAAAATGTTGGAAGATCCAACCACAGAGACCTCTTGTCATCTTGTCTAGTTAGTCAGCCAGTCAGTCAACAAAACTCAAGTTAAGTCACTATCCTCCAGCTCAGAACAAATGAAACCGAGGGGTCTATAAAAACTTGCGTAAAGCAGCATAATGAGGTCAAAGCCACGGAGTGAGAAATAGAGGTCAGGCAGGAGTATTTGCCAACCTCTTTCCTAGTCAATAGTCTACTGTGACTATCCAAGCTGAGCGTAAAAATTGCTACACCCGGACGCTGCCAGTCCAGGGCTGATGCTGTTCTCTTTCATTCTCTGGTTCATGTTGTCCTTGTCAGGACAAGGACAATTATGGGAATCTCATTTTTCCAGGAAAGGAAAGGCAATTACCCAAACAAGAATTGCTTTTTAAAAGTTATGCACATTGTGGCTGAATTTTTAAAGAGCAGTTTCTAAAGGCGCTTCCAGGTGGTCTCTGTTTTCGGATAGAGTTCAGTGACGCAGCAGCAAATTCAGGTTGTAGTTGGTTGGGGGTCTTGAGCAACAAACCTGCTTCCCCCAAAGTATGGACTTTTTGCAGTCAGAAAATGCTATGCGGGAGGGGGTGGGACACACAAAAATGGGGGGAGGTGTCAAGGAGGGTCACTTGGTGAGGGAGTGAGAAATGTCCCTATTTTCATCTGAGGAATGTTGGAGAGTAATGGCTTCCCCATCAGCGAGGCTGAAAAAATAGATCCATCTGCCAATATGTTCAGATTTTATACATAGAATGAAGGGGTACTATCTTGCCCTCCACTTCTGGTCACCTCTAGACTGTCAGCGTTTTGCAAGACAGTTTCAAGTGCATACCAGACATTAGTTTTGCCACAGAGCAGGGGTAGGCAACCTAAGGCCCGGGGGCCGGATGCGGCCCAATCGCCTTCTCAATCCGGCCTGCGGACAGTCCGGGAATCAGCATGTTTTTACATGAGTAGAATGTGTCCTTTTAGCATCTCTGGGTTATTTGTGGGGCCTGCCTGGTGTTTTTACATGAGCAGAATGTGTGCTTTTATTTAAAATGCATCTCTGGATTATTTCTGGGGCACAGGAATTCGTTCATTATTTTTTTCAAAATATAGTCTGGTCCCCCACAAGGTCTGAGGGACAGTGGACCGGCCCCCTGCTGAAAAAGGATGCTGACCCCTGCCACAGAGCATGGTTGGAACCAGTGGCATTGTGTGGGTTGCCAGCTCCCGGGGCCATGTGGAGGGGGTGGGAGGGTAACACATGCGCATTCAACTGCCTAGCAACGCCCATGCCACCCAGGAGATCGCAGCTGCAGAGATAAGAAAAGAAGAGTCGTTCTGTTGTCTAGAGAGGTCACTTCTTGGTTCGCACTGAGAAGCCGCTTCCAACGGAGCCCAGCGACGGAAACACACAGCACCAGGTGTTGAGTTTTTGCACCCGGGACAACCACCCCTGTGGTCTCCCTATCATGCTATGCCACTGGTTGGAACCAGCAGTGGGTGGCAGCAACAACACACATTCCTCCCCCCTCTCTCATACACATAAACATACAGTGAATCGCACATACAATAATAATAATAATAATAATAATAATAATAATAATAATAATAATAATAATAATAATTTATTTGTACCCCGCCCATCTGGCTGGGTTTCCCCAGCCACTCTGAAACCAAAAATACACTAAAATATCACACATTAAAAACTTCCCTGAACAGGGCTGCCTTAAGATGTCTTCTGAATGTCAGGTAGTTGTTTATCGCTTTGACATCTGATGACATCTGCGCACCTGGTCCTTCAGGGGCACAGTTACCCTATTCAGGACTAGGGAGTTCTCCGCACGAGCCCGCCCCCTGTCCCCCCAAAACAGTACTTCTGTCTTGTCAGGATTCAACTTCAATCCATTAGCCACCATCCATCCTCCAACCGCCTCCAGACACTCACACAGGACCTTCACCGCCTTCACTGGTTCTGATTTGAAAGAGAGGTAGAGCTGGGTATCATCGGCATATTGATGGACACCCAGTCCAACCCCCCTGATGATCTCTCCCAACGGCTTCATATAGATGTTAAAAAGCATGGGGGAGAGGATGGAACCCTGAGGCACCCCACAAATCTGGGTCATGTAACCTGATTGACACAACTGGCTGGATTCACTGCCCCGCAGGCTGTGCTGTGGCGATTCCCACTATGAGAAGCCTGCTCCTCTGGCTAACTTGGCAAAGGTGAGGGCAGGGCAGCCACTCCATGGGAGGAGCCTGGCGGGAGGTCAGCGCTGCTTAACGCTTTGCTGAAGTGCCCCATAAACACAGTGCAGAACGAAACACAATCTGCCCTCGCGCGGCTTCCCTATTTAGGAGAATACGCTGCTGTTTGCTGCTAAATTAACTCTTGACTCCTGGGGTATGATGTCACATGACCTCTATGGTATAAGGTTACCATTCATTCCAGAAACGTGTCCAATGGGAAGGCCAGCGTCTGATCTCATGCCTGCCTACCTTTCCTTATTTATTTCTGTTGATGCTGATCTTTAAATAACAGCCAAGGTACAATTTCCCACATGACATTCTATTGTAAATGTGCAGGGGAACAGGGAACCTGATGTCGGTTTCCTTCCACCTCCCTCACCTTTGCCTGGGATGCTCATGAACCGGTTGCACATAAAGGACTATATAAAGGAACATAAGCTTGAAGTGCAAGGCATAATACAGACTAGATGTTCAAACTGTATTCTCCGGGTAAACCTAGGGCTCATTGGAAGCTTGCTAAGGGTTCTGCAATATATTTATTTATTGTTCACATTCTTATTTATCCTACCTTTCCTGCAAGGAGCAGAGTACTATATGTAGTCACGTCCCAGCCCCTTGGTTTCCTCACAAGGTAGGTGGGGATGGAAGGGGATTTGATTCAGTGCGCATTTAAAGGCAAACTGAACAAATTCACACTTTCTAAGACAGTATGCTAACGGAGACAGCCATCCACCGAAAATTGCCCTTCTCCAAATTTTGCAGTGCAGCGCTCCAGCCAAGCAACGTGTACATAATTGCATATAGTAGGGTCAAGTGTGCATATATAAATGCATGTGTTAGTGAAAGCAACATACAAAATTGGGGAGACTTGGTTTGCAAAGTAATGGGAAATTTCTAAAATGATGGTGACTTTTAAGGGGGGAGATTGCAAATTCATATGGAGAACTGAACTTTAGATTTGAAAAATGAGAAGCAGGAAGAAAACCGGAATTGACATATTTGCCCATGCCCACAGGTAACTTAGGGACGCGGGTGGCACTGTGGGTTAAACCACAGAGCCTAGGACTTGCCAATCAGAAGGTTGGTGGTTCAAATCCCTGCGATGTGGGTGAGCTCCTGTTGCTCGGTCCCTGCTCCTGTCAACCTAGCAGTTTGAAAACACGTCAAAGTGCAAGTACATAAATAGGTACCGCTCCGGCGGGAAGGTAAACGGCGTTTCCGTGCGCTGCTCTGGTTCGCCAGAAGCGGCTTAATAATGACCCGGAAGCTGTATGCCAGCTCCCTCGGCCAATAAAACGAGATGAGTGCCGCAACCCCAGAGTCGGCCACGACTGGACCTAATGGCCAGGGGTCCCTTTACCTTCACCTTTACAGGTAACTTAGGCCAAGAAGTAGTGACTGACCAACAATTCAGCTTCATGGAAGAATATAATGATTTCAACCCATTCCATCACCCTAACCCCAACACCTGCTGCTTCATTTATGATGGCGAAGCTTCCTTGTAAGCCAGCTTATCTACCTCTGCAGCAGGAGTGGATTTGGAGTATTCTTGGTTGTGCTCCTGACTTGAAGGGATGCTATTCTTGCAGCACACAGATCCCGGACTGCACATTGCATTGTTTTTTGTCATTGCCAGCTTCCTTTACTGCCAAGCTGAGGGTCAGCGCTGCCCACTGACAGCACCAAGGAGGAATAACCTACCTGATGGTGGGGGGACAGATTCCAGTGATTCCTTTCCCTCATCCTTTTCATCAAGTGATCAGCACTGTCAAAAGCTGAACGAATCAGCTATCGGTTCAGTGAGAAAGTTTGGATTTGAAGAGTTTGGATTTGATATCCCGCTTTATCACTACCCGAAGGAGTCTTAAATCAGTAAACATTCTCCTTTCCCTTCCTCCCCCACAACAAACACTCTGTGAGGTGAGTGGGGCTGAGAGACTTCAGAGAAGTGTGACTGGCCCAAGGTCACCCAGCAGCTGCATGTGGAGGAGCGGAGACGCGAACCCGGTTCCCCAGATTACGAGTCCACTGCTCTTAACCACTACACCACACTGGCTCAGTGAGGAAGACAACATCCCACTGCTGCCGATGTAGTCTTCTAGATCTGGGACTTTGTGCACACTTTCATGTTTCCGGTTTCTTCCCAGTCTTAATCATAGCCTTTGAAGAAGATGATGATGATTTATGGGATTTATATACCACCCTAAACCCGGGGGGTCTCAAGGCAGTTCACAGATGCTTTCAACAGGCTTTTTGAAAACTAATATTGTGCAGCTCACACAACACCATTATAATTCCACCTTAATAATAATAGTAATAATACCTTAAACAAACAAACAAAACTTGCTAGTCCTCATCAATTCACCTTGAACTTTAACTTTAAATGAGCCCCCAGGTGACAGCTGGGAGGGTCCATCCCTTTTTGTGTGAGACGAGGGTTAAGATCTACCTCTGATAGAGGACTTTGTTTTGTTTTTTCCTCCTCTTTCTCCATTTTTAAAATTTTTTCATTTAGATCAGTTTGCTTTTTATTTGTATTGTACGCTGAATATTTTCCATCAACATTTTAAAAAAATCGTTAAACTGAGATGCACTCAAAGATCAAAAGAATACAGGAGAATACATTTAGAAACACAACATTATTTTACCCAAATCTCAAAACGAACCACAGACCGCGTGGTCTCATCATTTGAGAGGCTGATACTTGACTTTTCAAATGCAAATCTGGCAGCTCAGCTGTAGTATAGAAATGTCATAATTCCATCTGTCTGAAAACTACACGTCATGATATCCTTTTCTGGCCTCTCTGTCTCTCCTCCTCTCCTATGGGAAGCATCTTATCTTGCACCAAAGGCCTTTTCACCCATCTGATGTACTCTGCCGGGTTCTGTGCTTCCTGCAGAGTACACAAAGTCCCTGTAATGAGTAGGTGCTGTGAAATAATAAGAGCACAGTTGCTGGGGGAAAGTGGCTGATGATATGTTGAAACAGCCATCCTTGCGCAGGGGATTAGTGCATAATATTGTTTAAGGGCACTCAAGCCTTCAGAAGCGTAGTCTGAATTACAGAGAATCACGCCCTGCCTCTGAGCTTCCCGAAAACATGTGGCTGACCCCAGTCAAAAACAGAATGCTGGGCTAGATGGACTCACGCAGGGCCAACCCTACTGTTAGGCAAAGCTGCCTCGGGCAGCAGATGTTATGGGGTGGACTGGTCAGCAGCAGTCATGTGCTGGGAGGACAGTGTGTCCTGGTCCTCCTAAGCTAGCCTGCTGTCCTCAGAGGAGTGTCTGGAGGCGGTTGGAGGATGGATGGCGGCTAACAGATTGAGGTTGAATCCTGACAAGACAGAAGTACTGTTTTGGGGGGACAGGAGATGGGCGGGTGTGGAGGACTCCCTGGTCCTGAATGGGGTAACTGTGCCCCTGAAGGACCAGGTGCACAGCCTGGCAGTCATTCTGGACTCACAGCTGTCCATGGAGGCGCAGGTCAATTCTGTGTCCAGGGCAGCTGTTTATCAGCTCCATCTGGTACGCAGGATGAGACCCTACCTGCCAGCAGACTGTCTCGCCAGAGTGGTGCATGTTCTAGTTATCTCTCGGTTGGACTACTGCAATGTGCTCTATGTGGGGCTACCTTTGAAGGTGACCCGGAAACTACAACTAATCCAAAATGTGGCAGCTAGACTGGTGACTGGGAGTGGACGCCGAGACCATATAACACCGGTCTTGAAAGACCTACATTGGCTTCCCAGTACGTTTCCGAGCACAGTTCAAAGTGTTGGTGCTGACCTTTAAAGCCCTAAACGGCCTCGGTCCACTATACCTGAAGGAGCGTCTCCACCCCCATCATTCTGCCCGGACGCTGAGGTCCAGCTCCGAGGGCCTTCTGGTGGCTCCCTCACTGTGAGAAACCAAGCTACAGGGAACCAGGCAGAGGGCCTTCTCGGTAGTGGCGCCCGCCCTGTGGAACGCCCTCCTACCAGATGTCAAAGAGAAAAACAACTACCAGACTTTTAGAAGACATCTGAAAGCAGCCCTGTTTAGGGAAGTTTTTAATGTTTAATAGGTTATTGTATTTTAATATTCTGTTGGAAGCCGCCCAGAGTGGCTGTTGTTGTTGTTGTTGTTGTTGTTGTTATATCACTACTGAAATAAGATTCATCTTGTCCTCCTAAGGCAGCAGCCTGTTTGGGGCCGAGTCCATGTTGTGACCCAACAAGGCAGTCCATGGGCACTTTGAAGTTGAGCCCCTCATGACCATCAGAGGGAGTCCGTTCCGTTCCTCATTTCCCAAGAATGGGTTCTGTGGCACGACAACAGCTATTTGCTGGTTTTGCTGCAACAGACTGACACGGTTGTCTGGAAAAATCTGAAAGCTCAAAAACTGAAAGCATGCTTGGATCACGCCTCCTCTTTTCACAATTCTGCTGTAAAGAGGGAAGAGGGGGAAGTCGCGCACAGATCTAAAAGATTGCCAGTGGCTCTCAGTATATTTCCGAGCACAGTTCAACGTGTGGGTGCTGACCTTGAAAGCCCTAAATGGCCTCGGCCCAGTATACTGCATTTTTTGCTCTATAAGACTCACTTTTTCCCTCCTAAAAAGTAAGGGGAAATGTGTGTGTGTGTCTTATGGAGCGAATGCAAGCTGCACAGCTATCCCAGAAGCCAGAACAGCAAGAGGGATCGCTGCTTTCACTGCGCAGCGATCCCTCTTGCTGTTCTGGCTTCTGAGATTCAGAATATTTTTTTTCTTGTTTTCCTCCTCCAAAAACTAGATGCGTCTTGTGGTCTGGTGCGTCTTATAGAGCGAAAAATACGGTACCTGAAGAAGTGTCTTCACCCCCATCGTTCAGCCCGGACACTGAGGTCCAGCGCCGAGGGCCTTCTGGCAGTTCCCTCACTGCAAGAAGTGAGGTTACAGAGAACCAGGCAGAGGAACTTCTCGGCAGTGGATCACCCTTCCATCAGATATCATGGAAATAAACAATACTTTGACTTCCAGAAGACATCTGAAGGTAGCCCTGTACAAGGAAGTTTATAATGGCTGATGTTTTACTGTGGTTTTATAATTTGTTGGAAGCCGCCCAGTGTAGCTGGGGCAAGCCAGTCAGATGGGCGGCATGTAAAATAAATTATTTTACATGAATTTACACAAATTATTTTACACTGATAATCATCATCATCATGCATTCCACTTTTGATATTGTAGCGGAAGCGTCTAAATGCACAACTCAAGATTGGGTCACATATGCGCTTGCTTTGTTTATGATAAATAAGATGAAAGATGGAAAAATCTTTTTAAATAACCATCAACCGTGTAAAAAAACCTCTTGCTTTGTTCAATTCTCCTTCTCACATTATGCTGGTTCATGAACGTGTGGAGTGGCTCAATTCATAAGCTCTGTTTCTTGCGTTAAAATCTGTAATGGCATGTCATCCCTTGATGGTGCAGTCATCATCAGATGATGAACATGTATGTGAACCAACTCTCCTGGTGCTATGTACTGAAGTTCTCACCCTGGGCCAGCAGGGGGATACTGTAGATAGTTATGCAAATGAAGGATCGAAAGTGACGTTCAGTGATTGGATAGTTTGTATGCAAATGAAGGATCGAAAGTGACGTTCAGTGATTGGATAGTTTGTATGCAAATGAAGGATCGAAAGTGACGTTCAGTGATTGGATAGTTTTAGAAAGTTGCTACAGTTACGTTGTTCTGGAGCTCTGTATAAGCAGGCTGACTGAGCCCTTCAGTTCAGTTCTGTTCCAGCTTACAAATAAAGAGCTGCTTTGGAAGAATCGCTGTGTCGTCTGATATGTTCACCCACAACTTAACACCTGGGCACTTTCTGCTTCAGTTCTTGCAGCAGCCGAGGAGGCAGCCGTACATTTGAAGCACCCGTCTCACAAGAACCCCCCCCCCCGGAACTGTCGTTTGTCGAGGGGGCTTTTTCTGCATTTGATCTCACCGCACACAAATATGTCATATACACATACGCACCTGTCCCCTTGAGCCAATTGCAACCTCTCCACTGAGCCTACCTCACAATATTGCTGTAAAGAAAAAATGAACAAGGGATTGTGCACAACACCTTCGACAGATAAATGAAATGAAGTTACCGTATTTTTCGCTCTATAAGGCGCACCAGACCATAAGACGCACCTAGTTTTTGGAGGAGGAAAACAAGAAAAAAATATTCTGAATCCTGGAAGCCTCTTCAGGGCAGTGGGATGAAGGCTCCCCGTGCCCTGAAGAGGCTTCGCTCAGCTAAGCCAGAAGCTAGAACAGCAAGAGAGAGTGCAGCGCAGCGATCCCTCTTGCTGTTCTGGCTTCTGGGATAGCTGCGCAGCCTGCATTCGCTACATAAGACGCACACACATTTCCCCTTACCTTTTAGGAGGGAAAAGTGCGTCTTATAGAGCGAAAAATATGGTGAATTTTAGCTGTAAGCTTCCTTGAGTCCTGTGAGGGGATAAGGCAGGAAACAACAACAACAACAGAAAAAGAAGAAAGAAACTATGGCAATGATCAGGAACATACCAGAGAGTAAATCCTATTGAATTCAGTGGGACTTACTTCTGAGTAAAAATGCTTAGGATTGTAGTGTAAGGCTCCACAGTCTTTACCCAGTTACCTGGGAGTAAGCTCTATTGAATACAGTGAGACTTCTGAGTAGACGAGTAAAGGCTTGCAGTGTGAGGCCCCATTTGCTTCCTAAAAAATGGCTGGCTGGTAAAGCATCGCAATTAAAGAATGTGCAGTGGATTGGTTAACTTTTCCTTCAAAATTATAGGAAGGGCTTCGTATGCCAGCACCACAATTTCCTTCGTTTCGTGCAGGTATTTTATTTTCAGTATAAACAGGACTCTGTTTTTGCATGCCCCCTGCCCCCCCCCCCGCAGCAAAGGCCCCCTGTTTCCAAAAAGGACCATGTGTGTGTGTGTCTAATTTTTTTCACTTCTTTTAATTGTTCTCCAAGACACAGAATGCAGGAATAAAGGAAGCCAGGACATTCCAGTAGGCTAAAGTATAGATGTCAGGAGCTGCGCAATCTCTCCTCCCAGTATGTCCCAACTAAACAAAAGGGGAGGTTATGCTTTTTCCAAGTCAGACGCAACACGTCCCACAGTACAGCTGCAACTTATGGCAAATCACTAACCCCATGGGGGCTATGATTGTGTTTGGGCTCAAGGGCTGTGTTCTCAGCACTGTGAAAGATTATACGACTCACCAAAGGGTAATTAATTCAGCCTAATTTATCATCTGCAATTACAAGTTCATTATTTACCCTTCATTTCTCAATTGCCATTTACAATCCAGTGTTTATTATGCATTGTTTGCATTAGATTTTCTGCAGTCAGTCTAATTGGAGTGTATTGATGAATATTCCTGGGATGCTTGAGTTCATTTGAACAACCCAATAAAACTGCTAATAGGAAAAATGTGTATTTTAGGCAGAGTGTTACACTCTCTCTCTCTCTCTCTCTCTCTCTCTCTCTCTCTCTCTCTCTCTCTCTCTCTTTCCCCCAAATTCCTTAATTCAGAATTTATAAGATGGAAGTATTTCCCCTGTTTGGAATTTTTTTTAAAAAAGTCAGCCTTTTAAAAGTCACACAAGAAATAACTTTTGGCTGCAACCCTGCACTCACTTACCTAGGAGTAAATAGTAAATTACACTGAACTCAATTGGACTTACCTCTTATTTAATTGTTTGCCACATGGTTTGGCTTAGCGCTCTGTGTGCACTGTGCCATTGTCGGTAACAGACCATGCTGCAGAGTTCTCTGTTAAGTATGCCTGAGGGGCTGGAGTGTGCCAATCAGAAAATTTGACTTCCTTTTCTTATAAACATAATAAAATAATAAAAATAAAAATAAACAGACATTTAAAAAGTCCTATACCTTTTAAAAGGTAAAGGTAAAACTGACCGTTAGGTCCAATCACGGACGACTCTGGGGTTGCGGCGCTCATCTGGCTTTACTGGCCGAGGGAGCCGGCATTTTTCCGCAGACAGTTTTTCCGGGTCATGTGGCCAGCATGACTAAGCCGCTTCTGGCGAACCAGAGCAGCGCATGGAAACGCCGTTTGCCTTCCTGTCAGAGCAGTACCTATTTATCTACTTGCACTTTGACGTGCTTTCAAACTGCTAGGTGGGCAGGAGCAGGGACCGAGCAATGGGAGCTCACCCCATTGTGGGGATTCAAACCGCCCACCTTCTGATCAGCAAGCCCTGGGCTCTGTGGTTTAGACCACAGCGCCACCCATGTCCCTTTTAGAAAGTCTAAATTCAAAACACAGATTGGACATAAAAATCTGTGGTTTGGACCATTTGACTTTAAGCCAACACACCGCACCATGAGTATTGACCTCTCCTCTGGGATGCCTCATCAAATGTTGCTTTTGCAACTCCCACAAGGCTGTGTATGGATGTAGTTAAGCCTTCAGCACTTTGGGAAAGAAGGCATTTTGTACAGGCAAACAAGTCTTTTCTACAGAGTCAACTGGTTCTTTCCATGCCGTTTCTCCTTGTTTTCTGCAGAATCCAGCCATGCATAGTTCTGATTGCCTGATAACACCAGGGTCTCCCCAGAAACTGACTTAGATTAGAAGGTGTAAGGAGCCAAAATAATGTTTTGGGGCACAATCTAGTACAGCACCCAAAAATGTGCATTTCTGGGTTCTGTGCAAGATCGTGGTCTCGAAAAAATGTTTTTTTCAAGGCAAGAGCACAGCAATAATAATAATGATAATAATAATAATAATAATTTATTATTTATACCCCGCCCATCTGACTGGGTTTCCCCAGCCACTCTGGGCAACTCCCAACCAAATATTAAAAACACAATACAGCATTAAACATTATAAACATCCCTAAACAGGGCTGCCTTCAGATGTCTTTTAAAAGTAAGATAATTCCTTATTGCCTTGACATCTGATGGGAGGGCTTTCCACAGGGCAGGCGCCACTACCAAGAAGGCCCTCTGCCTGGTTCCCTGTAACCTAACTTCTTGCAGGGAGGGAACCACCAGAAGGCTCTCAGCGCTGGACCTCAGTGTCCGGGCTGAACTCAAAATGGCCCCAATGATCTCGCACAAAAAAAGGATGTCCCAGTTTTCCCAGGGCACTTGGCGGGTGTACACGACCTCTTTTGCTTGCAGACATGATTGGTGGGGATTTTAGGGAGATTTTAGACTAAGTTTTAGACTAAGGCTGCCTAAACACTACGCAGCTTATTCTTTACCTCAGATAATTACTCGGTTGTCAGCCCCTACATAAACATATTTGTTCTTAGAACCTAGTTAAGATTCATTTGCTGAAAAGATATGATCATACAATTTATTAGTACGTTTCTGGAAAAACATGTAGATATGTGGCATTTTACGATATGTGCGTGAAAAACGAGGTTTGTTTTTAAAGCTGTTTATTTGGAAACACTCAAGCTTCACAAATCAATATCGTAAAACTGTTTAGACGTTTAACAGTAGTTGTGTGTGGTGTGTGTGTGTGTGTGTGTGTGTGTGTGTGTATGTGTGTAACTTCTGATTCTCCACCCAACCCTCAAATCACTCATAATTGTGTAGGACTAGATCAAGGGTCTGATTTCATAAGGAATGGGACATTTTTATCTTTATTTTGGCTAATCAATGTTCAGCTGACTGCCCCCCCCCTTCTACCTTTTCATTCCCAGGCTAAAATATTTTATTTTTCTTACTTTTCCTATTCCCCAAACTGAGGAAACAAAATGTGTTTTTCGGGTTTCTCCAATTCTCTTTGCAAGGGAGTGGATGTTTGTTGTCGTAAAAGGCTTTTCAGCTGTCAAAAGTGACAGGTCTCTTGATAAGGCAAGTTCTAAATCTGGAGTCTTCTTCACATCTTGATCTTCTCCTTACTCCTCTGGATGCCTCAGGGGACCGTGGCTCCTGAGGCGGAAGACTTCACTCCTTGTCAGTCATCTCTTTCTAGCAGTCTGCCCGCATTTCGCTAGCAACAACACACCAATCCTCTCAGTTCCTTTGCCTGTGTTCCCCAAGGCTTGGGGAGCAGAGCCTTCTGGAACGAACCCTGAGAGACAATCTCCAAATTGTTAAGGACCGCACCGTTTACCTGAAGGCATTTATTTACCGTATTTTTTGCTCTATAAGACTCACCTTTTCCCTCCTAAAAAGTAAGGGGAAATGTGTGTGCGTCTTATGGAGCGAATGCAGGCTGCGCAGCTATCCCAGAAGCCAGAACAGCAAGAGGGATTGCTGCTTTCACTGCGCAGCGATCCCTCTTGTTGTTCTGGCTACCGAGATTCAGAATATTTTTTCCCTTGTTTTCCTCCTCCAAAAACTAGGTGCGTCTTATGGTCTGGTGCGTCTTATGGAGCCAAAAATACGGTACTTTGTAGGTTCTAGTCAACTCTCAGCTCATTTGCCTCTTGGGCCATGCAGAGCAAAGATGGCAAGATACTGAAGGATAAAACAGATTGGCAGGTGGGGCGGACTCTCCTCCTCAGATAGTGCAGTTTTATAGCCTATGTGTTTTGGCAAGATGGTATGTCAATAGGATGTACTGCCATAGCTATATACAGTGGTACCTTGGTTCCTGAACGGCTTGGCTGCCAAACAAATTGGCTCCCGAATGCCGCAAAACCGGAAATGAGTGTTCCGGTTTGCGGACTTTTTCGGAAGCTTCTGAAGGTGATTGACTACATGGAACTGGCTGAGATGACTGGCAGAATCCGAGACCAGGGAGAAGAGTCGGTGAAAGAAGACTGGAAGAAATTTAAGGACTATTTAAAGAAATATTGTAAAATGAATGAATGTTAGAAAGATGTTGGATAGAAACTAAGTGGTTTCCAGCTGTAATACTTTAGGAGACATGAATAAAGGATTATAAATGGGTAAAAGTTTAATGGTAAGGATTTGCTGAACTAACAAATTGAACTGGAATACAAAGAAGGGAAGAATGAGGAGGTCGGAGGAAATAAGGGTATGGAAGTTATGGCATTGAAAATTAATGTGTGTTTTTAATTGTTTATTATTTTGTATGTTTATTTTTCATTTTTTTCTTATATCCAATTTTTTTAAAATAAATATCTTATGAAAAAAAAAATGATTGCAGCCAATCGGAAGCCGTGCCTTGGTTTTCGAACCATTTCAGGAGTCGAAAGGACTTCCGGAATGGATTAAGTTCGAGAACCAAGTACCACTGTACTTTATATACACCCCCAATTCTGCAACACAGTTTACAACTGAATTTCAAGCAAATTTGTGGTGTTGCTGGCCTCCTTCCATCTCAGGAGACAGTGGGGGAGTGTGGAGGGGGTGAAGTCAAACCATTGGAGTGTTGTGTCTGTAGAGACCGATGTGTTTTGTTGCAGCTGGGGCAAAGAGCCAGCGTGGTGCAGTGGTTAGGAGCGGTAGACTTGTAATCTGGTGAACCGGGTTCGCGTCTCCGCTCCTCCACATGCAGCTGCTGGGTGACCTTGGGCCAGTCACACTTCTCTGAAGCCTCTCAGCCTCACTCACCTCACAGAGTGTTTGTTGTGGGGGAGGAAGGGAAAAGGAGATTGTTAGCCGCTTTAAGGCTCCTTCGGGTAGTGATAAAGCGGGATATCAAATCCAAATCCAAACACTTCAGATGAAGGCGTCCGGTTGTGTTGCTGCAGAGGCACCAAGGCGTTTATGCTCTCTGTGCTCCTCCTCCCAGAGGCCGTTTCTCCACTGGTCACTACTATGGGTATACAACCTGACTATCTGTCTCCATGCACTGTGGTCGTCTGCAGGGGATTCCCACATGGCGGGATTGATGTTGCCAGCTTTCACATCACGTTTGAAGACATCTTTGTAATGCAAAGATGCCTGGTGCCTGAAGCCAGCTCCCCATAAAGCACATCCTTGGGTGTCCTGCCATCTTCCATTCTGTAGACATGACCAAGCTAGCACAGATTAAGGTTACCAGACGTCCCTGTTTCCCATACAAAATCCATTGAAGTTGAAAAGTGTCCCTGGATTCATTGAAAAAAACATCTGGTAACCTGAGCGTAGATGGCACTGAGACAGAAGTGTGAACATGCTGGGAATGTGGGCTTGGGAGAGAACATCTTTGTTTGAAACTATGCCCTGCCAAATTTATACAGTTCTGCTTATTCTGCTTCTCCTCCGGGTGAACCAGGGTTCAAAGATCTATGCATGGCATTGAAGTCACTGGAGAAACTGCTCAGCCCCCCCCCCCGCTGTCCCTGCCACCTTTGACTCCAGCTCCCATCATTCCTGATATATCTGCAACACGTAGACCACATGCACATCATACATTTAAAGTACAGTGGTACCTCGGGTTAAGTACTTAATTCGTTCCAGAGGTCCGTACTTAACCTGAAACTGTTCTTAACCTGAAGCACCACTTTAGCTAATGGGGCCTCCTGCTGCCGCCGCACCGCTGGAGCACAATTTCTGTTCTCATCCTGAAGCAAAGTTCTTAACCCAAGGTACTATTTCTGGGTTAGTGGAGTCTGTAACCTGAAGCGTATGTAACCCAAGGTACCACTGTAGTATGATACCCCTTTAAAACAGCCTTGGTTTCCCCCAACAAATTCTGGGAGGTGTAGTTTGTTCAGGGTGCTGAAGTTTATTAGGAGACTCCTATTCCCCTCCCAACGCTGCACTTCCCGCAGTGGTTTCACAATCAATCCCTCTTCCTAGAGAACTCCGGGAATTGTAGTTCTGTGAAGGGAAGAGGAGTTTCCTAAGGATTCCCAGCACCCAGAGCAAAGAACACCTCCCAGAATTATCTAGGACAAGCCATGGCGCTTTGAAGTGGAGTCATAATGCTTAGCATGTGCACTCCAAATCCATGTTGCCGATGCTGCTGCTGTCTTCCTCCCTTCTGGTGTTACTAGAAATCTGTCATCCTAAAACAACAACAACAACAACAACAACAACAACAACAACAACAACAACAACTCACTGCTTGGTGTAAGGAAAGGCATTCTGTAAAATGAATGCTCACACGGCGTCCAGAATTCTGGCCACACAGTGGATCTTGACGCATCCTGGTGGATCACGACGAGCCGGGTGATGGCGAAGTAGGATAAATGCTAATGTGATGAGGCCATGTCATGTATGTGTTTTTCTGCTATGTGTTACCAGGGAGACGTGGACTGGTGGCATCCACATATCTCTCTGTAACATGTAGTTTGGGCCTCACGGTTCCAAAGTTCACAGCCCATTAGTCATGGCTGTTTATTGGCCCGAGGAATTGCTGCTGATTGATGGGAGACATTTCGACCCCCTGCCCCCAGGGGAGCAGGAGCATTAGAGTCTCCACCCTGCTGCTTTCAGGAAGGGCGAAAGGAAAGGAAAATCTCTCTTCCCCCTCGAAACAGAGCCCCAGTATAGCGAGTGCATTCTGTGTGTTGTTCAGCAATTACCCTTTGCTTGTGCTTTCTAAACTGAACCTCCCGAGACCTGAATTTGGGGAGAACGTAAGGAACGTAAGGAAAAGGGAACAAAGGCTGCGTGAAATGATGGTGATGTACTACTTTAACAAGCATTGCTTCCTTCCCCATGGGAACTGTAGTTTTCCTAACAATCCCCAGCAGGGGATGTGGGTGGCGCTGTGGTCTAAACCACAGAGCCTAGGACTTGCCGATCAGAAGGTCGGCGGTTCGGATCCCCGCGATGGGGTGAGCTCCCGTTGCTCGGTCCCTGCTCCTGCCAACCTAGCAGTTCGAAAGCACGTCAAAGTGCAAGTAGATCAATAGGTACCACTCCGGCGGGAAAGTAAACAGCATTTCCGTGCGCTGCTCTGGTTCTCCAGAAGCGGCTTAGTCATGCTGGCCACATGACCTGGAAGCTGTACACCGGCTCCCTTGGCCAGTAAAGCGAGATGAGCGCCGCAACCCCAGAGTTGGTCACGACTGGACCTAATGGTCAGGGGTCCCTTTACCCTTTACCTTTAACAATTCCCAGCAGCCTTAAACTACAGTTCCCAGGATTACAGGATGGAGGGGGAGCCATGACTGTTAAAGGGATATAAGCACAATTTGGAGGTCTGGTGTGGATGTGACCTAAGTCTGCATAATTGTGAAGTTGAGGATGCTGTGTCATCTCCCTGCTGGCATCTCTGCTTGTAGGCTTGAAGAGAGCAGGTAATGGAAGGGAGGGTGGACCAGGAGGGCAAAGAGACTTGGAAGTGGCCCACAGCAGGGAATGGGCTTTGCCAATGCCCCATTATGCCCGATTGCACCTGCAGAGGCTATCATTTGCAAAGCAAAGGCTGGCTTTTTTGGAGCCCTAGGGATGCGGGTGGCGATATGGTCTAATCCACTGAGCCTCTTGGGCTTGCCGATCAGAAGGTTGGTGGTTCAAGTCTGCACAACGGGGTTAGCTCCCGTTGCTCTGTCCCAACTCCTGCCAACCTAGCAGTTCGAAAGCACACCAGTGCAAGTAGATAAATAGGTAACGCTGTGGCAGGAAGGTAAACGGCGTTTCAGTGCGCTCTGGCATCTGTCATGGTGTTCCGTTGCACCAGAAGCGGTTTAGTCCTGCTGGCCACATGATCCGGAAAGCTGTCTGTGGACAAATGCTGGCTCCCTCGGCCTGAAAGCGAGATGAGTGCCACAACCCTATAGTCGCCTTTGACTGGACTTAACTGTCCAGGGGTCCTTTACCTTTACCGTACCTGTTTGGGAGCCCTAAATAGGACCTGGCTGCCCTCCGCCTGGGATCCAGCTTTCCCCACTAGCCACATCAGTGGCCCATATGATACCCATTTTGCAGACTAGAGTGAGGATCAGGCACTGAATCTTGCCTTGTGAGTCCAGGGCAGAGTCAAGGTTTGTACCAGATGTTTTCTGGTGTACCACAACTTCAAGGCCAATATTTAAAACAGTGTGGAGCATAAGAAGAGCTACACTGGATGAGGCAAAAATGACTCTTTAGTCCAGCATGTTGGTCTCACGGTGGCCATCCAGAGGCCTTCATAGGAAGCCCACAAAAGTAGAAGATGAGGACAATAGCATGGGATTCCCAGCCAGGGGTATTCAGAGGCTGACTGCCTCTGATATATGAAGATTAAACACGGCCATCTTGGCTCCTTTGGGCCTCTGTCTTTGAGCCACTAAGGCACAGAATCTCTCCGTGATGATGCATAATTTGACTGCTTGTTTTGTGTCTGCTTAAGCGCAGGCTTCCTCAGACTCAGCCCTCCAGATGTTTTTGGCCTACAACTCCCATGATCCCTAGCTAGCAGGACCAGGGATCTGGGATGATGGGAATTGTAGTCTCAAAATATCTGGAGGGCCAAGTTTGAGGAAGCCTGGCTTAAGAGGGTTATAGATGAATGGGAAGAGGTTCGGAGGAGGGCAATGGAATGGCCAGGAGAATGGAAAACAAATCCTAAGAGGAAAGGTTGAAGAAACTGAGTATGTTTAGCCAAAAGGGAAGATGAGGCTTTTGCAAAGAGCTCACTAGATAGCGGGTGACACTGTGGGTTAAACCACAGAGCCTAGGACTTGCCAATCAGAAGGTCAGGGGTTCGAATCCCTGCGACGGGGTGAGCTCCTGTTGCTCGGTCCCTGCTCCTGCCCACCTAGCAGTTCGAAAGCACGTCAAAGTGCAAGTAGATAAATAGGTACCACTCCAGCGGGAAGGTAAACGGCATTTCTGTGCACTGCTCTGGTTCGCCAGAAGCGGCTTAGTCATGCTGGCCACATGACCTGGAAGCTGTACGCCAGCTCCCTCGGCCAATAAAGCGAGATGAGCGCTGCAACCCCAGAGTCGGTCACGACTGGACCTAATGGTCAGGGGTCCCTTTACCTTTACCACTAGATAAAGAGGGGGCAAAAAACTGATAGAGATTTACTGGTAGATCTAAGTGATTTGCCAATACATCTTTGCAAAATTTGCAGGTATCATTTCCGAAGTTCAAGAGCAAGACTGAAGCAATGTGCGCAGAGATGTAACTTGCTTCTCCCCTCAAACTTGTGGCAGGCTGTCCACTTATATATTTTTAAAACCCATGCTTTGGTAACCTACCAGATGGATTAATTTCACATTATATTTGACACTGCCCTTAAATATGTCCCAGAAGCTTCATTTAATGCAGAACTCAGCTGTCAAGAGTTTTAATGTGTGCAAGCAGAGTTGCTTACATTCATAGCTGAGTGTGGGGTGGGGGTTTTGAACTCGGGTCTCCCTGATCCTAGTCCAACAATCTAACCACTGTACCACCTTGGCTTTCAAATGGAGCTTCCCCACCTTGAGCCTGGACTCAGTGCTCAGGAAGGGAACTTTAAAATCATCTAAATAATGCATCTCTCTAAAGTGAAAGGGTTTGAGCCATTTTTCTTTGTTTAATATGGTTAAATAGCTAGAATTGCTGTACGACCGTGTGAGAGGGAGGGAGGGAGGGAGGGAGGGAGAGAGAGAGAGAGAGAGAGAGAGAGAGAGAGAGAGAGAGAGAGAATGTGTTTTATAACTGGTAAATTACCAATGTATGCTGATGGAACACAAATAGCTCCCTCAATCCTGCCATGCCATTAAACAACTGCAGCATTTGTTTTTTCTTGTCCACCTTCCTCTTGCCCAGGAGTTGGAGAACTGAAAGTACCCAAATATAGATATAAATATCTGCCAAAAAAATAGTGTTTTTCTGTAGGAAACAAGTAACTAGAATCAGATGTCCTCTGCGATTCATTTCAGCTCTTGAGGGGGTGCATATTTATTCATTGCCATCACCAAGGCCAGCATTATATGGAGAGGGCAGGACTGCATTTGAACGGACAGGGAGAGGTTTGTCTGTGCTCAAAGACACATTGCATGCATGTATGCTCCCCAGTTATGGTTGTGCCATTGGTTGTGCCATTGGTGGTCAAGCTTACCCAATGCCAGAGCTACTGGGGGGGTTGGAATCTCTCACCACAGGACATGACCTCTTCCCAGTAAGAAGGAGGAACAGCCATTCACATTTATTTAAACATGTGTACTCAGGGACACCACTAAATTTGCTTCATGTGGAGCTGCTGACCTCCCCAATCCTAGCTCCTGAGAATCAAGTCTGCGTCCACCTGCATCTGAAGGAGTGTCTCCACCCCCACCTTTCTACCCAGACACTGAGGTCCAGCGCCGAGGGCCTTCTGGCGGTTCCCTCGCTGCGAGAAGGGAGGTTACAAGGAACCAGGCAGAGGGCCTTCTCGGTAGTGGCACCCGCCCTGTGGAACGCCCTCCCATCAGATGTCAAAGAGAAAAACAACTACCAGACTTTTAGAAGATATCTGAAAGCAGCCCTGTTTAGGGAAGCTTTTAATGTTTAATAGGTTATTGTATTTTAATATTCAGTTGGAAGCTGCCCAGAGTGGCTGGGGAAGCCCAGCCAGATGGGCGGGGCATAAATAAACTACTACTACTACTACTACTACTACTACTATTATTATTATTATTATTATTATTATTATTATTATTATCCTAATCCTTTTCTGATTGTGTTTCTCGGGCCAAAGAATCTTGGGAACTCTAGTTTGTTAAGGGTGTGCAAGAGTTGTTAGGAGACCCCTGTTCCCTCCCTCCTTGAGTGATTTAACAACCAATCCTTCTTCAAAGGGAACTCTGGGAACTGTCACTCATTTCCTAAGAAAAGCTCATGTGTCCTGAATTTTACTTCCCGAAATGCGGCCACCCTAGGCACACACCTCATGTACATTTACGAACATAGGCTAGGAGCCTCAATGACACGCCTCTGGAGGCTTCACCTGGGGCAAAAAAAGCCCTGCCCCCCCCTTGCTTCAGCAACAAGTCTTGGGAGTCTGACAAGACTGGCATTGTAAGTATAATGTAACACTGGCTGTTAAATGGTAGCATATAGAATACTTCATGTTGTGGTTTGGTTTTATTTTTAATGGCGGATTTTTTTTTTTTTTGCTGCTCTGGGCTCTCATGAGGGGGAAGGGCAAGATGGAATAATAATAATAATAATAATAATAATAATAATAATAATAATAGTGGCAATCCAATTGAATGACATGGTGAAACATATGCATAGATTTACATGCTAGTACAAGTTCAGTGGAGGTATACCACCAGGTCATTTTCTCTGTGATCTTGGGTGATTAAAGAGTGGATTATAGGGGGGGGGGGAGATTTCTTTGTGGGCAAAAATGCCTTTCCGTATTCCATGCAAAAGAGCATTTGAATGGCTTTCACCAGGAATGAAGTTTCCTTCTGTATCTAAACCAGACTTTTGCTTATCGTGCAAGATTTTACTTCTCGTTGCCCCAGCAGAAATCCCGTAAAACTTTCCTGAGTCCATAAAAGAAGCAGGGAGGGTTTTAAAGGAAGAACTATTGATGTAAGCTTCACAGTTCAAGTTAAAGTTTAGTGGCCGGCGGGGAGGGGGAGTTAACATTAAGAAGGGAGGAGGATGCCAAGTCCAACTAAACCAGAAGCACATTCACAAGTTCATTGTTTTTCTCTAGCTGATTTAACCTAGAACGTAACCCCAGCTTTCTGTACCGACAGATGCATTTGGGAACCACCGCTCTGTATGAACATATACGCACTGGTTGTGGAAACAGAACGTTGGTTGCAAAGTATGCTTAAGGGCCAAGGTTTCCTAAGGTGCGCCGTGTAAACCAAGAAAATACATAAACACACTAACCAGCTAAAAGCCTTCTATGGACCCCTGGGGAGGGAGAGGCGAAAAGGGCTGTCAGTTGCTCTTCGGACAAAGTACAAGGGTAAGCCTCTCTCTTTTGCAACTGCATAAAGTGAGACAGAAGGGGTCCAGGCAGAACGAGGAGTGGGAGTACTTTAGGGGTCAAGGAGGCAGGGGAGAGGAGGAGGAGGAGATACAGAAGTGATCCGTTTGGCTCCATACTGTGCCTCATTCTTCTCCAGATGGCAGCGACAAGCCCATCTGTGTCCCCCAGGGTCAGGCAGGCCAGTCCCTCCGCTCTAGCTATGTAACTGTTCTTGACAAAGGGGTCAAAGGGCACAGGGAAATGGAGGCTGCTGCCAAACTGGAAGACCCATTGTTTCCTCCAGCCCAGTGGCCAGTCTCAGACAATAGCAGCACCAGATGCACTAGCTAGAGAAAGTTGCAAAAATGACAGGTACGACAATCCTACTCTCTTTCATAACACCACCCTAAAATAAAATAAAAAGTATCAATAGACTGAGTTTGGCATCAGAACAGGTGTGAGGTGCTTTTTAAAGCAATGCTGCCACAATCTGAATTTTAAAAACCCACAAAACACAGCATTATAATCGGGGGTCCCCTAGTTACAGTATTTTTCTTCTTCTCTCTCATGGTTTTCTGCTTCTAACAATACGCTTCTCACCACTGCTTGACAGAAACATTTGGGTTTCTAGGTACATTAGATTACTAGGTAAAGGACCCCTGACAGTTAAGTCCAGTCGCGAGCGACTGCGGCGCTCATCTTGCTTTAGTGGCCGAGGAAGCCAGTCTTTGTCCACAGGCAGCTTCCAGGTCACGTGGCCAGCATCACTAAGCCGCTTCTGGAGAACCAGAGCAGCTCATGGAAATGCTGTTTACCTTCCCGCCGGAGTGGTACCTATTTATCTACTTGCACTTTGACGTGCTTTTGAACTGCTAGATGGGCAGGAGCAGGGACCGAGCAACGGGAGCTCACCCCATTGCAGGGATTCGAACCGCCGACCTTCTGATCGGCAAGTCCTAGGCTCTGTGGTTTAACCCACAGCGCCACCTTCATCCCTCACACATTAGATTACTGCAATGCATTATATGTAGGGCTGCCTTCAAAGATGGTTTGGAAACTGCAGCTGGTGCAGAATTTGTCAGTCAGGGTGAGACAGTCTGAGCACAGAACACAAATCCTGGTCCAACTGCACTGGCTACCAATGAGCTTCCAAGCCTAATTCCAAGGGCTGGTTTTATGTGGCTCAAGCCTCCAGAATCACTTACGGATTCACTGTGAAGACTGTTTTCAGGGAAGGCAATCTTACTCAGCTACAAGTGATTGCAAAAGAAGACAACCTCAGGGACCACCTCGTCCCATATGAACAACCCAAACTTTGTGTGCCCCCTTCACAGAAGGTCTAGAGGGTGGTAACACTGCTTGTGGAATGCTCTTCTCAGGGAGGTTCAACTGTCCCCGACATTATTTACCGTATTTTTCGCTCTATAAGACACACCAGACCACAAGACGCACCTAGTTTTTGGAGGAGGAAAACAAGAAAAAAAATATTCTGAATCTCAGAAGCCAGAACAGCAAGAGGGATCGCAGTGAAAGCAGCAATCCCTCTTGCTGTTCTGGCTTCTGGGATAGCTGCGCAGCCTGCATTCGCTCCATAAGACACACACACATTTCCCCTTACTTTTTAGGAGGGAAAAATTGAGTCATAGAGCAAAAAATACGGTATTTCCCACCAGGCCTTTGGCTTTTAATTATCTGCGGACTCCTTCAGTGTGTGGGATAGTTTAATACTTCCTTTTAAAAATATGAATGTATTTCAAATTTTGCCATGTTGTGTTTCACGCTGTTTATAATGTATGTGTTACAGTGGTTAAGTACTTAATTTATTCTGGAGGTCCATACTTAACCTGAAACTGTTCTTAACCTGAAGCACCACTTTAGCTAATGGGGCCTCCTGCTGCCGCCGTGCCGCTGGAGCACGATTTGTGTTCTCATCCTGAAGCAAAGTTCTTAACCTGAAGCCCTATTTCTGGGTTAGTGGAGTCTGTAACCTGAAGTGTATGTACCCCAAGGTACCACTGTATTTATTTATCGTTGTCACTTTGAGTTACATTGGTAAAGTAAGCAACTAGTAAGTTCAATAAAGGATGATAATAATAAGTAGCAGGAGAGGTTGCAGCAGTTCCTTGGCCCCCGTTCCTCCCCAGCCATGTTGCCTCCTCTTCTCTTCCATCTGCTGAGGGAAGCAGCGCTTCCGTTTTCCTCTACGGCTTATGGGGGAGGCGATGCAGCGATGGAATGGGTGGAAGGTGTGATGGAGAGAACATTCTGCATTGCAGGCGATATAGTTGCTGATTTGAAATAACTGGAACGATGAGACAACAAACTGAGTCAGGATCTGCAGCAATATTTTACTCCAAGGTAAGGGTGTAAAAAGGGACACGGGTGGCGCTGTGGGTTAAACCACAAAGCCTAGGACTTGCCGATCAGAAGGTCGGCGGTTCAAATCCCTGTGACGGTGAGCTCCCATTGTTTGGTCCCTGCTCCTGCCAACCTATCAGTTCAAAAGCACGTCAAAGTGCAAGTAGATAAATAGGTACCACTCCGGCGGGAAAGTCAACGGCGTTTCCGTGCGCTGCTCTGGTTCTCCAGAAGAGGCTTAGTCATGCTGGCCACATGACCCGGAAGCTGTACCCGGAAGCCAATAAAGTGAGATGAGCGCCTCAACCCCAGAGTCGGCCACGACTAGACCTAATGGTCAGGGGTCCCTTTACCTTTACTTTTAAGGTGTAAAGCATGGGTAGGCAAACGAAGGCCTGGGGGCCAGATCCGGTCCAATCGCCTACTAAATCTGGCCCGTGGACAGTCCGGGAATCAGCATGTTTTTACATGAGTAGAATGTGTCCTTTTATTTAAAATGCATCTCTGTGTTATTTGTGGGGCATAGGAATCCATTCTTTTTTTCAAAATATAGTCCGGCCCCCACAAGGTCTGAGGGACAGTGGACCGGCCCCCTGGTGAAAAAGTTTGCTGACCCCTATTGTAAAGGATTGCAGCCACAACTTAATTTATTGGTACAAATATGAATTCTAGAATTTGTCGGGGAACCCAAATTTTAATATCCGATCTATGAGTTTGCATTTTAGTTGTGACCCAAATGCTGAAACCCGTGTTTGTTGGTCATTGTGGTGGCGGCATTTGCAATAATGTAAACTGGTGTGAGAGGAGGGAGGCGATTGGTCAAACTTGCACATGCTGTTTTTCTTTCCTATGTTTCTAGTTGAGGAAAGGAGAATGTTCTGCCAGGGGAGAGATCACAGGTTCGTCAGACAAAATCTCTTACCTCCCCACCTCTCTCCCTGCCCCTGCCCGCCCCAGTTTTTCAGTGATATCTTTTCCATTTGGGTCTGGGGGACCCCAGAAGGCAAAAGCAAAGTCAGAGAAGTTTACATGCATAGGTGATGATATAGAAAGAAGGGAAATATTTAGAATTGGGATTAAAGCAGTGGCGTAGCGTGGGGGGTGCAGGGGGTGCCGGCCGCACCGGGCGCAACATCTGGGGGTTAGGGTTAGGGGGCGCAAATCCACGGGTTAGGGGGCGCAAATCCACGAGTTAGGGGGCGCAAATTACTTGCCCCGGGTGCTGATAACCCACGCTACGCCACTGGATTAAAGGCATGTAACAACTGGACTCTGTTGGAAACAACAAGAGCTATAACTAGGGCCAGATCTATATGAAGTCACCAGCCTTGCCTGGAAAGAAATAAACTTCCTCTTCCACACCCAATTCTTTTCTAGGAAAGTCCTGTTTGTTTTGCGCGGTCTTAACTGGTCCTAGTGATCACGGCTTTGACTTTGGAGGCCGGAGGGGAGGTTGGCGGTAGTACAGAAAGACTTCCCCTTCTGTAACAGGCTCGTGTTTACTCACCTGAGCCACTTCCCCCCGCTCACTTTAGCTGTCAACGTTTCCCTTTTTTCAAAAGGGAAATTCCCTTATTCCGAATAGGAATGTCCCTTAAAAAAAAAAAGGGGGGGGGGGGAAACGTTGACAGCTATGCACTTTAGGGAAGATCGCGCTCTCATTATAGTTTTTGAAAACTTTGGAAAGCGTCCCGCCCATGCAGCTTCCGCTGTCTACTCGGAGGCGCTGCTAGCTTTAAAAAAAACCCCCACGTTTGATCAATTTACTGCTCTTGATTGACAGGCAAGAACTTGCTCACCTTTTATTGCTTTGCACGGCCGATAAATGCATGCACTGATTTCCCTGGAGCGCTGCAAACGCTCCTTGCTCTGGCGTTGAGCTTTTAATTTTGGGAAGGGCATTGCAGGCGGCCTGGAAAGAGCAAGCGCACGGAGCGGCGGCCTCTAGGAAGCCCCCCCCCTCCTCTCTCTCCGGCCGCCCACCCCCGAGGAGGCGTGGCCTGGGCCGCCCTTCCCTTTCCCTCCGGCAGCTGGAATGTTTGTTAGGTAAACACCGCATAGTAGAGTTTCTGGCGCCGCCCACCCCCGCTCCCCCCCCCGCCTCGCGCCGGTCCAATCGCGAGGCCGGAGCGGTTTCAAGGCTGCTCTCTCTGCGTGGAGAAGCCCCCGGACGGGCGACAAAATAACAAAAGCTTTGGAACGTTGCAACCTCGAGTGGGGCTCCCCCGCAGCTGCGCCTTCGCCCTGCGCGCCCGGCGCCGTGCCCAGTTCCGGGGAGCTGTCAGGCGGGAGGCGAGCTGCAAAAAGGGAGCTGCTGCGGCTGGTTGTTTATCTGGAGGAAGGAGGAGGCGGGGGGACTGGAAACCGCCTGTGTCCCATTTCCTCTCGTGTGTGTGTGTTAGAGTGTGTGCCCCCCCTCCTTCCTCTCCTCCCTCCCTCCCTCCCTCCCTCCAGCCCTGGATTCTCCATGTTGGACCCGATCTGAGGAGCATCTGCGTCGCTGCCTTCGCGCGCGGCTTCCTCCGGGGTTGGGCAACTGAGGAGGGAGTGGGCGACATCGTGCTCCCTTGCGCTCCCCCCACCCCACCCCGTTCCTCCTCCTCCTCCTCCTCCCTGGACATTTCCCTCCTTTCCACCCCCCTCCTCCTCCTCCTCCTCCTCCTCCCTCCAACCAAAGGATCCCCAGGGTCTGTGGGATTGTTAGATGGAAAGCCGGTCCATCATCACCCAAGTGCAGAGGGACGAAGCCTTGGTGCTTTCGAAGCAAGGTAAGGGGACGGCGGGACTGGGAAAGTTTGGTGGGTTTTCGCTTTTCCTTTCGGCGGGGTTGGCGAGGGTGCGTTGGTGTGTTTGCGCGCTCTCTGCTCTCGATCTGTGCGGGGCAGGGAGATCCCTTGAACCCTGGCGGGGGAGGAAAGGCGTGCACGCGCTCTGAAAACACTCACATATTTCCCCCCCCCCCACAAACACCCCTTCTCACCCCAATTCCTGGGGAAGCCTCTCCTCTTACACAACGCTGTCCCCATTTTTATACGAACGATCCATGTTGCTCCCCTGGCTGTCATTTCCCCATCTAATATCTCCTAAATCTAAATCGTCGTCGTCCCCCAAAATTAGATCTCTCTTCACCCCGCGCTTCCTCGCTAGGTTTTTGGGTTTTTTTTTAAGGGGGTGGGTGGGCTTGGGGAAAAGTATGGTGCTTTCTTCCGCGGCTGGTTTCCCACAGCGGGGTGGGTGCGAAAAGGCGAGGGAGGGGGGCTTGTTTTTGTTGCTCCGAATCGCCGCCTCCTCCCCCCCCCCGTGCTACCTCAATGCCTGTTCTTGAGAGGCTGGGATTTGGGGGATTTCCCCCCCCCAAAGAAAAACATCCCAGTTATGTGGCAAGAGCCATCCCTTCGTTTGTTTTTCATACGACCTCCCCGCCCGGCGCGCTCTCTTTTGCGCGCGTGCGTAAGACACGCGAATCGCTCATTTTGCTTCCGAACCGATCAGAATGTGAAGCGTGTCTTGATTCCCCCCCCCCCCACCCTTCAAATCGGAAATTTTAAATGCCCATCTATAGGCATGATTCCTGACGACCTGTCGGGTAGCCGCCCTTTAATCTGGACTCGAGTGAAAGCGAAGTTCTTCACCAGGCAAACCTCCAAAAAAACAACAACCCCAAACCCCACATGTTGTTGTTGTTTTAAATCCAATGGACGTGGTTCTGTGTCTGGATGTTCCACGCGTCTTTCCCACATCTCCCGATGCGTAGGATGCGCAGGGAGTCGAGTGGGAGTACTATTAAGGGCATTTGAGGCTGACCGTTTTGGGTTTAGTGTGTCAAGGAAACCGGTCTGCTTCTTGCCGTTTCTTCCCCAGAGTACTGACTCCACCTTTTAATCAGCATTTTCCTCAGTGGTGAAACGCACTGTTTTTTCATATTTTTAAAAGATGGCTTGTTTGGGGTGTGTGTGTGTGTTTTTAAACCAGTTTCCTCCTTGGAGGAGGTGGCTCCCAAGACCTGATTGGAAGCGCTGGCATTTTTCCTTTGCCACAAACCTCTCTCTCTCTTCTCTCCCCCCCCCCCTTTATTTCTGCCTGTGTTTATTCAGCTGATGTTTGCTGTCCAGCCTTTGCTTCTCTGCTATTGGCGGACAGCTTCCCCTCCCCTTATGTTCTTGACAGAAGGGGCCTCTAGAATTCCTATTGCAAAGGGCTAAGCATCACAGGGTGGGGTATAAAGGGGGGGCGATGGACGCTGTCCTCTGTCGGGTGCATCTGACTGATCGCCCTGCTTGATGCTGGGCAGCCCGACCCGACTGCATTGCTTTTTACTTGCAAGAACAGCCCATGGGACTTATTCCCAAGTCAGTGTGCATGGGATCACAGGCTTACAGCAAGGCTGACGTTCCCTTGCCTCCTCTGCAGGCTTAGGCTGCAGGTTGGTTTGTTGCCCTAAATGCTTCTGGACAGATCTGCTTGCAAAATATTAGAAGTAATAACAATAAACAAACAATACTCTTTGGGGTGTGTGTGTTTTTGGTGTGGTTATTTATACTTCTGGACAGTGTAAACGGCATATTTTTCTCTCCATCTCTCTTGAATCTTGGTTAGTTGGGGAGACACACACAGGATTTTCTAAAAGAGGTTGTGGAATGCCAGATTTTGCCCCAGAAGTTCTGGGACCTCATTGGGCAGGAAGTCCTTGGCGCCTGAATTTTGGTCATTTACTGCTTGGTCTGTTGTTTTTTCTTGTGCTGGTCCTGTGTGTGTCTGTGTGTGAACCCTGTGAAGTGTCCGTGGTCTTGACAGAGATTTTTTCCTAGATCTAAATTTCAGCCACCTGGAAGGCTACAGAGGTTGCTGTGTGTCTCTTTTTTAATGTATTGTGATTTAATGAGTGCCATCCCTTTATAGACTCATAGAGTTGTCGAGTGGGAAGGGACCACGAGGGTCATCTAGTCCAACCCCCTGCAATGCAGGAATTATTTGCCCAACGTGGGGCTCGAACCCACGGACTAAGCCATCCCCAAGCCCTTAGTTTAGTTCTATGGAGTGTGTTGATTTGGGGAAAGTAGGGTGCTGGTATGTTTGGTAAGCTTTATGTCCTCTTTTGGACCACTTGAGAGCTTTGCATTCAGCTTGAGTGACCACCTGTTTAGAGAAGCGAAAGTGCCTGGTTTTGAGGATTTAGGCTGCAATAATCCTATGTCTGCATACTTGGGAGCAAGTCCCACTAAACTCAGTAGGTCTTGAGTAAACATACATAGGATTAAGCTGTGTATAAGAGGGGTGGACGCAGCTGGAGTTTCGAAAAGCTTTCCCTGCGGCTTGTATTTGCTGTTGGCGTTATCTATTCTTAATTCATGCTTATTATTTTTCATTTTCTATAAACTGCTTAGTGGAGTTTGTCTGAAAAGCACGTAAAAAAACCATATTAAATTAACGAATAATACTGTGCTAACTTGGTTACTTGAGTAAAGAAAAATGTTGAGAAAAAAATTCTATTTGCCTTTCCTTTTCATGTTTCTTTGCTTCCTGTCGATGCCTGAAAGGGGCTGAGTTTTTCGTCTTGCACATCTCAGCTCTGTCCCATTTCCCAGGCTTTTTTGACTTGTCCCTGTTAAGGAAAATGGAGGCTGTGATGGCAGTCGCCCAGGAGAGGAGAGGACTAGCTTGGATATGGAATTCTCTTGCCGAGAAACAAGAGGCAAAACAGAGAAGGCCCCGTGGGGCCAGAGTGTTTAGGTGCGCTAGTTAGCGACAAGATGACTCCAGCTTTCTCCAGGTGTCAGAGGTTACTCTTGTAAAACTAATAAGCAAAATTAGGCGTATTTACTGGTCCTGGTTTCTGGTCTTTTTATAGCCAATGCATTTAAATGGAGGCTATAGATAATGATGAGGTGTCTCTCTGGATGTGTGCAGTCTCTGTGGGTGGCACCGAGAATGCAAGTCACTTTTACTGGCTCCAGCAGCAACAGGCAAGGATTTTGAGTGGTTCGCTATAATCTCTTTATCGTGGGAATATGCCCCTGTTTGGTTTTGGGTCCTCGCCAGCCGTTTAGAGAAAGGAAGAGCTGCTCTTTTCAATACAGTACCGCCTTCTTATGGATTTCACATTTACAAAAAGGCCCAGAAGAAAGCTTGAGTTTCGTGTCAACCGGAGCAGGGAGTAACTCAGAAGAGATATTTTACCAAGGAGAGGTTGTGCTGGCAGGATCTAGTATCTATCCTGAAGGAACTGGGGATATTTATCCAAGGCTTTTGGGTGGTGAGGAATGATAAAGAAAATGTAATGTTGACAGTTCTCAGCTATTGAGTAACGGATGTCCAGCAAGATAAGATGGTGGAAGGAATTCATAGATCATTGTTTTCAGTCGCTGCTCTTTGACTGAGGAACTCCCTTCCCTTCGAGGTCTAGGAAGGGTCAGCCCAGAATGGTTCCTTGGCTGAACTTAGTTCTGAATGGCTGGGTTAGGGATCAAACAGGTTCAATTTCCCTATTATGTGAAGAAATTTGATTATCTGATTCCCTCTCCCATTGCATTATTATTATTAGGAACTTATTGTATTGTAAGCCACCTTGGATTCCAGGAAGAAGCTGGCTGGAAAGGGGAAATGAAAATAAAGAAATGATTTTGTGTATGAGAAGCAAATGGGTGTGAAATGTAGATGTAGCACAGATAGCACAAAAAGGCCTTCCTCCTGTATCCTTAAGAGTTCAGGGAGGTCACTGGTTCATTGACACACAGGCGAGAGACTCCTGGAGTCTCAAACTGGGGGTGGGAAATGTTCCCACAATCAGGAGCTGCTAATTGGGCCATTGAGATTTGTTATTGCTACTGCTAGGATCTGTGTAGAGATTTTCCCCCTGGATAGTCTGTCATTACTCTTGGACTGTTTAGGATAAAATCAGTTTATCCTTGTGGTTCTCAAACTGTATCTCACAATAACAGTGGTACCTTGGGTTAAGAACTTAATTTGTTCTGGAGGTCTGTTCTTAACCTGAAACTGTTCTTAACCTGAGGTACCACTTTAGCAAATGGGGCCTCTTGCTGCTGCTGTGGTGCCACCACACGGTTTCTGTTCTCATCCTGAAGCAAAGTTCTTAACCTGAGGTACTATTTTTGGGTTAGCGGAGTCTGTAACTCGAAGTGTCTATAACCCGAGGTACCACTGTATTCAAGCATAAAGGTGGGTTAAAGCAGGGGTAGGCAACCTAAGGCCCAGGGGCCGGATGTGGCCCAATCGCCTTCTCAATCCGGCCTGCGGATGGTCTGGGAATCAGAGTGTTTTTACATGAGTAGAATGTGTGCTTTTATTTAAAATGCATCTCTGGGTTATTTGTGGGGCATAGGAATTCGTTCATTTCCCCCCCACAAAATATAGTCCAGCCCACCACATGGTCTGAGGGACGGTGGACTGGCCCATGGCTGAAAAAGGTTGCTGACTCCTGGCTTAAAGGATAGGATTGAATGTGAATGCTTTCATGACCCTCCCCTTCGTGTTTTCTTCCTCCCCGCCTCCCAGTTTAAAGAAATGCATAAATACTCAGGTAATACAGTGGACAAGCATTCGTCACACTCATATACACCTCCCTAAAGGTAAAGGGACCCCTGACCATTAGGTCCAGTTGTGGCCGACTCTGGGGTTGCGGCGCTCATCTCGCTTTATTGGCCAAGGGAGCCGGTGTACAGCTTCCGAGTCATTTGGCCAGCATGACTAAGCCATTTCTGGCAAACCAGAGCAGCGCACGGAAACACCGTTTACCTTCCCGACGGAGCGGTTCCTATTTATCTACTTGCACTTTGACGTGCTTTCGAACTGCTAGGTTGGCAGGAGCAGGGACCGAGCAACAGGAGCTCATCCTGTCGCGGGGATTCGAACCGCCAACCTTCTGATCGGCAAGTCCTAGGCTCTGTGGTTTAACCCACAGTGCCACCCGCGTCCCTTATACACCTCCTTAGGGGTGCTTATTCCATCTCCAGGTAGCCGTCTTGATGCACTTCTGGAGTCCAGCTCTCATCATCTCTCACCATGGACCATGCTGGTGGAAACTGATGGGTTTTGGAGGCCGCATGTTCCCCCATCTGTACTAAGACCAATCTGAGTCTCTTCTTGTAGAGTCAGGGACTGGGACCGTACAGTGAAAGTATGTGTGTGTGTCTCTCTGTGTAAATCTCACATCCCTAGGTGCATGCAGCATGATTTTTGCCACTAGCTCTGTGGGTTGGTCGGTCTCTAAAAAGAGCAGACATCAAGCATGCAAACAAAGACATTTTGACCCGCAAACTGTTACCTCTTACCCTAGGTGGGTGCGGGCAGGCTGCAGTCAGCTGGCAGTGATGGAAATCTACTCAGAGACGCCTCTGTTATTAAAGCATATGTCCCAGGACTGGTAATACAGGTCGGCAGGGCTTAAACGAAGGCCTGAGCAAAGGTGGAAAACCGAAAATGGGGAGGGGGATGGTTCATATGGGAGAGCATCATTGATTCCTCTGGGCTTAGAGGAAACTCACACCCATAATGGAAAGGAAATACAGTGGTGCCCCGCAAGACGAATGCCTCGCTAGACGGAAAACTCGCAAGGCGAAAGGGTTTTTGTTTTTTTGAGCTGCTTCGCAAGACAAATTTCCCTATGGGCTTGCTTCGCAAGATGGAAACGTCTTGCGAGTTTGTTTCCTTTTTCTTAACACCGTTAATACAGTTGCGACTTGACTTCGAAGAGCAACTCATAGCATGCGGTGTGCTAGCCTTTTTTTGAGGTTTTTAAAGGTGATTTTTGAAGCTTTCCCAAAACTTTCCCGACACCGTGCTTCGCAAGACGAAAAAAACCGCAAGACGACAAAACTCGTGGAACGAATTAATTTCGTCTTGCGAGGCACCACTGTATGGAGAAACAAAACACAGTTTTTCTGGTTAGCAAGTTGCCCAATGTGTTTTGAGTTACAGTGGTGCCTCGCAAGACGAAATTAATTCGTTCCGCGAGTTTTTTTGTCTTGCGATTTTTTTCATCTTGCGAAGCACGGTGTCGGGAAAGTTTTGGAAAAGCTTCAAAAATCACCAAAGTCTTCAAAAACCTCAAAAAGGCTACCACACCGCGTTCTATGAGTTGCTCCTCGAAGTCAAGTCGCAACTGTATTAACGGTGTCAAGAAAAAGGAAACAAACTTGCAAGACGTTTCCGTCTTGCGAAGCAAGCCCATAGGGAAAATCGTCTTGCGAAGCAACTCAAAAAACCAAAAACCCTTTCGTCTAGCGAGTTTTTCGTCTTGCGGGGCATCACTGTATATTTTTCTCTCTCTCTGTGTGTGTGTGTGTGCAATGTAAATGTTGTACAAATCAACATAAAAACAGTAAAATAATATAAAAAAACAGAAATTAAGTGGTATGGGGTCCAATCTTGTGGATCAGCTGCCCCCCCCATTTGAAGCAAATTATTGATGATGTTTCACATGTATGTGTATGTGATACACACACACACACACAGAGTGCTTTTGTTGTAAGCCTTGCACCAAGACATAGTGAGCAGCAATGGTATTCTTGTGTGTGGTTCCTTCCTTCCAGGAAATGGCAGGTTCTCCACCCACCATATGCCTAAAACTTTTTTGGTTCTCAAAGGCAAAAATTTCCCCAGTGCTATCCCTGACCCCGTTCTCTGTTCTAAGGAAGGCCCCTCTGACATCGGCACCAGAGCATCTAAGGAAGTCCTCCTGCCCCCACCGTACATCCTGGCATGGCTATGAGTGGTGCTGCAAGCCTTCCTGAGCTTTTCCTTCCTTCCAGCCCCCTCCCCTTCCCCTTCCCTGGCAGGGAAACCAGGGATGTAAGCTCTGGTCCATGTAAGGCCCCATCCACACCATGGCAGTACCATGCCACTGTAAACATCCATGTCACCCCACTCCATCCTGCCCCAAAGAATCCTGGGAACTGTAGTTTGTGAAGGGTTTGGGGAGTTTAACTCTTATCAGTTGTAGCTTTTGATAGTAAAGGTAAAGGAACTACTGACCATTAGGTCCAGTCGTGACCGACTCTGGGGTTGCGGCACTTTATTGGCCGAGGGAGCCGGCGTACAGCTTCCGGATCATGTGGCCAGCATGACTAAGCTGCTTCTGGCGAGCCAGAGCAGCGCACGGAAACACCGTTTACCTTCCCACCAGAGTGGTACCTATTTATCTACTTGCACTTTGACGTGCTTTCGAACTGCTAGGTTGGCAGGAGCAGGGACCGAGCAACGGGAGCTCACCCTGTCGCAGGGATTCGAATCGCCGACCTTCTGATCAGCAAGTCCTAGGCTCTGAGGTTTAACCCACAGCGCCACCCGTGTCTGTAGCTTTTGATAGACCTGTCCAAACTTGGGTCTCCAGCTGTTTTTGGACTACGACTCCCATCATCCCTAGCTAGCAGGACCAGTGATCAGGGATGAGGGAAACCGTAGACCCAAGTTTGGGAAACACAGCTCTACAGCTTTACTTTATTTTCTTTTTTGAAAGACGTTTGAACAAACTACCGCATTTTTCACTCTATAAGACGCACCAGACCACAAGACGCACCTAATTTTGGGGGGGAGGAAAACAAGAAAGAAAAAAATATTCTGAATGTCAGAAGCCAGAACAGCAAGAGGGATTGATCCGCTGCACAGTGAAAGCAGCAATCCCTCTTGCCATTCTGGCTTCTGGGATAGCTGCGCAGCCTGCACTCGCTCCATAAGACGCACACACATTTCCCCTTACTTTTTAGGAGGGAAAAAGTGAGTCTTATAGAGCAAAAAATGCGGTACTTTATCCATGCTTCTGGATTTAAAACATTAGTTCCAATACAATCAGATATCCTTAGGAGTATATCCAACGACATAAAAATGGGATGCCTAGGATTCCACGCATACATGCAGGACTCTGTGCTGGCCGGGTGCCAAAGCATTTGATATCAAAGCCTAGACGTTGGGGGTGGCGAAGGGTTTGTCTGGGTTGTACATATCCATTTCCACTTTCCCTCCCCACCCCCAGCCTGTCTAGAAGAGAGTTTTGCTTTGTATCCTGCGGAAAGGAGAGTAGAGAGAACAGATGTTATCATCGGTTGGTAGCAGCAACACAGGTTCGTCCCTAATTATTACCAAAGTTTGTAGTTCTCTACACTTGGTAGCTTGCAGTGTCGCCTGGCATGCCAGTTGGGTGGGTGGGTACCTTTTTGGGGAGGGGAGAAATGTCGACTTGGAGATTGCTACACCTTACAGCTTCTTTGGTTGTAGCTCCAGTTATTTCAACTCCACCCTGTTCACATTTCAAGTGAAGTTTGAAAGCCCCTCGCCAGGAATCGTAAGGCAGTGAGAAGCTGCGTGCGCACGCATAGTAACCCTGCGCAAAGCTCATCCCCGGAGGGAGTTTGGAGCGTCTAATGTTCAGCGAGTCCCGCTGAATTCTGCACATGCCCCTAAAACACACACACTATAGCGCTGCACCACAAGGAACATTCATTCAGTAAAACTGGGCTGCGAAGCTGTTGTCAATCTCCTCCATGTCTTTGCATTCATTGGCTGGGAGGTGGGGTTGGGTTTGCAGTTGGACGAATGAGCGTTGCCATATTTCAATAAGTGAAAATCCGGACAGAAAAGTTGTGAGCTTTTTTTTTTTTTTGGCAAAGATGTTGAGCTTCTTCGGGGAAATAGCTAAAAAAATATGACATTTAAAAGCTGTTTTTAATGAAAATAGGCAAAAACGACACTGACAATGTCAGTTGCTGTACATCTGGATTTTCCCGGGCATTTAGCTGATTTCTGCCCAGACACTGCTTCCAACTGCAGTATTCTGAGTATGTCTGTATGGCAACCCTAGATAAATACTTTCACCATGTTTCCTCTCCCTTTTATATCCCAAGAGTCGGGGGATAGAGAGAGGGGTGTAGGTATATGCATAGAAACTAGCCTACAATATGAAGCATAAAATTTGCACCCATTGCTCCACCCACTTTTCCCTCTGGCCCTTCCCACCACTGGAACTCAGACCCTAAAAGGTTGAACAGAAGGGAATGTGGTCTCTGACCTAAAAATGCTTCCCCAAGACTTGAGACTTGATTTATTTCAAAGGAAGGGCCACAGATGTCCCTGAAGTGGTCAACCTGCCGTGTAAAAACCCTGCCTCCCCCCACCCCCTGCCACAGGGAGAAGAGGAGAAGAGGAGGTTAAGGGGTGATCTGATAGCCATGTTCAAATATATAAAAGGATGTCACATAGAGGAGGGAGAAAGGTTGTTTTCTGCTGCTCCAGAGAAGCGGACACGGAGCAATGGATGCAAACTACAAGAAAGAAGATTCCACCTAAACATTAGGAAGAACTTCCTGACAGTAAGAGCTGTTCGACAGTGGAATTTGCTGCCAAGGAGTGTGGTGGAGTCTCCTACTTTGGAGGTCTTTAGGCAGAGGCTTGACAACCATATGTCAGGAGTGCTCTGATGGTGTTTCCTGCTTGGCAGGGGGTTGGACTCGATGGCCCTTGTGGTCTCTTCCAACTCTATGATTCTATTCTATGATTCTAGGGTCACAGCCCTCATATGAAGTGTCACAGTTTGCACAGGAGGGCGCTTGCCCCTCAACTTTCTCAATCTTGGATCTCCAGTTCTTGTTGGACTACAACTCCCATCATCCATAGCTAGGAGGACAGGCCGTCAGGGCTGATGGGAGTTTGACAACAGCTGGGGACCCAAGTTTAAGAACACTGCTAGACCCTAGGTCCACAGGTATGGCCAAACTTGGCCCTCCTGATGTTTTTGGGACTACAATTCCCATCATCCCTGACCGCTGGTTCTGTTAGCTAGGGATGATGGGAGTTGTAGTCCCAAAACATCTGGAGGGCCGGAGTTTGGCCATGCCTGCCCTAGGTCTAGGACATACTCTCTAGCACTGAACTCCCAATCCCAAGAAGTCCACACAATATCTTGCACACATTTGAGCTTCACGTGGGATTGTCACTGACTGCCTTGCCACCCTCCACCCTCTATATCTGTGTGTATCTATATCTTCTATAGGCAATGGAACAATCTTCCAGCAGAGATTTGGGAGGCGCCCTCCTCGCTTTCCATTTTCAGGCGTGTCTTGAAAACCCCAAATATGTACGCAACACAAAATGATTGCCTGATCAAAAGCATAATCGCTGCACATCACTTGGTTGTGTTATATGAACTGTCAGTGTATAAATACCTTTTATAAACAAGTAAATATGTCTGCAATGTACACACTCGCCAAGTGAGAATAATGCTTTGAATGAAGTGACCCCTGTTCCAGCTTTATATTGTTAACCCATAAGGTGTTGTCAATAGGATTTGTCTGTTTTGTTTCTGCAAAAGATGTGATGCGGTGAACCCCCTGGAAGTTACTACTGCCAGTTTGTGATCTGTAGACGCTTCCATCTCTCTCTGCCTCTCTCTCTCTCTGTCTGTCCCCCGCTTGAAGTGCAAGTGGATTTATATTCTTGTAACTTAATACAACTTTAGTGGACAAATGGGGACTGTGGTCTAAAGCTTGCGAAATCCCAGGTGCACAATATATTGCTTGGCTGCCTAAAAATACGTTGCTGGTGCCTAAGAATTTGAAGAATGTCTGTGTCTTTGATGGGCATGCTTCTACACATAACAGTGACGTAAGTATTCATTTATGTGTCGTTAGCAAGTTCCCAGCGTGCACAGAAATTAAGGATGCCTTACAAACAGTGGAGCGCTTTTAAGGCTACTCTTATGAAAAGTCTAAGTTCTCATTGCTCAGAAGCTGTCGTGCCAAGGAAGAAATAAAACCTGACTGCATGCCTGTTAAACAAGTAGCACACAGGGCCAAATGTGCTTTACTGTGTTAGGCTGCAGGAGTCAAGGCAGAGGATGCCACTCTGGCTGGTCTCTCTCAGTCGCTGAACTTAGGGGTGGGATTCAACCAAATTGTTGTGTGTTCGGAACAAGGTCTGCTTTCCATGCCCCCCCCTTTCCATGCCCTCTTAAAATCTACTCTGGAGGGTTAGAGGAAACCCTCCCCCAACAGATTCAGGGGGTGCACAGAGGGAGGAGTGGGTGGTGGTAGAAGTTCCACTGCAGGAGCAAGCCTTGTTCCTTGCATGCATACCCCACAATACAGTGGTGCCCTGCAAGACGAATGCCTTGCAAGACGGAAAACTCGCTAGACGAAAGAGTTTTCCGTTTTGGAGGTGCTTCGCAAAACGAATTTCCTATGGGCTTGCTTCGCAAGACGACAATGTCTTGCGAGTTCCTGCTGGTTTTCCCCCCCTCCCCCCTTTTTCTAAGCTGCTAAGCCGCTTATCAGATGATCTGATCAGCAGCTAAGCCTCTAAAAGCCGCTAATAGCGCTAATCTGCTAATCCTTCAATGGGCTTGCTTTAAAAGACGAAAAAACCGCTAGACGAAGAGAATCACAGAACGGATTCTTTTCGTCTTGCGAGGCACCACTGTACTATGATGAATTCCACCCTAGACCTAATATCTTAACTACAGTCGTATCATACAAAACGTTCAGAAACCAAAGCGTGGCTTCTGATTGGCTGCAGGAAGCTCCTGCAGCCAATTGGAAGCCGTGCCGAAAGTTTGGCTTTCGAGAATTGTTCGAAAACCGGAACACTCACTTTCGGGTTTGCGACCTTCGGGAGCCAAAACGTTCGAGAACTAGGCTGTTCTAAAACCAAGGTACAACCGCACTCACAATATGCTGCATGAGAACATTGGAGCGCAGGCCATCTATTTCGGCAGCCTGTTCTCACAGTGGCCACAAGTGGAAAATCCACAAGCAGGACATGTGTAAAAAGCACATGTTCCATTTATGTTCCTCATGCACGATCATTTGATTTTTCACTTTTCTGCAAAGCAGGAAGTCCCCATTTCCCTACAATGTGGATGTTTAATGGTAAAGAATGGCATACATTTCATTTTTTTTTAAAAAAAAAAATCCTTACGTTCAGGGCTAAGAGAGTTTTCAAAGCACTACAGAAATGCCCCTGTTATCCCTCCCTTGCAACTAAAAGCACGTTTAACATTTCTTTTTTTTTTGGGGGGGGGGGAGATGTCTTGCATCTCTCCTGAAATTCGCCTAGGCTCTGACTTTGGCAGACCTCCAAGTTCTCTTCCTAGGAAACCAGCAATTGGTGTTAAGCTGAGGGTGACTGAAGGAAAAGGATTGACTGCTTGCCAGAGTTTGCAGGAGGCAGCTGCCGCATATGGTCCAACTAGAACCAGTTGCACCTTGAGAGGGGTTAGCAAGATCCACCTGACAACCTCACTAGCTTTCAGCCAGCAAAACAAAGCCCAGCCACCTGCTGCCACCACAACAAGGTGATGCTGTGTTTGAAACTGTGTGACATTGGGACGGGGGAGAAACTCCCCTTTCCATTATCGCAGAATAATGTAGGTTCTCATGAATAATAACAATTATCATGAAGATTCTGCTTCCTCGAAACCTGTAGGGGAAAACAAACAAGCCCTGGAGCTGCCTTAGTAGCTTAAGAATGACCATGATTGCCCAGTACTGGCTGTTTAAAAATAAAAGACGTTATGCACAGGCAATGAAGGCTGGAGAGAAGCAAGGAGTTGGTAGTAATTCTGAATGTATTTCTGGGCTTTTTGTGTCTCTGCCGCCTTTGCTGTGATGCTGGAAATCTTCACAGTACCCTGATTCAGACGAATATATCTTGGCTTAAGAACAAACGGTTGGTCTGTGCACATGGCTTCTTCGCATCTTCTTTTGCAGTTTGCATGAACACAGGAGTCCCTAATTAACCATTGCTTCGTGTTTCAGGATCCTGGCACATTCTGAAACTGGTAACCATGGTTTCCCGGTTTGGATGAAACAGGAAACTAAGGATAATTGGATGCATCCTGGTTTAATTACATCTTCCACCATAGGCTGCTCGTGGGGGCAAAAGCCTCATGCGTATCTCATTGTTAAGCTGAGCTTTGATCATCCAAACACAGCCAGCCAGAATACATTAGAATCCCCCTGTAAGGTTGCTGGTTCCCTCCTATGGGTGGACAATTGAAGTGCTCTGGTTCCAGTTCAGCTACCGTATTTTTTGCTCTATAAGACGCACCAGACCACAAGACGCACCTCGTTTTTGGAGGAGGAAAGCAAGAAAAAAAAAACATGAATCTCAGAATCCAGAACAGTAAGAGGGATCGCTACGCAGTGAAAGCAGCAATCCCTCTTGCTGTTCTGGCTTCTGTGATAGCTGCGCAGCCTGCATTCGCTCCATAAGACACACACACACATTTCCCCTTACTTTTTAGGAGGGAAAAAGTGAGTCTTATAGAGCAAAAAATACGGTAATTCTTCTGGAGACAGTGGGACGCTGTCTGGCAACAACTCCCATCAGCCCCAGCCAACATGGCCCAGTGGTCAGGGGGAATAGGAGTTGTAGTCCATCAACATCTGGAGGGCTTCAGGTTCTCCAGTCCTGCTGTATATAGTATTCTTAATGGGGATGCTGATTTGTGTGTGTGTGAAATGTGGAATTCCTGTGACAGAAACGCTTCCTTGGTGGCAGACATTTGTATTCCGTTCCACACATGATTAATGATCCTGCAGGAGTTTGCGCACCAATGGAACAAGATGTCGCAGAATTTGGATCTCCAACTTCTGGTGACCAAGCTCATTCCATATTGGGTAATGTAGTGCTATATTATTTTGCGCGATATTACGTAATCCGAGGGAGGCTAAAATTCAGAAGGTGGACAGATGAACCCAGGGAATGGGAAGACCTCCTCCTGTAACGTTAATGTATACAAATGGTGCAGAACTTAGGGCTGGGCTCAGATAGACATGCTCCTCTCTTGATGGTGGCATCATCATCATCAAATAATGACTTGCATAAGTGATTGGCCTATTATGTGGCTAGTCAATCTAATGCCTCACAGATGTTATTGGGCTTCTATTCCTGTTAGCCCTAGCCAGCTTGGCCAATGTTCAAAGATTGTGGGAGTTTCAGTTCAGCAGTAACTTTAGGGCACCCTCTAGCTAACTTTGGAAGAGGACATCATGGCTACAGCATCACAGAGTTCTTGTTTTCCACCCCACTGACCAGACCCAGACCAGCTTAACTTCAGCAAGCGTGTGGCCTAGTGTGCCTTCTGGTCACAACCCTGGGATATGCACAACTTTCGTCCAGGGGCTGCATGATGCTCCAAAAGTAGTTTTGTGCTGTAGCTGCTTTTCCAGCTGGAGTTACAGGATCGGATTTAAGGGACCTGCTCCCTAGACCACACTGTTCTTAATTCATTCTGTCCTCTCCTGAAGCTGTTTTTGTCAGAGTGACTTGAGCCACTTGTGTGTGTGATATTTAATACATCTGCCTGATGACGTGTGGATGGATCCATGTAGAAATACTAACATTCTTGCCCAGTCTCCCAACTGAAGTTCATTTTGATTGGCACCTCCTGCTTGCAGCTACAGTCAGCCTTTTGGGTAGCAACCAAGGCCACCTAGATAGGACATACCCCAATGCGGACGTAGTCTCCTTTTTTGCATTACGGTTCTGATGCCCTCATAGTGATTTTCAAGTGTGACGTGGGGCACATGGCACCCTACCATTCTCCCCTGTTTTGACTCTATGTTTTTTTTTTTACCATCTTAGAAATGTCCCCTTAATCTGGACTATTGTCTCATGACATGTGTTATGTTCTCTAGGTTGCATTTTATTGGACGGGGGAACCTGTGATCTTACCTGTGCCATTTGGTTGCTGTGGGTTAAACCACAGAGCCTAGGACTTGCTGATCAGAAGGTCGGCGGTTCGAATCCCCGCGACGGGGTGAGCTCCCGTTGCTTGGTCCCTGCTCCTGCCAACCTAGCAGTTCGAAAACACGTCAAAGTGCAAGTAGATAAATAGGTACCACTCTGGCGGGAAGGTAAACGGCGTTTCCGTGCGCTGCTCTGGTTCTCCAGAAGCAGCCTAGTCATGCTGGCCACATGACCCAGAAGCTGTACGCCGGCTCCCTCAGCCAATAAAGCGAGATGAGCACCGCAACCCCAGAGTCGGCCACGACTGGACCTAATGGTCAGGGGTCCCTTTACCTTTACCTTATCTGAGTCTCTAACACTGGGTTGCAGGCTCCTCACCCCTGCTTTTACAGGTATAGGCTGTTATCCTAAGAAGAGAGTGAGTGCAATTTAGGACCGATTGAGTTCACCAGGTGCATAGGCGTAGAGAACCGTACAGGACTGTGTCTGTAGCCTGTTGTGACACGTTGGTCTGGATTGCATGGGCTGATGTGGCAAGAGGCAGCCAGTGAGGAAACTGTCCCCTGTTGTGTCCTGGAGCTAGAAATTTTGTGACAGCAGTGGGACGTATGGCTGCACCGAGGGAGGAGAAGGAATCCTGTGTGGAAGAACAAAAGCTTAAACACAGTCTTTGCATAATGTATTGAAAGTGGTGTGCAGTTCCTTAAATAACTTTCAATAAAATTTACAAGCCAAGTGCTTGTCAGTCTCTGCCCAGCCCAGACCCTGAGGTTTACAGCAGGGACGATGGGTCCGGTTGCCGTCTGTCGCCCCAACATCTAGGTTGTTG
This sequence comes from Podarcis liolepis, assembly GCF_965112155.1. Classification (NCBI taxonomy): domain Eukaryota; kingdom Metazoa; phylum Chordata; class Lepidosauria; order Squamata; family Lacertidae; genus Podarcis; species Podarcis liolepis. Next base: position 7,993,801 of record NC_139555.1, read on the forward strand.
TGAGGATAAAATGGTGGCGAAAACAGCCCTTTTCTTCTCTGCTTTGTAGAGGAAGGATGGGATAGGAATGTAATAGAATATTTATTCATCTTAAGACCTTTGCACGAGTTGCCAGAGACACCCAGAACTGGTTTAACTTGCTGGGCAACTGAGTGGAAAAGTGCCTGCCTGTTTTTCCTCATGTCTTTTAGGTGAAGAGGCTGGAGGCTTCGGCTAAAACTATTACTGTTGCTTTCCTTATTCTCTCCCTCCCCACCGCCGCAGTGATAATGTTCCCTCTCTCTCTCTCTCTATATATATATATATATATGAGAATAAGAAAATTTCCAGATGCAACCTGCAGTAGATATGTGCAGGGAGAGATTGCTCAATCCTTTCCCCTCCAGAATGTTGTTGTAAGAGTCGGTTTCTCAGCTCAATATCACCCCCAGCATCTTGCTTTCTCCCTCCCTCCCCATTGATGGTGCAAACGAACTGCATAGAATTCCTAATATCATTTCCCCTCCTGTCAATCCTGCAGGTCAAAATGCAGCTTGGCGTGGAAGGATGGGGAGGGAGAGATTTTTGTTTTATAATAATAATTTATTATTTATTCCCCGCCCATCTGGCTGGGTTCCCCCAGCCACTCTGGGAGGCTTTCAACAATAGTCCTTCAGATATTAAAAGCTTCCCTAAACAGGGCTGCCTTCAGATGTCTCCTAAAAGTCTGGTAGTTGTTTTTTCCTTTGACATCTGGTGGGAGGGCGTTCCACAGGGCAGGCGCCACTACCAAGAAGACCCTCTGCCTGGTTCCCTGTAGCTTGGCTTCTCGCAGTGAGGGAACCGCCAGAAGGCCCTCGGAGCTGGACCTCAGTGTCCGGGCAGAACGATGGGGGTGGAGACGCTCCTTCAGGTATCCTGGGCCGAGGCCGTTTAGGGCTTTAAAGGTCAGCACCAAGACTTTGAACTGTGCTCGGAAACGTACTGGGAGCCAATGTAGGTCTTTCAAGACTGGTGTTATATGGTCTCCGCGGCTGCCCCCAGTCACCAGTCTAGCTGCCGCATTCTGGATTAGTTGTAGTTTCTGGGTCACCTTCAAAGGTAGCCCCACGTAGAGTGCATTATTTGAGCAGGAAAAAGACTGAGCGCAAGCGCAGGCCCAAAGTTTGGTATCCTGAGACCAAGCAAGATGGCGGTTGACCTGTTTGTCTGCACCCAGATCTGTCCCCTATAAAGCAAGAGATGTGGAGCCCATTTTGAAGAGCAAAATGGGAGTATAGGGAAGGGCAGCTTCGATTGGCCGCACTGTCAAGTGAGCAAGCAGTATACATGTATCATTAAAGCAATACATAGGTTGCAGAGGAAAGCTTTAAAAACACACACCAATATACCTATGTTAAACGCTTGGCATTTCAGTCCCTTATTTTTGCTTTGTCATTTTATTTTTCATAAAAAAGAGTTCACTAGGCCAAGGCTTCATTTATTGTGGGTTCATAGTTGGCTTTATTGTGCCATTTTGACTACTGGCTGTTGTTTTTTTCTGCTGCTGTTTTAGTGTGCCTGTTCTGTGGATTTTTGTATGGTTTTATTGGCATGTACTGGGTCCCCCCCCCCCGCTTCTGATTTTACGCTCTGCTTGATGTTTTATAAGTCGCTTAGAGACTGTTTATGCAGCAGGCTACTGATAATTTGAACAAATCTTTCCCAGACTGCATCTATATTAAAATTTCATAGACTTGTGGAGTTGGAAATGACCATGAATCTAGTCCAACCCCTTGCAATGCAGGAATCTTTTGCCCAGTGTGGGGCTCAAACCCACAACTCTGAAATTAAGAGTCTCATACTCTACTAACGTAGGGACGCGGGTGGTGCTGTGGGTTAAACCACAGAGCCTAGGACTTGCCAATCAGAAGGTTGGCGGTTCGAATCCCTGCAATGGGGTGAGCTCCCGTTGCTCGGTCCCTGCTCCTGCCAACCTAGCAGTTCGAAAGCATGTCAAAGTGCAAGTAGATAAATAGGTACCGCTGCGGCGGGAAGGTAAACGGCGTTTCCGTGCGCTGCTCTGGTTCGCCAGAAGCGGCTTAGTCATGCTGGCCACATGACCCGGAAGCTGTACGCCAGCTCCCTCGGCCAATAAAGTGAGATGAGCGCCGCAACCCCAGAGTCGGTCACGACTGGACCTAATGGTCAGGGGTCCCTTTACCTTACTCTACTAACTGAGCTTAATGTGTTTTTATTGCTTGTTGTTTGCTGCCCTGGGCTTCTTTGGGAGGAAGGGAAAGATGTAGGTTTTAAAATAAATATAGAATAGGTTTGGGTTTACTAGATGCTAGATTTGGGACGTAGCTATGCATGTACCTGCATGCAGCCCAAGGGTGAAACTGGCCAAAGCTCTGGGAGAGGGTTAGCTTTGCAGGTAGAGAACATCGGGTCCAATCTCTGACTTCACCTATTAAAAGATCTAAATGGAAAGAGCCTTAGGAAACATTTCTGAAACCTGGCTTTAAGGCCTACTGAGAATTATAAGCTAGGTATTTATTTAAAACTATAATGCTTTCCTATTGGGAATATCCAAAGAAGCTTACAACAGCAAACAATTGAGTTAAGTGCAGTAAGAATGTATGACTAAAATCTTCACAAGAAGCCTCTACCATTGTTAAGGAACAATTAGGAGTCGGGTAAAAACTCAGAGATACACAAATTGCCCATTGAAAACCCTTAGAGAGTTAAAAAGGTCTTGGCTTGTCCTCTGAGCAGTACATCAATGATGGTGTCTTCACAAACCTGCCTTGTGAAGTATCCCAAGAGACATGGTCCTACAGTGGCTCCCAAACTCACCCCCCCATCCCCACCTCGCAGACCCAGCTGAAAATTGCTGAGGGTCTTGGTACACCACTGAGCTATTTTTCTTTTTCTTTTTTTTTAATAATATTTATTAAGATTTGAAAGGTTACAAAAAGAAAAAATAGAAAACAGCATACTAAGCAAAAACAGAATATCACATCACAATAAAGAAAAAAAGAAGAAGAAAAAAGAAAAAAATTACAATGAATCTTCCCATAACTTATCTTTCATTTGCTTGTTTCCTTGACCTCCTCACACCTCCCTTTTTTTGTATTCTAGTTCAATTAGCTATTTCAGCAAGTCCTTTCCATCTTTTCCAGTTTTTGTCCTCTATTTTATCTTAATATTATGTAACTTTACCTTTCCTCCTTTCACCATTTAACAATCTGTTCTCTCTTAATCCTTTACAGCATCTCTGCTAAAACCACATTACTTCATTCCAACATCCTTCTAACATTCCTTAATTTTACAATGTTTCTGTAAGTAAACTTTAAATTTCTTCCAATCTTCTTCCACCAACTCTTCTCCCTGGTCTCGGATTCTGCCAGTCATTTCCGCCAGTTCCATGTAGTCCATCACCTTCATCTGCCACACTGAGCTATTTTTCCATCTGTCGTAGCAGCTGCCATGCTAGACGCTGTATGATTCTTAATTGTACCTGCGTTGCTTCTTTAATTTTTTTATCGCATTTTATTGTGTTACCGTTCAAATTCTGCGGAATTAAAACTGTGACGCAGTAAAACACAATATAATAAACAAGGCGCAGTAAAACTACAATTAGAAATCAATATGAATGTTTAATGGAGACAGGCTGCAAACCGTCAGGATGAAACAGGTGGAGACCACAGTTTGAGAATCCCTCCTCAGTGTTAGAAATTTGCCAGGTGCCGTTTTGCTACTAGTGGGTCCAGCTGAGACCATGTGGAGATCTCTGGATGGCAGGTTGGCAAATGACACCTGCATCTTGCTGGAAAGCGTTCTTAAGCAGGTAAGCAGAAGAACTGATTTATCGTGTTTATATCCCACCTTTTTCCTCCAAGGAGTGCACAAGTTGTAATCTACGTAATTTGAGATTTTCCCCCTTTAAAATATAAGGTGGTATAGAAATGAAATTAATGATCCAAATAAGAAAGAAAAGGGCCTAGACATTCCGTTGTGGCGGCTGTAACTCATGTTTAAAGTGTTATTTGGCAATTAGCTTCTGTATCTGAGTTTCTAACTGTTATGTACTGAAGTTCTCACCCTGGGCCAGCAGGGGGATACTGTAGATACTTATGCAAATGAAGGATCGAAAGTGACATTCAGTGATTGGATAGTTTTAGAAAGTTGCTACAGTTACGTTGTTCTGGAGCTCTATATAAGCAGGCTGACTGAGCCCTTCAGTTCAGTTCTGTTCTGGCCTCTGAATAAACAAGAGCTGTTTGAAGAATCGCTGTGTGTCGTCTGATATGTTCGCCCACAACTTAACACTAACACTGTCCCTGCTGTAGGGTACCATGAGAGGACTAAACGGGAAAATGCAATGGGGGGATTCTGTGAACTCTAAACACTGATCCATGATGGGTGACTTTTTCCAAGGGAGCGGAATTCTGGTATATCTGGGACATCAGAGAATACATCTCTGCTATCAGATGTTTGGGAGACGCTGAGCTAGGTCACTGGTCTCCATGCCTATATAAAGGAGCTGTTTCTGAGAAACTCACTCTTTTTTTCTATCCACCAGGCCGCTCTGCTAACCTCACTTGAGGAATAATCATTCCTTGCTAAGGGCGCTCTGGAATCCATTTCCTGCCTGGTGTTACATTCTATTTTTCTTTACTCTTGTTAAAAATAGGTTGCAAAGGAAACAATCAGTTTGGACACAGTTTGAATGGCCCGAAAGGAAATGTATGGAAGGATTTGCAGCTGTTATTTCTTTATTTCACATATTTCTCCTTTCTCTGGTGTATTGCATTTCTAAGGCAGGCTGAAACATCTGATGACATCATCCAGCAGGATTTTTATTATTTTTGCTCCTTTCAAAAGGTTGCGCTCATTTTGATATATGGCGGGTTGCATTTTAGCATATTTTCCCAATACAGCAAAACGTTGCTGCGATTTGCAAATTTTATAAAGAAAATCATGGCATGATTAGCTACAATTCTGTATAATACAAAGCACATGCTGAGTAAGGTCTTTGGAGATCATTCCTTAGTTCATACTGGGTTTTTGCCCATCTTTGCATTTCCTTTGGGAGATAATTTTTATGATTATGGAAAACAGGAAGGCTGTGCTCACACTGTCCTGCACTGTGCATTCATTCTCTGCATTCCCAGGACTGGGTTTTTAATATATGTTCCATTGATGTACCTTGTTATAAGATACCACTGTTCGATGCATTGTTCTTAAACCAGCTTCACATGGTTTGCTTGTTCCTGATTCATCTCTAACCCAGGTGTGAACACTTTTGCATAGAGCAATAACATTCTCCTCCCAGCAGCAGACCCCAGTGTGTAAACAAGGAGAAACGGTTTCAATGCAAACATGGATTTGGAGGCAGAAGGCAGCATACAGTGGTGCCTCGCAAGACGAAATTAATTCGTTCCGCAAGTTTTTTCTTCTTGCGAGTTTTTCATCTTGCGAAGCACGGTTTCCCATAGGAATGCATTGAAAATCAATCAATGCGTTCCTATGGAGACCGTCCGGGGACAGAGGGGAAGCGCCACGCGCCTTCCCCTCTGTCCCCGGACCTGTTTTAAAGCAAGGGAAGGGGCAGCGGGGAGAATCGCTTCTCCCTGTTGCCGCCCCTTGGTTCAAAAGGGGTCCGGGGAGAGAGGGGAAGACGCGCTGTGCTTCCCCGCTATCCCCGGAGCTTGTGGGGCAAGCTTCGTTTTGCGAAGCAAGCCCATAGGGAAATGCGTCTTGCGAAGCGGCTAAGAAAACGAAAAACTCCTTCGTCTAGCGAGTTTTTCGTCTTCCGAGGTGTTCGTCTTGCGGGGCACCACTGTATTCTGAAATTTCACAATGTGGAAGCTGCTATTTGGTCTCGAATTCAGAATCCTGTGAATATGTCCTGAAAGCAAACCAAACAAGGTGGTAGTCCCTAAGATGGCAAAGATAGGGTTGAAAACAGTTGGGAAAAGTCTGGAGAAACTTCAGCAGCCACCGTACGGGCTTAGAAGGAATTTTAGAGTAGTGCTTGGCCAGGCTACCTTGCTCTGGCGGGCAGCAAAAAGCCTGGGAGGTTTAACAGCCCCAATTGGGTTAATGAATTCTGCATGTGGGCTGTGCTTAACTCTGGTAGGTCACAACTTGTTCAGGCCTGATCTGTCCAGCGAGATCCTGACTTTGTTTCCAAGTCTTTTCGGTGCTGTGTACCCAATGCATGCCCGAATGTTGCACTGAAAGCAGATGCCGACTTTTCATTCCTCAATCTGCTGCTTCTCCTGTCGTGCTTCAGATACTCAGAGGGGGAACATTCCTGTAAGAGTGCTGTCATTCACTGTGTCACAGAAGCATGATAATGAAGATCCCCGAACTTGCTGATCCCGGAATGAGAAGAGCAGGCCTTTAAAACAGTGAATGCTCAAAAGGATACAGATTTTTTTCTTTCCAGATTAGTCTAGCATAGAATGATCAGAGTTGGATGGGACCCTGAGAATCATCTAGTCCAACCCCCTTCAATGCAAGGATATGCAGCTGTCCCATACGGGGATCAAACATGTTATCAGCACCATGACTCTAACCAACTGAGCCCCCAGTGCCTTGTAGCTCAGCCCACGATCCCTGTGTAAACGTTTGCCTACTGTTATGTACTGAAGTTCTCACCCTGGGCCAGCAGGGGGATACTGTAGATAGCTCAGGTCCACATATGCAAATAAGGGATCGAAAGTGACGTTCAGTGATTGGATAGTTACAGGAAATGGTTACTGTAGCATTGTAGTGGAGCTCTATATAAGCAGGCTGGCTGAACCCTTCAGTTCAGTGCAGTTCTGGCCTGTGAATAAACAAGAGCTGCTTGAAGAATCGCTGTGTCGTCTGATATGTTCACTCACAACTTAACACCTACAATGTGCCTCTAGATCGGGGTTGTCAAACTAAGGCCTAGGGGCTGGATGCGGTCCCTCAGACTTGTAAATCCAGCCCGCGGACCCTGCCGCCTGCTCAGTCAGTCCCCAAGAGATTGACATGCGTACGCCTTGCCCTGTGGGAACTGACTTCCAAGATGCTGGCACGGCTTCAGATTGGCTGCAGGAAGTTCCTGCAGCCAATCTGAAGCCTCGTTGCCTGTGTGCTGAGGTAAACCCGGCGCGGCCATGGATGGAGAGGCCGGCGGGCGGGCGGCGGGTCTGGGCCGTGCCATGGGCATCGTGACGGGCACATTGCAGGGCTTCAACCGGAGCTTGGTGCGCCTGGTGCTTGGCTCGGCGCTGCTGCTGGTGGCGCACTCGGCGGCCGCGCTGGAGCAGCTGGAGGGCAAGCTGCACACACCTGCCCGGCGCTCCACATGCGTGGCCTGCCGGCCGACCTGGCCTTCGATGACTGGCCGCAGCGCATGGTGCACACTGCCTGGGAGCTCTGCGGGGACAGGCCGATGGAGCAGCTGCTGTTCGTCAACAACGCCGGTGAGCAGGCAGTGCTGAGACGGGCTCCTGAGTGCGTGCAGAGTGCGTTCCTCCTCCAGGTCTGGGGGCAGCTGCAGGACCTGCTTGCAGAATATTTATATTTTTCAAAATATGGTCCGGCCCATACAAAATACAGTCATCGTCCACGTAAGCGTTGTCAGATAGCTTCCGCCTCAGTTTCTTGCAAGACTTCCCCCCCCCCCCTGAGAAAATTAAATTTCTTTTTCTCTGCACTCACACGTGTTGCTGGAATTAATGCTTGCGAGGTTCCAACCGGGAAGGTGCTTGTGAGGCAAGTGGGGCGTCAAGGGGAAAATGAGGCACTTGGCGAAGAACTCAGCCTCCAAAAATTGCATCTTACCAACAAGAACAGCAACAAGTTTGTAGCCTTCTGGGCTGTAAAGGGGGCTACCCTACAGAACTCTTTGATCATTGGGTGACTTGCAGAAATAAGCATCTATATTACACACATGATTTTCCACCGTGAGTCAAAGAAGGATAGTCTTTGTGCTGATTCTTCGGGCTGCCATATTTCAAACAGTGAAAATTCAGGCAGAAAAGTTGAGCCTTTTTGGGGGGCAAAGTTTTGCCCAAAGTTGTTGGCAAAATCACAAAGAGCCGTTTTTTAGCTATGTTTATGGGAAATAGGCAAAAAATGGCATTGTCAACATGGGCTGCCATATGTAAGGATTTTCCAGGACATTTGGCCTATTTCTGTCCGGACATGGCTGCCGACTGCAGTATTCCAGTTACTTCCTGGAAATGTCTGGACGTATGGCAGCCCTGTGATTCCTCTCCTCTCCCCTCCCAGCTTAGTACGTATACATGGGTGCAGCATATCTCCAATGTGGGAAAATACTTGTGCCCATGCGGTTCTAGGAAGACAATGGATTGGTGGTGCTCAAGACCAGAAGTTCTAGCCCCTGTGTTCAGTGCAGCTGGCAGTTCTGTATATACAAAAAATATTTGTCAGAGTATCTGGGACAATAAAAAAATCTCATATAAAGTTGTAGAAGCAGTAGGGTTGTGTGTGTGCTTTTAAGGGTGTTTCAGAACAGTGTTGTACAAAAGCAAACTGGCACGTTGTACCATTTTCCTGTAGCCAAAGGCCTTCTCTCCCTTCCAGTTTGCACGTCATAGTGGACCATAGATTCATGGATTACAGTGGCCATTTTATCCTAACAACAACAACCTAGAGACGACCAAGAGTGAAAGGCCTATGGTCACCCAGTGGCTGAGTGGAGATGCAGCACTCTGCCCTCCACATTACCCTGGCTGTGTTAAGTATCCTAAGAAATTTCACAAATTTCTCATTCATTCACAGAGTGCAGTGCCCAACAGTGTGTCTGTCTGTGTATACAAAAATATAAATACAGTGTACATAATAATACGGACCTACTAGGCTGGTGTACTCTGACTAGGCACAGGTTTTCCCCAACTTTGCTACCCAAGATCTTTTTTAAAAAAGAGGTCAGGATTGCATTTGGCAAATTGTACGTACCAAGCACGTGCTCTTCCCCTGAGCTGCAGCCTCACCCCTCGGCAGACAGGCCTGCACTTGTTTATAGTACGGGCGAGGGCTGCGAAAACACTTCTGGCTTGCCTGGTCTGCTCACGCTCACCTGACCCACATGTCCTGGGCAAAGAACACATGAGAACCGATGCCCGCACATGGTTGTTATGCAAGATTGACAACCGGTTTCAAGATTAAAATGATACCCGTTTCCTCTCCGGCTAGGGCTGAGTCTGCATCACAACATTGGCACTGCTGGCAGCAGGGCGAGCAGCTGGGAGATACGAACGGTTGACATTTAAAATTGAGGCTGTTCTTGGGATGACCCGCTATTGACATGCCACTCAGAAAACCACAACAGTGATGATGGAAAAGGGATCAAGCTAGTCTGCTGTGTGAATCCCTCTCTCTGGCAGGTCTGCTCTAAAAGGATCCGGGCTCTGTGTTCAAATATCATTCATGGCTTTAACAGTTCCTGATTTTTATTTGGCACGTGATCGTAATGCTGTCTTATTTTGTAGTGTGGCGGTGTTTCGTGTTTTTATATTGCAAGTTGCCTTGAGACTTTAAAAACCTTTTAAAGGTGGTATAAAAATATTTTAAATCATCTGCTATCCGAGGACATGCTGCTTTCTGCATGCTAAATTTGACTTGGAATGTGGCTTCTGGCGTGTGATCCCAGAGCGAGAGAGTGCACCCATAAATCAGTTTTCAGGGCTGGTTCAGACATGCATGCTCATTACTTGATGAAAACTGTGATTTGCATGTATGAATGGGAAATCACAGGTCATAGACAGACTATTCATACCACCTGGCCCTTGTGGCCCCTTCCAACTCTGCAATTCTACAATTCTATGTCATGCTTTTCATTGGCATTTATACACACACTCAGTGTAAGGGAGCTTTCTACATTCCTCTAGGACAGGCATGTCCAACTTTCAAGAGATTGACATCTACTCCCATTATAAAAAAAACTGGCAGTGATCTACCAAAGTTGTTGAGCTTTTTTGGGGGGGGCAGTGATCTACCACAGAGCCCTCGCAATCTACCAGTGGATCACAATCCGATCTACTTGTTGACCATCCCTGCTCTAGGACTAGGCCAGGGGTCTGCAACCTTTAACACAAAAAGAGCCACTTGGACCCGTTTCTGAAGAAAAAAAACCTGGGAGCCGCAAAACCATTGCGACATTTAAAACAAATATATCAACGGAGCCGCAATCTGACAGCGGGCGGGAAGGTGACGTTGGGACGGTGTGTGACTAACGCACGTACCACCCCCATGCGACATCACAGCCAGTACAGCGCCCGCCACAGTGGAGAGTGTCGGGGCGCACAATGCGCCTCCTCCCCTCGCTAGTATCCGCCCCGGAGCCGCGGCAAAGGTGTAAAAGAGCCACATGCGGCTCCGGAGCCGTGGGTTGCAGACCCCTGGACTAGGCAATGGCTGTGATTTCCTATCTGTACAATCTGAGGGGAAACCGGCATGGGGGAAATCTGGTTTGGGGCTTGGCACCACACGTGACTTGATGCCAGGGAGCACACCAGGTCAAGGGTGGCATGGCAGGATCATGCCAACCTGCACAGTCAAACAGACCGAGCAGGTTTTGCAGAGAGTCATTGCAGGGTTTGCCGAGGAGCTCTGAGCACAAACTGCTGACAGCCTGCTTTCACTCTCTCTCCGGTGTCTTCTCCAGATGGTTGCCCTCCTGGCTAGTGGCAGCTGGTGCCCATTGGGACTGGTAGGGCAGAAAGCAAAGAGGCCAACAGTAGGCAGAGTCAATGACGGGAAGAGTCAGCAGGTTCTGGTTCTGTCTACGTCTAGCTCCCTGCCGAGTTTTCCAAAGACAAAACTGAGGGGAAGAAGATGACAGCCAGGACCACCATTGTGGTGGACTGGCTGGCTGCAGAGGAGTGGTGGGAGGCTGGGAAACCCCAAAAGGAACTGCCAATAGAAGGAAGCTCAGAGCCCAGGGAATTATTGGTGGTAGAACGACAATGAGTGGTCAGAGGAAACATATAAAAGGTAAAGGTAAAGGGACCCCTGACCATTAGGTCCAGTCGTGGCCGACTCTGGGGTTGCGGCGCTCATCTCGCTTTATTGGCCGAGGGAGCTGGCGTACAGCTTCCGGGTCATGGGGCCAGCATGACTAAGCCGCTTCTGGTGAACCAGAGCAGCACACGGAAACGCCGTTTACCTTCCCGCCAGAGCGGTACCTGTTTATCTACTTGCACTTTGATGTGCTTTCGAACTGCTAGGTTGGCAGAAGCAGGGACCGAGCAACAGGAGCTCACTCCGTCACGGGGATTCGAACCACCGACCTTCTGATCGGCAAGTCCCAGGCTCTGTGGTTTAACCCACAGCGCCACCCGCATCCCTGAGGAAACATACCAGAAAGTAAATCCTATTGAACTCAGTGGGACCTAGTTTGGAGTAAAGATGCTTTGGATTGCAATATAAGGCTGCCCAGTCTTTGCCCAGTAACCTGGGAGTAAGCTCCATTGAATACAGTGGGGCTTACTTCTGAGCAGACAGTGTAAGGCTCCATTTACAATAAAGGAATAAACAGACCCCGCATTTCCTAAGAAATGCTTGCTGAAGTGGATCCAATTTAAAGTGGATGAGTGACACTTTCCTTCAAAATTATAGGAAGGGCTTCATATGCCAGCTTCACCATTTCCTTCATTTGGTGCACGGATTATAGTTTCAGGATAAACAGGACACTGTTTCTGTACCTGCACATACACCACTTTTAATTGTTCTCCGAGATGTGGAGGAGAGGAAAAAAAGCGGGACATTCCGGGATCAAATCAGAAACTGGGATTGTTATGTACTGAAGTTCTCACCCTGGGCCAGCAGGGGGATACTGTAGATAGTTCAGGTCCACATATGCAAATAAGGGATCAAAAGTGACGTTCAGTGATTGGATAGTTACAGAAAGTTGTTACAGTTATGTTCTACTGGAGCTCTATATAAGCAGGCTGGCTTAGCCCTTCAGTTCAGTTCTGTTCTGGCCTATGAATAAGCAAGAGCTGTTTGAAGAATTGCTGTGTCGTCTGATATGTTTACCCACAACTTAACAGGGATGGCTTCTGTAATTCCAGAACTGTTCCTGGAAAATCAGGATACTTGGAAGAGATGACCATTGGCTCTGGCTGTGATTGGCTCTGACTCCCCCACCACTGGTCCACTTCCTTTCTGCCCTACCAACCCTAGTGAGCACCAACCATCACCAGTATTATGTCGTGTTGCTCTGCTACAGGGTGTCTGTGGTGGCGGAAATCTGGAGGGGAAGCCTCTTCATCTAGAAGCTTCCGTCTCAAAAACAGATCCTGCAAATTCTGCCAATCCTCAAAATCCCCCCCCCCCCCGTGCAAGATGGGATTTCCTGAGCTCCACGTTGGCCAGTACAGTAATAATTTGAAAGCGAGAGGAGCCTTTTTTTTTAAGGACAATATGCCTGCCATCAAAGGCTTGGTCATCTTCCAAGTTCATTAAAATATGTTAATTACGTACAAGTGAAAACACTTAAGTTTGGCCCTTCAACCCTTTTACTGAGTTTGCAAGGCGGCTACCGGTGTTGAACAGATTGCTTGCCCCGAAGCAGAACTTCCACACAATTTATGACCACCCTGTCTCCATGTAGCAACTGCCGTCTTTTCTTGAGCGAGTTGCTTGCTGGGCATTCACTAATTGAGCTGAGCACCCCACTCCCCCCCCCTACCCCCCAGCTGTCTTACGGAGTCCCTTTGTCCTGCTTGGCTTCCCAGCAATGCAAATTCAGAATCGCAGGAGCAGGTTCTTGATACGCTTTGAGCTGCCTCTGCTGTGAGCCTGCTTTTGTGAACAAACCTCCGCCTGCGAAAGTAGAATTGGACCACCTTGTAAGACACGCCTCCCCCCTCCGTGTGTGTGTGTGTGTGTTGCATAACGTAGGTTTGCCCCAAAGAATGGTTCTCTTGCTGTTAAATTTATGCACTATGCAGGCATCTGCACTAAGCATTGAAGCGTCGTCATGTCACTTCATGCAAACCAAAAGAATCTTGGGAACTGTAGTTTAAGGCTGTTGAGAGTTCTTAAGAGACCTCTGTTCCCGTCACAGAACTTCCAATCCACGAAGAGAGATTGAGTGCGTACCCCCCAACATTTCTCCGATGAAAATAGGGACACCTGAGGAAAAGCAGGACGTTCTGGGACCAAATCAGAAACCAGGACTGCTTCTGTAAATCCAGGACTGCCCCTGGAAAAGGGGACACTGGGAGGGTCTGTGGTTGTTAAATTTCCTTTGTAAATACCCAGCTTTGTGCTCCCCTGTTCTCTTAGTTATCTGGAAGCAGCAGAAAAGCTGCCTGACTCAAAGGTCTGCTTCTTAAACTATGGTTTAGTACTATGCGAACCCTGCCCCACAAACTTAACTATGGCTTGCTTACCATTAACAAACCATGGTATAATAATAATAATAATAATAATAATTTATTATTTATACCCCACCCATCTGGCTGAGTTTCTCCAGCCACCCTGGGCGGCTTCCAATCAAGTGTTAAAAACAATACAGCATTAAATATTAAAAACTTCCCTAAACAGGGCTGCCTTCAGGTGTCTTTTAAAGATAAGATAGCTACTTATTTCCTTCACATCTGAAGGGAAGGCGTTCCACAGGGCAGGCACCACTACCAAGAAGGCCCTCTGTCTGGTTCCCTGTAACCTCACTTCTCGCAATGAGGGAACCGCCAGAAGGCCCTTAGCGCTGGACCTCAGTGTCCGGGCTGAACGATAGGGGGTGGAGACGCTCCTTCAGGTATACAGGACCGAGGCCATTTAGGGCTTTAAAGGTCAGACCAATACTTTGAATTGTGCTCGGAAACGTACTGGGAGCCAATGCAGATCTCTCAGGACCAGTGTCATGTGTGAAGTTAGGGTTTGTTGTTGGTGCACAAACTTTGGTTTGTTTCCGCTGCAGCTTGGTGTCATGTCTGAACCCAGAACCCTTTCTTAGCCATGGTTTGTTTGACCAAATGCTCATCAAACCACAAAGGCATGAGGTAAGAACAGCTGGGGAGCAAGCCAAACATTAGAGAAGCAAATTGTGGTTTCTTTGATCACCTGTGGGAGAACCTGTGGTGTGTTAAACAAAAATTGATTTAGGATTATGAGGAAGCCAGCCATTTGTTTGGTGGCCAATGCAATCTCACACACATGCACTGCACGCCCTTGAACCTCCTCAATCTTGGGTGCGAGTCAGTGCCTCTGATGCAGTAAATGCCCATGCAAATACGTTCCCCAGCTGTGTGTGTGTGTTGAGCATGGAAGTCATGCCGTGCAATTCAGTGCCCTTGCAACAAATGGTTGTGCGAGTGATTGAGGTGTAGAATGCAGCTGCAGGAATATACCAGGCACTTTTAACATCCCAAACTCTGGTGCTCCTATTAATGGCTTGGAAATAAAACTCAGCAAAGGGTGTGTAGGTAGACAGAAGGCTCACAGTAGCCTTTGTTGCTGTGTCATGTGCGCATAGGGCATAATCTGTGTGGATCGTGAAGCAAGTCCATGCTTTTAGCCCTGTCCTAACTGGGGTCCCAAGTGAGAGCTGGACCATAAAGAAGGCTGATCCCCGAAGAATTGATGCTTTTGAATTCTGGTGCTGGAGGAGACTCTTGAGAGTCCCATGGACTGCAAGAAGATCAAACCTCTCCATTCTGAAGGAAATCAGCCCTGAGTGCTCCCTGGAAGGACAGATCGTGATGCTGAGGCTCCAATATTTTGGCCATCTCATGAGAAGAGAAGACTCCCTGAAAAAGACCCTGATGTTGGGAAAGATGGAGAAGGGGACCCAAGGAGAAGGGGACGACAGAGGACGAGATGGTTGGACAGTGTTCTCGAAGCTACCAGCATGAGTTTGACCAAATTGCGGGAGGCAGTGGAAGACAGGAGTGCCTGGCGTGCTCTGGTCCATGGGGTCACGAAGAGTCGGACACCACTAAACGACTAAACAACAACGACAACTGGGGTCACTGTCTCCTTGCAACAACAGCATGTTGCACGTGCTTGTATGCAGAACAGAAGTACCTACGCTCATGTAGGGAGCTGCATGTGATCAGGATACCCACACGGTGCAAGTGGCGATTTGTGGCAGTGTTGCCTATTTTGTGACTGGTGCAGGTCCAGTTGTGACCACGTGGAGATCACTGAGTGCCAGGTTGTCAATTGACATCTCCATCTGGCTGGCCCTTCCAGCTTTCATAAGCAGGTCAGCAGAAGAGCTTATGTATTGCAGAAGTGTCCTTGCAGCCGTTGTGGCATGTTTACATCACTTTTATGTATTTCCTCACCAATTAATTCTGATGTGTTCAGTGAAGGTAGAACATAACCCTTGTGGCTATTAGCTGCTGATAGCCTTAGCCTTCATGAATTGTTCCTTTAACGCCATGTAAGTTGGTGGCCATTGCTACTTCTCCCTAGTCCGATGCTCTAACCACTACACTACCCTGTCTCCAGAGAATCTGTAACAGGCATAAAGGTAAAGGTAAAGGGACCCCTGACCATCAGGTCCAGTCGTGGCCAACTCTGGGGTTGCAGCGCTCATCTCGCTTTATTGGCCGAGGGAGCGGTGTACAGCTTCCGCGTCATATGGCCAGCTTGACTAAGCCTCTTCTGGCAAACCAGAGCAGCGCACGGAAACACCGTTTACCTTCCTGCCGGAGCGGTACCTATTTATCTACTTGCACTTTGACATGCTTTCGAACTGCTGGGTTGGCAGGAGCAGGGACCAAGCAACGGGAGCTCACCCCGTCTCGGGGATTCGAACCGCCGACCTTCTGATCGGCAAGTCCTAGGCTCTCTGGTTTAACCCACAGCGCCACCCGCGTCCCTATAGTAACAGGCATAGCCAGGTGGAAATTCTTCAAAGAAATGGCACATGTGCAAATGCCCTTGATCTGTACAGGTTTTGGAATTCCAGTAACCTTTGCAACGGAGTACGCATGACCCCAGTTACCTGGCTGGGAGTGGAGAAAGCAGCTGGATAGCTTTGCTTGAATTGCTGGTGACAAATAGCCTGTTGCTATTAATCCTCCTGCTGGCGTGCTGAGTGTTACTTCCCATTCTGCTCTAATGAGCTGAGGATCTTGGCCGCTGCCCCCCTCCACGCTCCAAGAGCCTGCCTGCAAGCAGAGTGGTTGGGGCTATGAATGGGGCCAACCTGTCTGGGCTCTCTAGCCTTCAGCTTCGGCTTGGCTTGCCCGCTAGCTATGATATCTCCAGCAGATGTCTCTCAGCTGTTCTTGGCAGCTGGCGGGGAGATGCAAAGGCAAGGAGCAGGGAGGTGGAGGCAGAGGAGAAGGAGAAGGAAGTGAAGGCATTCCATCGGTACTTCCAGCTGCTGTTGCGAAATAGACCGCTGCGACCTTTTCTTTTAAACTCCAGGGAGAAAGATTACTGAAGGCAAGAAAAATTAAGTGAAATGATGTTTATGGGGGTGGGAAGAAGGGGGAAGTTGGTTTCAGCAAAGCCCGATATAGCCTTGCCTCCTTTTCAGTTTCTCCTGTTTTCAAGTTGTGTGTCACCTTTCTAAATTGGGATGTCAGGAAACTGCTTTTATATCGAGTCGATCCATTGGTCTTTCCGGCTTAGTAATTGAGTAGCAGCAGCTCTCCACTGCTTCAGGTAGGGTCCCGCCTCCCCAATCCTACCTGGAATATACCTGGTACCACCTACATGCAAGTAGCTGCCCTACCACCCAGCTGTGGCCTTCCCTGCTCCCCAGTTACTGTACCCAAGGCAGTTAACAACCCACAGAAATGACAAAGCGTATAATAATAATAATAATAATAATAATAATTTTTATTTATACCCCGAACTCCCCAGCCAAGACCGGGCTCAGGGCGGCTAACACCAGGTATAAAAACAATGGATTAAAATACAACTTTAAAACAAGATTAAAATACAACATTAAAATGCAGCCTCAAGGAAAATCGCATTGCTTCTCTGTAGCAGTTCAAATGATACCTAAAAGCAAATTAATAAGAGGAATCCAATTTCACACATAGCATTACAAAATGCTAACGGAGTATCACTAAACATTTAAAAAATTATTTTTTAAAAAATTAAAACATTTTTTAAAAAAGCCACCCCCACTGGTTACCCATTGGTTACAAGAAGTATAATTGCAGATGGACAAGATGACAGCAGCAAAAACACAGGGAAACAAAATGCGGAAAAAGGAATAACTGAGCAGCTAGATCACATCTTTCCTTCCTTATCCTGGGTGGCCATGTCAAAATAGTGCATGCACACTTCTTCAGATACACTGTGTGCATGCACACAAAAGCTCATACCAAGAACTAACTTAGTTGGTCTTTAAGGTGCTACTGGAAGGAATTTTTTTATTTTGACTATGGCAGACCAACACGGCTACCTATCTGTAACTGGGTGGCCATGTGTCACCCAAGCCGTCCTGAGAACAGGACACTGCCATCTCCATAGATTCTTGGGTGCCACAAAATCAGCTTTCCCATTTGGTGTTGATTCTGTGGGGGGGTGTGTGGATCTGCACTCCCCCCCCCCCCATCTCTGAACTAAATGATCAGAGCAAAGTTCATTTCAGGAATCAGAGTTTCAATGATCAGGAATCAGAGCAAAGTTCATTTCGATTCTTTGCAAACATCTCAGCCAACTAGCAGGTATTTGGTAGGCCAGTGATAACTGACCAATAGGTGGGTCGTGGTTCTACCAACTTCCTTTTCCTCTTCCTCATCACACTCTAGGCTTTTGTTTCTACAGACACCTCCCACCCCGCAATCTCATGTCTCCTCTTTCTGCTGCCCCCAGGCCCCTTCTCTCCAACGCAAGGATCTTTGGATTCTCAACGGAGCAAACTAAAAGTTTGTCATTAACAAAACCCAGAGCTGGAGGGACAGCCCTTGTCCTTAAATGGCCGGCATAAGGTCCAGTTGCCGCTGCCACTTTTGTATTTCTGTGTGTACCTACGTGCCTCTATGTTGCACAATGACACTGTAAAGCTGGGGCAAAGGCAGGGAGTCAAAGAGATGGGATGGACCCTGATGATCATGTAGTCCAGCTGCCTGCAATATCCTGGTTTTAAGAGCATAAGAGTAAGATTATGGCTGGGGAGGATTTTCCAAACTCAGCGGTAAGGAGCCTTGCACAATATTATAGTGCACCATTTTGGCATCTCCAGTTAGGGAATTTGAGGACCAGCGTAACTTTCCTTCTGAGACCTTGAATATCTGTTGCCAGTCAGAGTTCACAATATTGAGCCAGCTCAAGTCATTGACTTTCCAATTCGTTGTTGCTTTCTCAAATCTCAGCTTTAATTTTCTGAAGAGAGGGCAAGTTTCTAGTGCTCGTTATGGTAGAGAAGAAACTGGGGAAATGACGTGTTATTATTATTATACACATAGCACAGGTTTTGCCAACCTGCCGCTTCCCTGTTCTTTTGAACTATGATTCCCATCAGCCCCAGCCTGCCTGCCTGCCCGATGGTCAGGAATGATGGGAGCTATCGTCTAAAACATTGAGTGCGCACCATGCTGAGGAAGAAAGCATTTGTCTAGCCCAGGTGTGTGAATCTGTGGCTATTCAGATGCTGCTGAATGCAACTCCCATCATCCCTGGCCATTGGGCATACTTCCTGGGGCTGATGGGAGTTCTAGTTCAGCAACATTTGGAGGGTTTCAGCTTCCCCACAGCTGAGCTAGCCCTTGAGACCCCCCAAAGCATTTCACCTATGTCAGACTGGAAAAGAGGCTGATTACATGGTTTGCCTAAGGCCACAGATTTAAGGCTGGGTTTATCAATGTAGCGGGACGCGGGTGGCGCAGTGGGTTAAACCACAGAGCCTAGGACTTGCCGATCAGAAGGTTGGCAGTTCGACTCCCCGCAACAGGGTGAGCTCCCATTGCTTGGTCCCTGCTCCTGCCAACCTAGCAGTTCGAAAGCATGTCAAAGTGCAAGTAGATAAATAGGTACCACTCCGGCGGGAAGGTAAACGGCATTTTTGTGAGCTGCTCTGATTTCGCTGGCCACATGACCCGGAAGCTGTACGCCGGCTCCCTCGGCCAATAAAGCGAGATGAGCGCCGCAACCCCAGAGTCAGCTATGACTGGACCTAATGGTCAGGGGTCCCTTTACCTTTTACCTTATCAATGTAGCAGAATTAGGCGGGGATGTAATGCCAAGGTGCAGAATGGACTGTGCCATGTTCAGGCTGCAAGTGGGGAAAAACACTTTGGGCTGTGTTTCCACCCACCTCCCTGCTGGTAGGAAACTAGCAAGCCAGGGAGAAAAGTGCAAGCTCAGTCCTTTCATGCCTACCATGTTGTTTTCTATTTGCACAGAGTTATTTTATGCTGGGGAAACAATCAAAACTGTGACCATCTCTCTCAGAGGTTGCCAACTTGTTTAGACCCAGGGGCACATTGGAAAAACTGTTGTGGACTCCCCACCCCACCCCACCCCGCAAACTCCCCTCAACCAAGCACACATTGAAGCCTAGTAGAATTTTTCTTCCAAGCCTAATTTCTATGGAGGAGGGGTCTTTTGGAGCATCAAGGAAGACCTCTGCGGGCACGTGTGCCCATGGCACCGTGTTGACAACCTCTGACCTACAAACGACCTGAAGTGGTTTGGTCTGTTCTACCTCTGTGTGTATAAATCTGTGTTCATGGCAGAGTTAGTTACAGGTAGGTAGCCGTGTTAGTCTGCCGTAGTCGAAACAAAACAAAACAATTCCTTCTAGTAGCACCTTAGAGACCAACTAAGTTTGTTATTGGTATGAGCTTTCGTAAAGTGTGCATGCAGGTGGGACGCAGGTGGCGCTGTGGGTTAAACCACAGAGCCTAGGGCTTGCTGATTGGAAGGTTGGCGGTTCGAATCCCCGCGACGGGGTGAGCTCCTGTTGCTCAGTCCCTGCTCCTGCCAACCTAGCAGTTTGAAAGCACGTCAAAGTGCAAGTAGATAAATAGGTACCGCTTCGGCGGGAAGGTAAACGGTGTTTCCGTGCGCTGCTCTTGTTCGCCAGAAGCGGCTTAGTCATGCTGGCCGCATGACCCGCAAAAACTGTCTGCGGACGAACACCAGCTCCCTCGGCCTATAGAGCGAGATGAGCGCACAACCCCAGAGTCGTCCGCTACTGGACCTAACGGTCAGGGGTACCTTTACCTTTAAGGCGCTACTGGAAGGAATTTTTTTATTTTGTTTTGTTCATGGCAGAGGTGAGGCTTAAAGTACATGAGCTTTCTGATTCACAGCTCCGTCTCTTCGCTGCCATGCACCTGCCATTCTTGGGACCATTTCCAGGGCGGCATCTTCCCTCCATGCGAGATCACTTGCTAGGATGCTTCATGCGGATGAATGCACACGGAAGTATTTCACTGGAACAGGCCATCCCCAGAACTCGCTCGAAAGGCAGGTCCCCTGTGAGTCGCAGCTTGCGTTCCTGGATAGACCCAGCTTAAAGAATTGTCTTCCATCAAGTTTACACGGATGATTTGTTCTGACAGAACCTGTCCGTGTGTGGGCACACACTCCAAAGCTCATCCGGCAGAAGCAGATTGGGGTCCTGGGATTGGCCCAAGCAAATGCAAAAGCTGCATTGTGCAGCCAGGATGCAGCCATTAGGGCCTGGCGGGGGGGTGGGGGGGCTACTTTCTGCATTGCAACCCCTTGCTCCTTAATGCTGCTTGTTAATGGTTTGCAAATCTCAATTCCTGAGCAGCAGATAATTAGGGAAAAGAATAATCCCAATTTCTGCAGATCTACCCAGGGAGCTGGGTTGGGTGGGAGGGGGAAGAGTAGGGTCATAATTCATTTTTTTTAAAAAAAACAAAATGCAAACTATCCCCACTGCTGAATTAATGATTTCTAATACAGCATTTTAGGCCCCTTTCAGATGGATTTGTTCCTGTCACTGCAAGCAATTCGGGGGGGGGGGGCATAGCAACAGCACAGAGAAATGCAACTGGCTAAGCCAGTGTTTTTGCATTCCTTTCCCCCACTCCATTTCAGGAAGGACTCGGCTTCCAAGTTTCACTCAAATGGAGTGCTGGAAGAGAATGCAAATTTGTGTCCCTTTTGAAGCTGCTGTACTGTTTCCTGCAGAAGAATCTATTTCAAAATGCTTTGGGAAGCTTCTATACTTTTGCTTGCTTGGCTCCACCTATTGCATTTCTCCATCGTTCTGGAATGTGACAGGGCTCTGGCAACGGTTGAGCAGGACCCATGGTTTAAATCGAATTCCTTCCATTAATTTGGTAGGTAGCTGTTGGGCAAGCTGGTTTTTCCCCTTTAGCTTTGGAACTGCGATCTGGGAATATTCGTACTGGCTTACCTTACAAGGTAGTTGGAATTAATATTTTGAGAATGTGTGTGAAGCACTTCTTTTAAAAAAACACATGATACGAATGTGAAATATAATTATTAGCTTTTATTTGTGTTGGGTGGGCAGGTAGATGGCGCCTTTTCTGAAAACAGTTGATTGCTAAGAGGAGTAACGTTTTGGCATAGTTTATAAACCATGGTTTGCAGGTAAACCATGGTTATTCTTCATAAACTGCTTGGGGGTTTTATTTACAGTTAAGCAGTATGCAAACTTTGTTAAATTAACTCTCTTGTTTTCTGACCCCAATATTTGGCACCAGAAAGGCTGTTAGGCTTATGATAAAGGCATCTAATAAATTCCTATAATGTGGGGGCGACCCATTAATAGTAAATGAGTGTTAATGAGTGCATTGAAGTTTACTCTGCAGAATTTGCCCTTGTTCCACAACCAGCGTGGACGTGCAGAGCTAGAAAAAACAACCACCGTGCCTTCTGTCAAGTAGGGTTGGCTGGGATGGAGCACAGCTCTCCATTCCTTCTCCACTGGTGTGCCAGTTTCCAAACTGGTCACAGAGGAAGGGGTTCTCCTTACTCCACAATTGGCATGGAAACCAAGTGGACTGGTGGGGCAGTGTTCTGTTGGGGTGCTGCGGAAAGTGGAGGGCGAAGAGGTTGGGGCTGTGTGAGTGCGTCGGCGGAGCCAGTCTGGTGCTGCTGCTTTTGCACCTGCACGGCCCTGATCTTACTGCCATCCTGCACCACCCTTGCCCATTCCTGTAAACAGAAACACGGCGTCGCCCTGCCATGCACGCCCTGCCATGCCCGCAGCTCCTGAGACAGAGACGCTTCCTTGGTGTATTGTTAGCCCACCCACTCACCTGCATGGAATTCCCTGTTTGAAGAAAGAAAGGAGAAAGCAGAGCAGAAACAGGGAGTGAGATGATTTTCCTCTCCCAGCACCCATGCGCACACCCTCACGGCCTCCTCCTAGCCCAGGGGTCAGCAACCTTTTTCAGCAGGGGGCCGGTCCACCGCCCCTCAGACCATGTGGTGGGCCGGACTATATTTTGAAATAAAAATGAACGAATTCCTTTGCCCCACAAATAACCCAGAGATGCATTTTAAATAAAAGGACACATTGTACAGTGGTGCCCTGCAAGACGAATGCCTCGCAAGACAGAAAACCCGCTAGACGAAAGGGTTTTCCGTTTTTGAGCTGCTTCGCAAGATGATTTTCCCTATGGGCTTGCTTTGCAAGACGAAAACGTCTTGCGAGTGTTCCGATTTCCCCCCGCTCCCCCCCTTTTTCTAAGCCGCTAATAGCCTTTTAGCCACTAATCCGCTAAGCCTTTAATAGCCGCTAAACCGCTAATAGCGCTAAGCCGCTAAGCCGCTAATAGGGTTGCTTCGCAAGACGAAAAAACCGCTAGACGAAAAGACTCGCGGAACAGATCAATTTCGTCTTGCGAGGCACCACTGTACTCATTTGTAAAAACATGCTGATTCCCAGACTGCCTGCGGGCCGGATTGAGAAGGCGACTGAGCCGCATCTGGCCCCCAGGCCTTAGGTTGCCTACCGCTGTCCTAGAGGATAAGGAGTTCATATTCTTTTGGCCGTTTTTCTGTGAAACTCCTATTCATGCAACTCAGCCTGTTCTGACACACAGAGGAGTCCGTGGCAGAACAGGGAACCTGTCCTGTCTCCCTTGCCTTTCAGATTTACAAATGTCAATAGGCGCTGGACCCTGTTGATGTGTGAGCTGCTCTATAAGCTCCTTTATGTCCTTTCACTTTCATGGCCATTCAGCGTTATTTGCAGGAGGCAAACCAAAGCATTTTGCTTGGGGCTTTCATCGGAGGCAGAACGAAGCACAGATGACAATACAGAAAGCTCTCTCTCTCTCTCTCTCTCTCTCTCTCTCTCTCTCGTGCACACACCTAATCCATTTCTGTTCTCGCAGCGCCTTAAAGACACACAGTTTTATTATGTATGGCACAAGCTAAGGGTTGCTAACCTGCAGCCATCCAGGTGTTAATGGACCACAACTCCCTTTATCCCTGGGTTCATAGGAGCTAAGAGTCCAAAACCATCCGGAGGCTGCCATGTTGGCTACCCCTGGTTCGAGTTTTCACCAGATCATGGCGTGTAACCCTGAATTGGCAAATAGATATTCATAATGTGGAGTGAGATGGGATGGGGAACATAGAGAAGTAAGTTCAGAGAGAAATGAAATGCAAAGAAACAGTCTTCTTGTTTGTAAGTAGCGTCATGAAATCATCTTTTTGGGGATGTGTATGCAAAGCTGGCTTTAGTGTGGTGCAGGAGGTTCCCCCGCAATACATATATTTATACGTGGGTGGCGCTGTGGGTTAAACCACAGAGCCTAGGACTTGCCGATCAGAAGGTTAGCGGTTCAAATCCCCGCAACAGGGTGAGCTCCCGTTGCCTGGTCCCTGCTTCTGCCAACCTAGCAGTTTGAAAGCACGTCAAAGTGAAAGTAGATAAATAGGTACCACTCCGGTGGGAAGGTAAACAGCATTTTTGTGAGCTGCTCTGATTTCGCCAGAAGTGGCTTAGTCATGCTGGCCACATGACCCGGAAGCTGTACGCCGGCTCCCTTGGCCAATAAAGTGAGATGAGCGCCGTAATCCCAGAGTTGGCCATGACTGGACCTCATGGTCAGGGGTCCCTTTACCTTACTGAAAATGGTAAATGGCATTTCTGTGTGCTCTGGCACTCATCATGATGTCCTGTTGCACCAGAAGTGGTTTAGCCATGCTGGCCACATTACCCAGAAAAAGCTGTCTGCGGACAAACGCCGGCTCCCTCTGCCTGAAAGCAGAGATGAGCGTCACACCCCATAATCAAATTCGACAGGACGTAACCGTTCGGATGGTCCTTTACCTATTACCTACTGAGAAGCTCATAAAAAGCAATTGTACCGAAAGGAATTATTGTAAAAACAAGAAATATTTGCGGTGGGGGACACACCAAATTTTGTCCTCGCTCTGGTGCCATATTACCAAGCTCTGCCCCTGTTGTGTGTGTAGGGGCTTTCAAACCACATTTTTCTTTTTTTAAAAAATGGTTTTTTTTAATTAAAGTTTTAGTTTACAAAAATACATGCATCGTCTCTTTTTTCAAGTTGTGTTTTCTACAGATCAGTTTCGTTTGTTGTGAGACATTAGTTTTGCATGCAGTACAAGTCGAAAGGAATCTGTTCCAGAAGTCCGTTTGACTTCCAAAACGTTCAGAAACCAAGGTGTGGCTTCTGATTGGCTGCAGGCAGCTCCTGCAGCCAATTGGAAGCCGCGTCAGACGTTCGGGTTCCAAAGAATGTTCGCAAACTGCAACACTCACTTCCGGGTTTGCGGCGACCAGGAGCCAAGAAGTTGGAGTCGCAAGGTGTTCATCAACCAAGATACGACTGTATTAGGTTGAGAAGAAAATAGGGGGAAAGAGGGGAAGGTTGGGTGGGTTGGCAATGCTTCTATTCTTCCGCTTAGTGCATGTGTGGGGTTTTGTGTCAGCGTCACTTGTGTGGGTTCTCTGTCTATTTTCTTGTTATATTTCCTTGGTGGTGAGAGAAGTTGGGGTAGCCTAGGGTGTGGTTAGTTGTCTTTGGTTGGCTGTAGTGAGATTTATTGTTGTGTGAGAGAGGGTGGATTTTTGGGTCAGGTTAGCCATATTGATTCTTATGCTGTCAGCAGATTCTTGTTGTTGTCTTTACTTGTAGGCCCAATACCATCGCAAATGTGTTGAGTTTTTTGGTTAGGGTAGTTGCTGTGTTTATGGGGTTTGGTGTTGTGACCATCAGGTCATCTGCAAAGAGCCCTTCTTTATAGGTTCTGCCTTTTATTTCCACTCCCTTGATGTCTGTGGCTGCTCGGATTTGGGTTGCTAGAGGTTCCAGAACCAAGGTGAATAAGGGAGACAGTGGGCATCCTTGTTTGTTGCCTCTTTGGATTGCTATGGTATTAGAGTCTATACAGTTAGCCCTGCATTTTCCTGAGGCTTGGGAGTAGATTTGTTTGAGAGTTTGTTAGAAGTTGGGACCAAATTTCTTGTTAGTTTGCACTGCTAATAGGTATTTCCATTCTAGGCAATCAAAAGCTTTGAGACTGTCTAGGGACACAATTGTCAGTGGGAGTTTTAGTTGCCTTGCTGTGTTCGATAAGATTCAGTAGTTTCCTTATGGGGCCTGTTTGTTATATTGCGACCAGGGATGAAGCCCATCTGGTCTGGGGCTATTAATTTGTCTAGGGAATATTTTAGGTGGTTAGCCAAAATTGATGTGAATATCTTGTAGTCTTGGTTTATTAATGAGATTGGATAGTATGATTCTACTTTGAGGCTGTCTTTGAGTGGTTTGGGGATAGAGAGTATTTTGGAGGCGGTCCAGGTTTTAGGAATGGGGCCCCTTTTTATGACGTCGTTAAATAGCCAAGTCATGTAAGGCATTAAGGGTTATTGGAATTTCTTGTAGAATTCTGCTGTAAAGCCTGGGTCTTTGTATGGTTTCAGGTTTTTGAGGACCGTATCTATTTCCTCCAGGGTGATAGGACTGTCCATGAATTCCTGTTCCTCATCAGTTAAGGTTGGCATGGTCTGTCCTGCTAGGACATTTCTGATTTCCTCCTCAGGTGGGTTGTGGAAAGTGTATAGGTTGGAGTAAAATTCCGCAAATTCTGAGGTTTTCTTTGGGGGAGAATGTTACGTTGCCGTCTTTTTTTGGTGGTGCTGTGTATTCTTGTTTTGAGTGATGTTTTCCTACACCTGTTTGCTAATAGTCTGGAGTTTCCCCCTCCATACTCATAGAAGCATTGCTTTGAGTATATAATGTTGATCATTGTTTGGTTGATTTCTAGGGAATCTAGTTACCTCCTTTTTGTTTAAGGTGTCCTTTAGCTCCTGTTTGTGATGAGAGGGCCGTGATGTCTTGTTCTATTTTGGTAATTTTTGAGGATGCGTTGAAGTAGTTCTGGAGAATTTTTGTGAGACTTTCTCTAATTAGTTTGTTTGTGGTTAGGATGAGACTGAAGGACCATGATGGGGTAGTTCGTGTTTCTTCTCCTATTTTAAGTGTAGCTTCTACTGGGGCTTCTCCTATTTTAAGTGTAGCTTCTACCTATTGGTTGAGTCAACCCTTGTGTGAGCAGAATGCTATCTAATCTGGACACTGTGCCGTAGTGCCCAGACTGGAATGTGTGGCTGGTGTCTCCCGGGTTTTCTTCGCCCCATATGCCATAGAGATCTCTTCTTTTTTTTAGCATTTTGTAAGAGTCCCTAATTGTTTGGGGTTTCCTTTGGAAGAAGGTTGCCCATGGGGTTGCAGGGTGGATGTCCTTCAGTGAGATACCTCTCATATTTAGGTTGAGGTCACCTCCCAGGATTGCTTCCCTATCGGAGAAGGAGAGGAATTTGTTTAGTGTTTTCCTGATGAACTCTAGTTGTTTCGAGTTTGGGGCAAATATGGAGCCAATTGTCAGTTTAGTTTTGCCATCTCGTGTCCCTTTAGCGAAAATGAATCTGCCTCTTTTAATAATAATAATAATAATTTATTATTTATACCCCGCCCATCTGGCTGGGTTTCCCCAGCCACTCTGGGCGGCTTCCAACTGAATATTTAAAACAGTACAGCTTCAAACATTAAAAACTTCCCTAAAGAGGGCTGCCTTCAGATGACTTTTAAAAGTAAAATAGTTGTTTATTGCTTTGACATCTGCTGGGAGGGCGTTCCACAGGGCAGGCGCCACTACCGAGAAGGCCCTCTGCCTGGTTCCCTGTAACCTTACTTCTCGCAATGAGGGAACCGCCAGAAGGCCCTCGGTGCTGGATCTCAGTGTCCGGGCTGAACGATGGGGATGGAGACGCTCCTTCAGGTATACTGGACCGAGGCCATTTAGGGCTTTAAAGGTCAGCACCAACACTTTGAATTGTGCTCGGAAACGTACTGGGAGCCAATGTAGGTCTTTTAGGACTGTCGTGGCTTTGAAGTTCAGGTCTCTACTGAGTAATATGGTTACTCCGCGGGCCTTTCCTGGGCCAGGTGCACCCATTGTTGACTGAAGCACAGATCGCTCAGGGGTTTGCTTCTTTTGGGTGGATTGTGTATTTCTTGTAGGAAGGCAATGTGGGGTTTCATGGTGCTTACATCCGAGGCGATGCATTTTCTTTTGATAGGGTTTCCTCACCCCCTCACGTTTAGTCCAATTGTTTTTAAGCTAGCCATTCTGCTTGTCTACTCTATAGGAGTAGACAACCCTGCCAACCCGTCTGGACTGTCCTGTGTCTCTCACCTTATATTGTCTATCAAACCTATTTTGTTGCACTGGCATAAAGTGTGATGGGTGGGGGAAGAAGGGGGTTAGAATTAGATTTGGGTTAAAGAATGGGGACGGGTAGATTACAGAAAGTAACCTATATGTAGTTATGTAGGTGTTTGTTTGGGAAAATGTGGACTGTCTGCTTCCAACCAGTTGGTACTGGGTCTCAGCTGGCATGGAGGGCCTTGTTTAAGAACAGGCTGTCCTCTCTGTCGTTTGCGATAGGGAATGGTCATTGAAATGGTGTTAAGTGCCTTTGTGATGCCTGTGTTTGGGTATAAGGTTTATAAGCAATGTTGTCAGTGTTGTGAACAACATTATTGGTTTGTTGGCGCGTTAGGGTAGGGATATGGGTATTGGCACGCTCTGACGCAACCGTTGTGCTGGTTGTGTGTCAGATTTTAGCCTGTTTGTTGATTGTTTTATTGAGGTTGGGGGTATTGTTTTAGTTTGTATGGGTTTCTTTCTTCGTTTTCCTTTTCTTGTACCTACTGATTTCGCTCGTTGCCTTTGTGTGATGATGGAAAAGACCAAGAGGTTGGCGGGTGTGTGTGTCTATTTTGTGGTGGTTCTTTTTGTGCTGCCGGTAGGGTCCTTGGGGTGGGGGGGCTGAGATTGTGGGTTGTTGGGATGATTGAGGAGGGGGGAGTGGAGAGGGTGAATTGTTGTCTTCTGAGTATTGGGGTGGGGATGGGATTGGGGGGTCTCTATGGAGGGGTGGAGTAGGGGAGATAGTGGTGGTGCTGGCAATATTAATGGCTTGAGGGGAGAGGAGAAAAGGAGGGGGGGTCATCAGTCTGTCAATTCGAAGTGATTTCCATATGCTTCATTTGGCTGTGGTGGTTGTTGCGGAGTTGTCAGTCTGTGGTATATGGGTTTCGCTGAGGTTGGTTTGTTGTCTTGTGTTGTACGTTCGGTGGGACGGTTCTGTGAGCCCAGGCCTATTTGGGTTTCACCATCAGCCCCTGGGTGAACTGACGATACGCCCTAGAACACACTCTAGTGGTTAAGAGCAGTGGACTCGTAATCTGGGGAACCGGGTTCGCTTCCCCGCTCCTCCACCTGCAGCTGCTGGGTGACCTTGGGCCAGTCACACTTCTCTGAAGTCTCTCAGCCCCACTCACCTCACAGTGTTTGTTGTGGGGGAGGAAGGGAAAGGAGATTGTTAGCTGCTTTGAGACTCCTTCGGGTAGTGATAAAGCGGGATATCAAATCCAAACTCTTCTTCTGCAAACTGTTTTTGTCTCACTGCCTTGGTTTTATTTAAAATGCTGGAAGCTTGCCCACCATGACCAGTCTTTGAATCTAGGATCCCCTCCCAACAAGCTCTTGAGGAATGCCCGTTTCCCCTCTTTTTAAATCAAGTGCTGTAGTCTAACGTTGTGGACAGATGGCGAAATTCCTTTAGAGTGAATGCTTTTTTTGGGGGGGGAGAGAAAGGTAGCATGTGCCAAGGCCTGCTGTGAAGGCTGAGGAAATTCTGTTCCCTGGGTGGGCTTCTTGCTGGCTCCTTTGAAATTCTCCAGCTTCCTCCCCATGGAGACCTTACAGCTTCCTGCCTCCTCTTTGTTGTTTATCCTATCTGGGTGTTCTGTCTGCAGTGGCCGTGTCCCAAATGCATGTCAAATATGCGCACCCCGTTTCTTGGCAATTCCCCGCCTCCCCAATCCAAGAGGTGTGCTCGTTAGTGTGTGATATGCTATATGTATATATAATCAAGCTCATCGTTCCTCCTGACCTCTCCTGGTGGTGGGGGAACCTAGTAGTAGTAACACGGTAGAATGGTGGGTATAGTTTGTGGGCATGCAGTGCCACCTGCTGGTGACTCCTTAGCCTCACAGACACAAGAGTTCCTCGTTATTCATTTCTAGGCGCTGATGGTTTCATGCTAACTTACAGGAGGTGCAGCCCCCCACACGACCGACTTGTGGAATGCATTTTTAATAATACAGGGGGCGGGGAAGATTAGGCATGTTTATGGATGATGGATCTGCTGATGGAGGGAGGGTACATCATGGTACTATCCATGGGCTAGCTTATGTGTTTGTATGCAGAATTTGGAAAATACAGCCGTACCTTGGTTCTCGAACGTAATCCGTTCCGGAAGTCTGTTTTACTTCTGAAAACGTTCAAAAACCAAGGCATGGCTTCCAATTGGCTGCAGGAGCTTCCTCCACTCAATCGGAAGCCACGTCAGACGTTCAGCTTCCAAAAAACGCAAACCAGAACACTCACTTCCAGGTTTGCGCCGTTCGGGAGTCAAAATGTACAAGCACCAAGGCGTTCGTGAACCAAGGTACAACTGTATGGTTTTCTGGAAAGCATAGCATTGTAGAATTGTAGAGATGGAAGGAACCCAGAGAGTCTTCTAGTCCATCCCCCTGCAATGCAAGATTCTCAGCTAAAGCATCCATGATAGATGACCATCCAACCTCGGCTTAAAAACCTCTACCACCTTCCAAGGGAGTCTGTTCCATGGTTGAACAGCCCTTACAGCCAGAAAGTTCTTCCTGATGTTAAGTCAGAATCTCCTTTCTTGTAACTTGAATCCATTGCTTTGAGTCCTATCCTCCAGAGCAGGAGAAAACAAGCTTGCTCCAACAGTGTGACGCGGCAGCTAAAAAAGCCAATGCAATTCTGGGCTGCATCAATAGGAGTATAGCATCTAGATCAAGGGAAGTAATAGTGCCAACTGTATTCTGCTCTGGTCAGACCTCACCTGGAGTACTGTGTCCAGTTCTGGGCACCACAGTTCAAGAAGGACACTGACAAACTGGAACGTGTCCAGAGGAGGGCAACCAAAATGGTCAAAGGCCTGGAAACGATGCCTTAGGAGGAACGGCTAAGGGAGCTGGGCATGTTTAACCTGGAGAAGAGGAGGTTAAGGGGTGATATGATAGCCATGTTCAAATATATAAAAGGATGTCACATAGAGGAGGGAGAAAGGTTGTTTTCTGCTGCTCCAGAGAAGCGGACACGGAGCAATGGATCCAAACTACAAGAAAGAAGATTCCACCTAAACATTAGGAAGAACTTCCTGACAGTAAGAGCTGTTCGACAGTGGGATTTGCTGCCAAGGAGTGTGGTGGAGTCTCCTACTTTGGAGGTCTTTAAGCAGAGGCTTGACAACCATATGTCAGGAGTGCTCTGGTGGTGTTTCCTGCTTGGCAGGGGGTTGGACTCGATGGTCCTTGTGGTCTCTTCCAACTCTATGATTCTATGATCTTCAGTGTGACAGCCCTTTAGGTATTTGAAGATGGCTATCATATCTTCTCTTTTCCATGATAAACATACCCAGCTCCCTCAACCTTTCCTTCTAAGGCTTGGTTTCCTTGATCATCTTGTTTGCCCTCCTCTGTGCACTTTCCAGCTTGTCAACATCCTTAAATTGTGATGCCCGGAATTGGGCACTGTATTCCAGGTGTGGTCTGACCAAGGCAGAATAGAGTGTACTAGTACTTCCCTTGATCTGGACACTGCTTTTTAATCTTTGTTGGAAGCCGCCCAGAGTGGCTGGGGAAACCCAGCCAGATGGGCTGGGTACAAATAATAAATTATTATTATTATACTTCTTGAATAGCATTAGCTTTTTTTGCTGCTGCATCACACTGTTGACTCATTCAAAAAAACCCACAACTCTCTGTATGGTTGCACAACTCCAAGCTGAGGCTGATCAAAGTTTCAGAAACTAAACTAGACATTGAGAAGAGCTAGCTACCTGTTGGAAAGGCATCAAGGTCTTCACTGCTCTATGCATGATTCCAAATTGTTCCCAGCCTGGGGTTTCTACAACCTTAATTAACTGTTTAGGGTCAAGGGACATGGCCTGAAGCAAACAGATAAGGTGACATCCAAGGGCAGCTCTGGCCAGACTTGTCACTTGTCGTTATAGCACCAGAGTGAATCCTTTTGTCCACTTTATGTCACCTGATCTGCAGACTGGGTAGCTGCATTGCGATGATCTAGCCATCCTTTCTGTAGTCTTGGTGCGAGAGAACAGCAGTTATCAGGCAGGTAGCTCCCTTCTTCCAGCAAACTGCCCCCAGTAGGCTGGAGAGAAAGGCGCCTTTATCTTGCTTTGAGTGAGCTGGTGCCTTACAAATACACAAACTGTCTATACGTTTTACTGATGTTTAGCGATGGTTTGATCTTGTCAATGTCAGGGTAACCTTGGTGTTCTTTTGTCTTTTCTAAGAAATCTTACTATTCTAGAATCATAGAATTGGAAGGGACCTCAAGGGTCGTCTAGCCCAACCCCCTGCAATGCACAAATCTCAACAAATCAGTCTCCCATCCAATTTGAAACCAGGCTGGACCCTGCTTAGCTTTGAAAATGTGCCAGCAGTTTTAGTGCTGCACCACTAGGAGGACAAGCCACAAGGGAGATAGAAGTTGAACAACAACTTGTAACTTGCTAATGAAGTGCTTTTTCAACACCTTATTTTAATTTTTTAAAACAAAATCTCACCTCTTTACCAAATCTAGGGCTTCTTCTTCTTCTTTGGCAATCACTCATAGCCGAGTAAGATTGTCTTCCATAAACACGGTTTTAACAATGAGTCCGTATGTGACTGTGGAGGCCAATTCTGAATCCACACGTCCTTCCACAGTGGGGACAGTGGTTTCCGGGCAGGAGTTGATCAGAGCAATCATGGCTATGAGCCGCGATGACGATGCTCCGCCTCCATATTCAGAGACAGCAATGCTTCTGAACACCAGTTGCTGGAAACCACAGGTGAGGTGAGCGCAATTGCACACAGGTCTGGCTTGCAAGTTTCCCATAGGCATCTGCCTGGCTACTATGAGCACAGGATGCTGGACTAGGTGGGCCTGATCCAGCAGGTCTCTTTATATGTTCTTATGTACCATACAGTCATGGGACGCAGGTGGCGCTGTGGGTTAAACCACAGAGCCTAGGACTTGCCGATCTGAAGGTCGGCGGTTTGAATCCCCACGACGGGGTGAGTTCCCGTTGCTCAGTCCCAGATCCTGCCAACCTAGCAGATCAAAAGCACGTCAAAGTGCAAGTAGATAAATAGGTACCGCTCCAGCGGGAAGGTAAACGGCGTTTCCGTGCACTGCTCTGGTTCACCAGAAGCGGCTTAGTCATGCTGGCCACATGACCCAGAAGCTGTACGCCAGCTCCCTCGGCCAATAAAGCGAGATGAGCGCCGCAACCCCAGAGTCGGCCACGACTGGACCTAATGGTCAGGGGTCCCTTTACCTTACTGTACAGACATACCTCATGTTACGTTTGCTTCAGGTTGTGCGTTTTCAGGTTGCGTCCCAGAAATACCGGAAAGGGTTACTTCTGGGATTTGCCGCTCGCGCATGCGCAGATGCGCAAAATGACATCACGCGCATGTGCAGAAGTGGTGAACCGCGACCCACGCGCGCAGACGTGGGTTGCGTTCTTTTCAGATTGCGAATGGGCCTCCGGAACGGATCCCATTCACAACCAGAGGTACCACTGTAATCCAAAAGGAGCTGACGGCTAGTGAACTTGCAATTCTAGAGTGTAGCTGGTCACAACCCAGGAGGGAGAGAGGAGTGACATTTTAGTGTCTTCTTCCTGCTTTCCAGTCTAGGTTGGGCAAAGAGTAATGTTTTTATTTGGCACAGATGCATGTAGATTTGGTGGGGATTCCAAATTTGGGGGTGCAATTCCTTGTTTCCAGCTGAGCTGTGATAGTCAGGGGCAGCTGAAGCAAGGCCCTCAGCAGTGTGGAACTTAAGGTGATATGGCTGTGAATGAGACATTACTATTTTTATATCTACATTTGTTGAGAGTTGGTGAAACCTTTATTATTGGTCTTACATGACAGCTTCACTAATCAGCGTAGGCAGAGAGGTGATAATAATATAATAATAATTTATTTATACCCCACCCATCTGGCTAGGTTTCCCCGGCTACTCTAGGCGGCTCCCAACAGAATATTAAAAACACAATAAAACATCAAACATTAAAAATTTCCCTAAACAGGGCTGCCTTCAGATGTCTTCTAAAAGTCAGATAGTTTATTTCCTTGACATCAGGTGGGAAGGTGTTCCACAGGGCAGGTGCCACCACCGAGAAGACCTTCTGCGTGGTTCCCTGTAACGTTACTTCTTGCAGTGAGGGAACTGCCAGAAGGTCCTTGGAGCTGGATCTCACTGTCCGGACTAAGCTGATGGGGTTGTTTAGAACCAATTTCCTTGATGCTTTGCACAACTCTTGGGTTTGGGTCCATCTGTGCTGATATTTTCACTGTTTCCTCTTCCTCCTCCTTCACCTCCCATTTCAGCAACTTCTCTTGGACTCTGTGCCACAGCAAACATCCTCCTCAGTCCTACAACCTTTTGTCCCTGTGGTACTTTATATTACCTGTGACAGGTGCCGTGCTGAGCCAGGCCTCCTCAGGTATAACTTGCAGCCTCATGGTAAAGCAGGGCATTAATATCCCTGTCCATGGCTAGCAAAACCAGAACAAAGTGGGTGAAAATTTGCTCAATAAAGTATGCAGAATAAGAGCAAGCACATTAACTCCATCCATGTGTTAAAGCCATAACAAATTGCAGAATTTGAGTCTTATATTGGTGATGGATTTTAATGTTTTTAGCATAGAGGAGGTACAGTTCTGACACTGGATGCCAGCTGGGCTGCACTGATGCAACAGTAGTCCTTTGTAGGCGCACAAGGAAAGACAAAGGCAGTTCATCTGGGGCCACTTAGTTCGTTGCAAGCAGAACAAATGACAGCAAGGCCCCCATAGACCCATAGAATATGATAAGACGTTCTGGGCCCAGAGTCTCCCAGGGAAGCAAAACAGACGAGAGGGGAGGGGGAAGAAGGGTGCCATAGCTTGGCAGGAGAGCACATAATTTGTATGTCCTGGGAGAAATCTTGGCTTAAAATGATCACTAGTTGTGGGGTCTGCAGATCGCAGGGCCAGACGGTTACTTCTTCTAGTAAGGTAAAGGGACCCCTGACCATTAGGTCCAGTCATGACCGACTCTGGGGTTGCGGCGCTCATCTCGCTTTATTGGCCGAGGGAGCTGGCGTACAGCTTCCAGATCATGTGGCCAGCATGACTAAGCCGCTTCTGGCGAACCAGAGCAGCGCACGGAAACGCCGTTTCCCTTCCCGCCGGAGTGGTACCTATTTATCTACTTGCACTTTGACGTGCTTTCGAACTGCTAGGTTGGCAGGAGCAGGGACCGAGCAATGGGAGCTCACCCCGTCGCGGGGATTCGAACCACCGGCCTTCTGATCGGCAAGCCCTAGGCTCTGTGGTTTAACCCACAGCGCCACCCACTCAGGTAGCTCCAAGTACCTGAGACCAATTGCTAGAACTGGAGCTGAAAAAGCTGGAGCCAGAAATGCAGATGTGAAAGAGATAAACAGCTACCTGACATTTAGAAGACATCTGAAGGCAGCCCTGTTCAGGGAAGTTTTTAATGTGTGACAAATAATAAATTACAATTACAATTACAGTGGGCAGAAGATGCTTCTCTGTTCCATGAATTTATGTTAGGCCTGGACAATGCAGACCCTTCATGTTGCCTGCCAGTTGCTGGGGGCAATATGGAACATCCTGTTTCCTTTGTGTGCTATCTCCTGTCTGGCCTGACCCCAGACTGTACTGATGGTGGAAGCCAAAGTGTTCTGTGAGGGCAGGTTCTGGGGCAGGGGTCTGCAACCTGCGGCTCCGGAGCCGCATGCAGCTCTTTTACACCTTTGCCGCGGCTCCGGGGCGGATACTAGCGAGGGGAGGAGGCGCATTGTGCGCCCCGACACTCCTCACTGTGGTGGGCGCTGTATTGGCTGTGACGTCGCATGGGGGCGGTGCATGCGTTAGTCACACACCGTCCCGACATCACCTTCCCGCCCGCTGTCAGATCGTGGCTCCGGAGATATATTTGTTTTAAATGTCGCAATGGTTTTGCGGCTCCCAGTTTTTTTCCCCTTCGGAAACGGGTCCAAGTGGCTCTTTTTGTCTTAAAGGTTGCAGACCCCTGTTCTGGGGGAACGCCCGCAGCAAACTGAAACCACCTCAGGCAGCAGCCATTCTGAGTTCAGCCACTGTCGCAAGAGTCTCATAGGTGAAATCTACACACACATGAAAAACGCTGTGAAAATGCTTTTTAAAAAACGTTTTGAAAAATATGTTGGATTTGCCATAGCTCACCATCGCCATCTAATGTCACATTTGTATATTGCACTTTACAAAACACTTAAAATGTTGCATAGCTGAGTCCATAGCTGCCGCTTTTGTTCCGCAGTTCAGTCTTCGGAGGTATCATTTTGTAAAGTTTGCAGTAGCTAATGTCGCCCACACAGTTTGGGAGAGCTGATTTGGCTAGGGTCCGGTTGCATGAGATTCCCAGTTCATTTCTCTAGGATGCTGGCAGCCACTCTCCAAGGTTTGAGGCAGAAGTCTCTTTCATCCCTACCTGGAAATGCCTTCTGCATGCAAGGCAGCTACTGTACCTCTGAGCCAGGGCCCTTGTCCTAGCAGATTCCTGTTAATTGGACGTTGGTACTCAAAGCAGTGAAGGGACGCGGGTGGCTCTGTGGGTTAAACCACAGAGCCTAGGACTTGCCGATCAGAAGGTCGGCGGTTCAAATCCCGATGACGGGGTGAGCTCCTGTTGCTCGGTCCCTGCTCCTGCCAACCTAGCAGTTCGAAAGCACGTCAAAGTGCAAGTAGATAAATAGGTACCGCTCCGGCGGGAAGGTAAACGGCATTTCCTTGCGCTGCTCTGGTTCGCCAGAAGCAGCTTAATAATGCTGGCCACATGACCTGGAAGCTGTACGCCGGCTCCCTCAGCCAATAAAGCGAGACGAGAGCTGCAACCCCAGAGTCGGCCACGACTGGACCTAATGGTCAGGGGTCCCTTTACCTTACTGAAAGCAGCACGGACCTGTCCTGCACTGGTTTGGAGAACTTGCATGTCACTTTTGGGGGCCAATCAAAAAATGATCCAGCGAAGAAGCTTGCCTCCTTCACGGGCCACCCCCATGCTCCAACCTTCCTGAGACCTAATTCACAAACCCTTACCCTGGATGAAGATTTGCCTGCTGCTGCCTTTTGGTCCTGGACGAGTGCCGTGAGATCTAACAAAGTTCTTTTTGTCATTCCCTTCTCAGTCTTGGTGTCCAAATCCTCCCCGAAGAAGCCTCGCGGCCGGAACATCTTCAAGGCTTTCTTCTGTTGCCTTCGCGCACAGAATGTCGGGCAGTCGGGCTTTGGTGGGGATCATGGCCCACACAAGGAGGAGACGAGCACCATTGCCAAGGTGAGTGGAGGCTGACGCAGCGATCACTGAATTACACCCAGAGAGTATAACAGGCAGTGCTAGTAGTATCTGAGCTTCTTTTCTCTAGTCGCTTTCTGTATTCTAGCTATCCAGGTTTAGGGTGTGCCCCATTAGGATATCAACTCTGTCCTAGTTCTCCAGCTACCTGAAATTATCCCTGTCTCTGTGTAAATGATCTCTCTCGCTTGACACTTCCTCTCATCAGCATTTTTAACTTTTTAAACTCCCGGCTGACCAGAGTTCACAAGATAGCTTGGTTAGCCTCTGTTTACATCTGACTGGCTCTCTCCCAATCAAAAATGGCTTTCAGGAGGGAGCAGTTACTTTGGATCGGAAGCAAGTGCTTCTACGGCCATTTCACACATTGCAGCGCTGCCGTGTAGGAAATAGCATAAACCCCACACGGAGAGCATGATCCACGACTATTGCGAATATCAGTATTTCACTGCTTGCTAATGAGCTGGGAAGCCATGGCTAGTCTCTGTGGGATGACATATAAGTGGGCTTCAGCCTATTTTCTATCCAGGGGAGGAAAACTCTTGTACAGTGGTACCTTGCTTCTCAAACTTAATCCGTTTCAGAAGTCTGTTCCAAAACCAAAGGGTTCCAAAACCAAGGCACGCTTTCCCATAGAAAGTAATGCAAAGCGGATTAATCCGTTCCAGACTTTTAAAAACAACCCCTAAAACAGCAATTTAACATGAATTTTGCTCTCTAACGAGACCACTGATCCATAAAATGAAAGCAATAATCAATATACTGTGTTATAAAATAAACAAGACGGCATTGTAGATGATAAAAATTAGAATTATTTTGTTTCTTACCTGCACTGATGATAGTCATTGTTTGTATAGGTTTTTTTTATCCATTTCTGCAATCAATCAATCAATCAATCAGTAGCTGAACTGGGTTCCACACAGTCACAAAAACAAATTAACCAAAAAAGCCTCAAAAACAAAAACGTGAAATAAATAGCAAAAACAAAAGTGCCAAACTTAATCTGTTCCGGAAGTCCATTTGACTTGAAAAGTTCGAAAACCAAGGTGCAGCTTCTGATAGGTGCAGATGCCCTGGAAACAATAACTGACAGCTGCATCAGATGTTCGGCTTCTGAAAAACATTCGAAAACTGGAACACTTACCTCCGGGTATTTGATGTTTGGGAACCAAGGTGTTTGAGTATTGTGGCGTTTGAGATCCAAGATACCACTGTAGATGCTGCTGGTCTCATAGCCCCATCCCTCCTCAAAACATATGCATTTGACCACATTGTTGCTGCCACCCCATCTATAGATATCGCCCTCCGCTTTTAAAAAAGAAATATATATGAATCTATATGTGGTAAAGGGACGCGGGTGGCGCTGTGGGTTAAACCGCAGAGCCTAGGACTTGCCGATCAGAAGGTCGGTGGTTCGAGCCCCGCGATGGGGTGAGCTCCCGTTGCTCGGTCCCTGCTCCTGCCAACCTAGCAGTTTGAAAGCACATCAAAGTGCAAGTAGATAAATAGGTACTGCTCTGGCGGGAAGGTAAACGGCGTTTCCGTGCGCTGCTCTGGTTTGCCTGAAGCAGCTTTGTCATGCTGGCCACATGACCCGGAAGCTGTACGCCGGCTCCCTCGGCCAGTAAAGCGAGATTAGCACCGCAACCCCAGAGTCGGTCACGACTGGACCTAACGGTCAGGGGTCCCTTTACCTTTTTATATTTGGTAAAGAAAACTACTGCTGATCACATATATAGAGTGCTCATCTTCTCAGCACTGAATTTCTTCAGCCTGTCCCCCACATACTTTAGAGTTAAGGAGCTGAGGCTTCCTTCTGGGTCAGTTAGCAGGGCTCCCACAGTGTTGTCAGTCAAGAAATCTTTTCTTTGAAGACTTGAGCCTCCACCAGCCTCCATCACAGCCCAAGCTTTTGAGGCTTGTAGGATCACCTGTGTCAACCTGAACCTACTCGTCCATTACCACCACTCTTTCATTCTAGGTAGAAAATGCAGCCTTTAGGATTCTGCTCCTTAAAAACTTAGTGGGTAAATTCAGAGGCTTTCTGAGATCCCTGATAGTAGTATTACACAGCCTTGCCTTTTTCATGATACCTACATCTCTGCTTTCCTCTTTCCCCTCCCCTTTTAGTCTGATCTGTTGCAGTGTCTTCAATACCAGTTTTACCAGGTATGTCTTTGTTCCAAAGCCAAGGGAGATCTGCATCTCCTCTTTAGCCAGGACTGTGTTTACCTTGTGCGCAAGAGTGCAAAAAAACATTCTCCACTGAGATGAGCTTGCGTTTCGATTCTGACATCAGAATAAATGCAAGCAAATCTGCTCATCATTTGGTTGCATTACATATCTTTTCCCGCTAGGCATGGGAAGTGGACGAGGAGTTATAATCAAAGCTCCACACCCTGATCTCTGCAAGTTCTGCTTTTCATACTCCACACCAACCTTTTGCCCTGCTCTTCCCAGGCAAAGGTCTGTGCTTTAGAAGCTCCATGTCCGAGCTGGGGTTTTTTGCCAGCTCCTTCGTTCTCTTTAGGGACGTGGGTGGCGCTGTGGGTTAAACCACAGAGCCTAGGACTTGCCGATCAGAAGGTCAGCGGTTCGAATCCCTGCGACGGAGTGAGCTCCCGTTGCTCAGTCCCTGCTCCTGCCAACCTAGCAGTTCGAAAGCACGTCAAAGTGCAAGTGAGATAAATAGGTACCGCTCCGGCCGGAAGGTAAACGGCGTGTTCATGCGCTGCTCTGATTCGCCAGAAGCGGCTTAGTCCTGCTGGCCACATGACCCGGAAGCTGTATGCCGGCTCCCATGGCCAATAAAGCGAGATGAGCACCGCAACCCGAGTTGGTCACGACTGGACCTAAAGGTCAGGGGTCCCTTTACCTTTATTTTAACTTAATTTTGATTGTTCCAGGCTAGATAATCTCCAAAGTAACAAGGGCCAGAAATGTTCTTGAGTGAAAGAAGGAAAGAAAGAGAAAAACAGAGTGGTTTTTAAAAGTGCCTTCCACATACATGCCTCCAGGCAGCGTACGAAATATGCCAAATGATGCTCTAGATACCAAATTCCACTTCTGCATGGCATAATGATGGGCGCACAATGTACACACAGTCCTGCCTACATATGTGTGTGCACATGTGCATGTGGCTATTTGTGTTTGTGAGTGTGGGAGAAAAGAGACCTTCACTTACTAAGCAAATTTCTCTTCTTGCCCCGCTGCTATCGAGAGAGGTATCAGTTGCAGACCTCATGCATACAAAGAACCAGACTTCTTATGGGGGCAGCAGGAGAAGCGGTCACATGGTTGAATGTTTCGCAATGGGCGGGGACTTCTACACGTACCATACTAGCACATCTGGGAGAAAGATAGCCTGCAACTCTTCTTGAAGAAGAAGAAGAGAAGAGTTTGGATTTGATATCCCGCCTTTCACTCCCTTTAAGGAGTCTCAAAGCGGCTAACATTCTCCTTTCCCTTCCTCCCCCACAACAAACACTCTGTGAGTTGAGTGGGGCTGAGAGACTTCAAAGAAGTGTGACTGGCCCAAGGTCACCCAGCAGCTGCAGGTGGAGGAGCAGAGACGCGAACCTGGTTCCCCAGATTACGTGACTACCGCTCTTAACCACTACACCACACTGGCTCTCTTCCACAGCTCTCTTCCTGTGTGAAGGGGCTAATGGCATGAACCTGCAATCAGAAAAAGGTTGCAGTCAAGCGACAGCATTCCCAGCTCACCAGCGGTGCAGAAGCAGCCTAGGCTGAGGCGTGCATCAGGCCATATTGCAGCGCAGTTTTCACAAACAGACAGAGTGCTTCTGAATGCAAACTACTGCTGCCTCCTCACTGTAATGTCTCTCTCGGGGCAGGTGCCTCTCCAACGTCAGCCAGGTGGAGATTGCTATAAGTAGTTCCCTCTGGTGGGTGCCTCCACAAGGAAATAGCCTCAGGCACGACAATCTTGCCATGCAGTCTAGACAGTTTCCCTCATGATACCAATAACTTCCAAGGGCAAATGAAAATAAAAATGCACCATTGTGTAGAACATTGCTTGCCCTATCGTAGGCAAAGGCAAACTCCAGCCCTCCAGATGTTTGGGACTACAACTCCCATCATCCCTAGCTAACAGGACCAGTGGTCAGATTGATGGGAATTGTAGTCCCAAACATCTGGAGGGCCGAAGTTTGCCTATGCCTGCCCTACCGGCATGGTAGGCTTTTGGAAGGGAATGGAATCCCTAGCCACCTGTTGGCTATTTTTATTTATTCAGTTTTTGAATTGGCATCTTGCCCCTCTGTGTTTCAGGTTGGCTTTCATGGGGCTAGACCTGGTGCATGCATTTCTGAGGTGCTCAACTCCTTTTGCAGTGGGGTTGGTTTTTGAAAAATCATCCTTCCCTTTCAAGAAAGGTCTGTTCGAAGCAAGAGGTAGCCTCTGCATTGCTGATGTACTGCAGAAATAGGGAACATGTGGCTCTCCAGTTGTTGTCGGGTGCACCTCTCATTATTCTTGACCATTTGCCATGTTGGCTAATGGGAGCCTGAGTCCAGCAAGATGTGGGGAGCAACAGGGTCCCCACCTGGCGTAGGACCAATTTCTATAAAAATGCCTCCTGGCACAAAATTGTAGTGATGAAGCTGCAAAACAAGGACTTTTTACCTCAGTTAGAACAAAAGAGGAGTTAGTACAGTGGTACCTTGGTTCTCAAACTTAATCCGTTCCGGAAGTCCATTCCAAAACCAAAGCGTTCCAAAACCAAGGCACACTTTCCCATAGAGAGTAATGCAAAATGGATTAATCCGTTCCAGACTTTTAAAAACAGCCCCTAAAACAGCAATTTAACATGAATTTTACTATCTAACGAGACCATTGATCCATAAAATGAAAGCAGTAAACAATCACACAGTCACACTACCAGTCAATCAGTAGCTGAACTGGGTTCTACACAATCACAAAAACAAAACAAAAAAGCCACAAAAACGCAAAATAAAAAGCAAAAACTGACAGACCTCAGCGTAACACTCAAAACGGAAGAGTGGCACTCAAATTGGAAGCATAACGCTCAAAATGGAGCACGTTTGGCTTCTGAAAAAGATTCACAAACCAGAACACTTACCTCTGGGTTTGCAGTGTTTGGGTTCCAAGTTGTTTGATTACCAAAGCGTTTGAGAACCAAGGTACCATGGTATTGAGATTTTTGTTGTTGTTAAAATTTGCAAAGTAAGGGGAGTGCAAAGTTGGGATGACACCAACTCACCCCACCTTTTCATATGTAGGCTGGTCGGTCTTAAACTGGATGTGGCTACTTTGGAAAGAAATATTAGGACCACAGAGATTGTTAAATATGTCAACTGGGGCTGCTTCCAGGAAGGTGTTCATCCTAGGATTGGTGCTTTGTTATGCATGCAAGTTTTTTGCAGTCATGTCAGTGAAATAAAAATGCTAGCCTATATTCTGCCCCCACCCGAAGCACACACACATTATCAGGAAAGCTTCAAGAATGTCATGCCACGAGGTCTAGCGATGGCCATTAGCTCAAGTGACTTTTGACGATAACCGGTTCCTTCATTTGGGGTCATAGCTGATCAAATGCTCTCGTGCACAGGCCTCTTGTACCTTTAATGGTTGTGTGGAAGAGCAAATAATTCTCAAATCCCTTTCTTCTGTGCAATGGTTGAAGAATCACAAAAGCCTTATTCTCTATTGCTGCTGGTCAACCTACAAAGCGATGCAAAGCACACATACACACACACACTAACCCAAATAACACTTCCCTTTATTCTGATCTGTGCCATTTCAAACTCTAAACTTTCATACCAGAGGTTGCCAGTTGCTCTGTAGTCTTAAAACCTCCCTTCAAAAAAATAAAAATTGAGAGTTCTAGCAAAAACGTGGAAAGATTCATGAGGACCAGAGCCTTAGGCCATTTGAAAGTTTTTGCATAGGGTTTCTACTCCTTGCTGGCATTGCCTGTGCTATTCTCTAAACACAAGATGGGAAAAGTTTCCTAAGTCAGTTTTGAAGGACTTCATATTGAGCTTCCCCAGTGCTTTGAAGCCAGTGTGGTGTAGTGGTTAAGAGCGGTAGACTCGTAATCTGGTGAACCGGGTTCGCTTCCCCGCTCCTCCACATGCAGCTGCTGGGTGACCTTGGGCCAGTGACACTTCTCTGAAGTCTCTCAGCTCCACTCACCTCACAGAGTGTTTGTTGTGGAGGAGGAAGGGAAAGGAGAATGTTAGCCACTTTGATTCTCCTTCGGGTAGCGATAAAGCGGGATATCAAATCCAAACTCTTCTTCTTCTTGTTAAATATACCTCCAGCAACATGATTCACCATGCCAGTGGTGGCTAAGTTCCCTCTCTTCTTCTAGATTCCTGGGACGTGCCTTCTCCCTGAGGTGACTCTGCAAGACCAGGGCCGAATCTGTGTGGTGATTGATCTGGATGAGACCTTAGTGCACAGCTCCTTCAAGGTGACGTTCTAAGGATACTCCTCCTTTTCTGAGAAGGGGGGGGAGGGGTCGAGGCAGAAGGCATCCTTGGCCCACCCGACGTTGCTGGACTACAAGTCTAATCATCACTGGCCATCTGGTTGGGGCTGATGGGAGTTGTAGTCCGGCAACACCTGGAGGACCACAGGTTCTCCATTGCTGACAGTGCAGGAGAGGACTAGCTGCAAAGGCATATGAAGGGATGAGGGCCTTATGCAATATCAGTGTGAAGGATAGGACTGGGGCTTTGGGAGTTAAACAAAAGGACCTCAACTTCATTGTTTCCTGGTTAGAAGTTTTCTAAACCCAGAGGGTTGTATCCAGTGCGGCCTGTACATCAACAGAATGAACTTCTGCTCATTCAATGGGACTTCCCCTTCCCCTTCTCCCCCCTCAGAGCCACCCACACAGCCCCGCCAGGCACCTTCAGATTCTGCTCCAGATGGTTGTGGAATCTTCTGGAGCTGATTTTGATGTCTCTGCAGGCGGCTGCAAGGGGGAAAGAGAGCAAGGTTAAGTCAATGAGGTCCACTTGCATGGTGGTGCATTCTTTGAAGAACCTCCTTGGTTCTCCCATTATTTTAATAAATTAGTTCTGTGTCTACAACCAGTTACTACTGCATACCAGACACACAATGCTGTTATTCCTGGGAATGGAGAAGGAAGCCTATTTATTCATGGCGGTTTCCATTTCTGCCCTGGGAAGGTGGCTTTGAACCCTTCTCACCTCACCCCTACGTGTAAACTCTGCCACTGGAAGAAATTTATAATATTTGTGTCTCTGGTTCTGATCAGCAAATTCTGAAGAAGCTATAAGGGGACCGAACAGGCAACAGGAGTTAGAAGGACTCAGCGATTGATTCCCTGACCATTCATTTGATTCTGTTATTAGGTGCCTTGTTGT
The DNA here is from genome assembly GCF_965112155.1 of Podarcis liolepis. Taxonomy (NCBI): domain Eukaryota; kingdom Metazoa; phylum Chordata; class Lepidosauria; order Squamata; family Lacertidae; genus Podarcis; species Podarcis liolepis. The sequence continues at coordinate 8,038,083 of NC_139555.1, forward strand.
TTCAGGCAGGGCCACATTCCATTGTGGCAGCCTTCCAGGGGCCACATGGCAGAAGCAAAAGTGGACAGGGCAACAGATGTGACTCCTGCCTTTGTATGCTAGAATACACCCCAGCCACGCAAATCTCTGAGTTTTCCACACACGCATCCTGGCATTGATGGATGTGGCCTGGGCAAAGTCTCAAAAGACCAGATATAAAGACTTGGAGGGGATTCATTCAGCCAGACATCTGAAGGCAGCCCTGTTTAGGGGAGCTTTTAATGTTTAACAGACCACTGTATTTTAATATTTTGTTGGAAGCTGCCCAGAGCCACCAAATGGGCGGGGAATAATAATACCGTATTTTTCGCTCTATAACACGCACCAGACTATAACACGCACGTAGTTTTTAGAGGAGGAAAACAAGAAAAAAAATATTCTAAACGAAATAGTGGATATATGATTTTTGTGGTTCATGCTGTGGCCACAGACATGTGATCTGACGGTGAGTTTGGAGTAACCCAATGCAAAAATCCTCAGGATCCATGTGGATCCATGCTTTGTAACCACGGAGGAGGGAAGGAAGGGGAACCATGGATCCTCTGCTCACGACTGCAGCAGATTCCCCCGCCACCCGCAGGCATTCGCTCCATAACACGCACAGACATTTCCCCTTACTTTCTAGGAGGAAAAAAGTGAGTGTTATGGTGCAAAAAAATACGGTTATTATTATTATTATTATTATTGAACCGGAGACTCCCTGCCACTGGTTTGACTGTCATTTTAAAAGCATATGGCTCAGTACTGGTAAATCGAGCCAAACCCAGTGAACATCAGATAGTGTCCTTAGGTGCAGAGATTGGCGCAACTTATAGATAGAGTGGGGCAGAATTGTGTTGTGTTACCTTCCAAAAACTAACATGCACCTTTTATAACATTTCTCAGCCAATCAACAATGCTGACTTCATAGTGCCTGTTGAGATAGAGGGGACAACCCACCAGGTAAGGATGCTGTCGCTGGGGAGAAAGTCCCCTGCCCACCCACCCACCTTGCCAACAGTTTTGGGTTCTCAATGGCATCTGGGGCAGCAGAGGGAGGGGACAATCTCATTTTATGAGCCAAGGAGACCGCCTCCCGTTTTGGTGCTGTAAAGAAGAGGAGGAAGACCGTTCTATGAAGGCTTCGGCCTGGTTCAAGTAATCCAGGATAGGCTGTTACCAGGCAACACGGCCTATTCTTGATTACTTGTTTCAGGAGGTAGCTGCTTCCAGCAGATGTTAAAGGAGGAATGGCTTGGATCGACTGCGTGGCAGCGAGAGCCCCGGGAGAGAGAAATGCGACCAGCTGGAAACCGGTGGGGAATCCTTGAGGAATCTTGATGTGCTTTGCAGCATTTGGGCTTCTTTGCTGTATTCCGCTCACCACAATGCCTGTAGCAGCTTGTATTCATTTAAAATGCATTAGGGTTAGTCTAAGCACGCTAAGGGGGATGCGGGTGGCGCTGTGGGTTAAACTACAGAGCCTAGGGCTTGTGGATCAGAAGGTCGACGGTTCAAAAAAACCCCCAACGGGGTGAGCTCCTGTTGCTCGGTCCCTGCTCCTGCCAAGCTAGCAGTTCAAAAGCACGAAGTGCAAGTAGATAAATAGGTACCACTCTGGCGGGAAGGTAAAGTGCATTTCCGTGCGCTGCTCTGGTTCGCCAGAAGCGGCTTAGTCATGCTGGCCACATGACCCGGAAGCTGTACACCGGCTTCCTCGGCCAGTAAAGCGAGATGAGCATCGCAACCCCAGAGTCGTCCGCGACTGGACCTAACGGTCAGGGGTCCCTTTATCTTTACCTTTGAGCATGCTAAAGGGCAGTTGTTTCCCTATCCATCAATAAGGATGCTGGTGACTTGAAGAAGTCAGCTGGTAGTTTGCCACACCTCAACCAGCAAGACAGCTTCTTCCAGAGTCCCCAGTTAAGGAAAAAGCTCCTCTCCCACACATTTCAAAGTAGCAAAGTGTTCATTATCTACAGACACAAGACAAAGCTAAACAGCACTGTCTACTATAGACAACTCTTCTGGTCTCTGAAGTAAAGATGCATGTGTACAGAGAATTCTAATAATACTATACAGTGGTGCCTCGCAAGACGAAATTAATTCGTTCCGCAATTCTCTTCGTCTTGCGGTTTTTTCGTCTTGCGATGCACGGTTTCCCATAGGAATGCATTGAAAATCAATTAATGCGTTCCTAGGGAAACCACCTTCAGACCAGGTCCGGGGACAGTCTGTCCCCGGACCTCTTCTGAAGGCTGGGGGGGGGGGACAGGCGAGCGGCATTTTAAAATCGCTCCGGACAGCGGAGGACTTCTCCGCTGTCCGGGGCGATTTAAAAGCCCCTGGGAAGGCAGGCAGGGGGGACAAAGACTTTCGCCCCCTGCCCGCCTTCAGAAGGTGTTCCCGCCCCCCGCCCCACTTCGGAACAGCTTTCCGAAGTGGGGCGGATGGGGCAGGTGTCCCGCCCCCCCCGCCCCACTTCGGAACAGTTTTCCGAAGTGGGGCGGCGGGGCCGGGTGTCCCCGCCCCCCCCGCCCCACTTCGGAACAGCTTTCCGAAGTGGGGCGGCGGGGGCGGGTGTCCCCGCCCGCCCGCCCCACTTCGGAACAGCTTTCCGAAGTGGGGCGGCGGGGCCGGGTGTCCCCGCCCCCCCGCCCCACTTCGGAACAGCTTTCCGAAGTGGGGCGGCGGGGCCGGGTGTCCCCGCCCCCCGCCCCACTTCGGAACAGCTTTCCGAAGTGGGGCGGCGGGGGCGTGTGTCCCCGCCTGCCCGCCCCACTTCGGAACAGCTTTCCGAAGTGGGGCGGCGGGGCCAGGTGTCCCCGCCCCCCCCGCCCCACTTCGGAACAGCTTTCCGAAGTGGGGCGGCGGGGCCAGGTGTCCCCGCCCCCCGCCCCACTTCGGAACAGCTTTCCGAAGTGGGGCGGCGGGGGCGGGTGTCCCCGCCTGCCCGCCCCACTTCGGAACAGCTTTCCGAAGTGGGGCGGCGGGGCCAGGTGTCCCCGCCCCCCCCCGCCCCACTTCGGAACACCTTTCCGAAGTGGGGCGGCGGGGCCAGGTGTCCCCGCCCCCCGCCCCACTTCGGAACAGCTTTCCGAAGTGGGGCGGCGGGGGCGGGTGTCCCCGCCTGCCCGCCCCACTTCGGAACAGCTTTCCGAAGTGGGGCGGCGGGGGCAGGTGTTCCCTCGAGCGCTTTTAAATGCGGGCGGCTGGGAGGGAATCCCTTGGCCCCCCGCTGGACTTCCCGAAGCTCTTTTGAAGTCCGGCGGGGGTCCAAGGGATTCCTTCCCAGCGGATCTCTCTGCCAGCAGCGGCTGCTCTGCCGCTGCTGGCGGAGACTTGCCGGCATCCCGAAGCCTGTGCGCAGCGCGCCCAGGCTTCGCGGATCTCTCTGCCAGCAGCGGCAGCTCTGCCGCTGCTGGCGGAGACCTGCCGGCATCCCGAAGCCTGTGCGCAGCGCGCCCAGGCTTCGCGGATCTCTCTGCCAGCAGCGGCAGCTCTGCCGCTGCTGGCGGAGACTTGCCGGCATCCCGAAGCCTGTGCGCAGCGCGCCCAGGCTTCGCGGATCTCTCTGCCAGCAGCGGCAGCTCTGCCGCTGCTGGCGGAGACTTGCCGGCATCCCGAAGCCTGTGCGCAGCGCGCCCAGGCTTCGCGGATCTCTCTGCCAGCAGCGGCAGCTCTGCCGCTGCTGGCGGAGACTTGCCGGCATCCCGAAGCCTGTGCGCAGCGCGCCCAGGCTTCGCGGATCTCTCTGCCAGCAGCGGCAGCTCTGCCGCTGCTGGCGGAGACCTGCCGGCATCCCGAAGCCTGTGCGCAGCGCGCCCAGGCTTCGCGGATCTCTCTGCCAGCAGCGGCAGCTCTGCCGCTGCTGGCGGAGACCTGCCGGCATCCCGAAGCCTGTGCGCAGCGCGCCCAGGCTTCGCGGATCTCTCTGCCAGCAGCGGCAGCTCTGCCGCTGCTGGCGGAGACCTGCCGGCATCCCGAAGCCTGTGCGCAGCGCGCCCAGGCTTCGCGGATCTCTCTGCCAGCAGCGGCAGCTCTGCCGCTGCTGGCGGAGACTTGCCGGCATCCCGAAGCCTGTGCGCAGCGCGCCCAGGCTTCGCGGATCTCTCTGCCAGCAGCGGCAGCTCTGCCGCTGCTGGCGGAGACTTGCCGGCATCCCGAAGCCTGTGCGCAGCGCGCCCAGGCTTCGCGGATCTCTCTGCCAGCAGCGGCAGCTCTGCCGCTGCTGGCGGAGACTTGCCGGCATCCCGAAGCCTGTGCGCAGCGCGCCCAGGCTTCGCGGATCTCTCTGCCAGCAGCGGCAGCTCTGCCGCTGCTGGCGGAGACTTGCCGGCATCCCGAAGCCTGTGCGCAGCGCGCCCAGGCTTCGCGGATCTCTCTGCCAGCAGCGGCAGCTCTGCCGCTGCTGGCGGAGACTTGCCGGCATCCCGAAGCCTGTGCGCAGCGCGCCCAGGCTTCGCGGATCTCTCTGCCAGCAGCGGCAGCTCTGCCGCTGCTGGCGGAGACTTGCCGGCATGCCGAAGCCTGCGCGCAGCGCGCCCAGGCTTCGCGGATCTCTCCTGCCTTCAAAAGCCGTCCGGGATAGCAGGAAGCGCTTCCCTGCTATCCCGGACTGCTTTTAAAATGCTGGCCCTGGGGAGCAAAGCCTTTTGGTCCCCGCCAGCCTTCCTGGACCTCTTCTGAAGGCCGGAGGGGGGGGAAAGGCTTTGCTCCCCACCGCTAGCATTTAAAAGAGGTCCCCGGAGATTTCCCTATGGGCTTTCGTCTTGCGAAGCAAGCCCATAGGGGAATTCGTCTTGCGAGGCAAATCGCGGACGAAAAAACCTTTCGTCTAGCGAGTTTTTTGTCTTGCGAGGCATTCGTCTTGCGGGGCACTACTGTATCACCATGCTAGCTAACGCTGCTGTGTGAAACTCACAGCCTCTTCCCCTGACTCTCACAGATTCAGAGTCAGACAGCAAACAGGACAGGGCATGGACAAGACAAGACAGCATAATGAAAACAATGCCCTAGAGACTGTTATACCCATCTCTACGCACACTTAATATTTCCTGAAGCAATGGGAGGGCGAATGACTCATGCACTCAACCTAGCTGATTTTGGTAACCCAGTGCACCTGGTACCCTTATCTCAGAACATCCAGACGTGTGCTTCTCAAGAAATGAGTCCAAGCACACAGTAATTTAACCCGTTGTTCACATTACACCACTAAAGGGGAGGTATTATTTTACTTGCCTCAGTTTTTTTTATGATAGCCATGTCACACAAAAAGGAGTGGAGCTTATGTCCTGTTAAAGGGTTAACACTGAATGGACTAAAATGGCAAGCCACTGGGAAGTTGTGGGTTTGTGCCGCACTCTCTGAAATGCGCACACTGCCTATGCAGCTAGTTCTCAGGGTGGGCACCTCCTGAACACAGAACCAGAGACCAAAAATGTGTTTCAGTCTTCCAGCCTCAGTCAGACCCCAGTGCCTTAACTCTCTTTCAGCCCCTCTTGGAAGTCTCTTTCTTAGCCAATATACATCAGACTATGGCTGTTTGGATTCGCTGCTGGTGATCCTAATAGTGCCATCCTGCCTACCTGTCAAAAGTTGGCTCACGAGGCTGGATCCTGTTTGTTATACAGTGGTGCCTCGCAAGACGAAAAGAATCCGTTCCGCGAGTCTCTTCATCTTGCGGTTTTTTCGTCTTGCAAAGCAAGCCCATTAGCAGATTAGCACTATTAGCGGCCTTAGCGGATCAGCTGATAAGCGGTTTAGCGGCTTAGCGGATCAGCTGATAAGCGGCTTAGCAGCTTAGCAGATCAGCTGTTAAGCGGCTTAGCGGATCAGCTGATAAGCGGCTTAGCGGATCAGCTGTTAAGCGGCTTAGCGGCTTAGGATCAGCTGATAAGCGGCTTAACAGCTTGGGAAAAAGGGGGAAAAGGAAAAAAACCCCGCAGGAACTCGCAAGACATTTTCGTCTTGCGAAGCAAGCCCATAGGAAATTCGTTTTGCGAAGCACCTCCAAAACGGAAAACCTTTCGTCTAGCGGGTTTTCCGTCTTGCGAGGCATTCGTCTTGCGGGGCACCACTGTATTGATACTCTGCCTTTCCACAAAGTGGGAGTGGGAAGGGAGGAAGCAGGCTGGTGTAAGGGGGAGGTTATGAGAGAAAAGCAATGAGCAGGGGGAATCCTCTCTCCCCCCCCAAATCGCTTCTCCCCTACAAATGTTCCCTGCAGTCATGTGCTTTGGCCAACGCAGCACTGAATCCAGGTCTTTCACAGTAGCTTGTTCACTCTAGCTGTAAGGTGGGTTGTAGATAAATAAAACCAGTAGTCCCTCTGTGTCATTCCTCACCCCTGCTGCTCACTTCTAGGTGTACGTGCTGAAGAGGCCATTTGTCGATGAGTTCCTGAGGCGGATGGGGGAGCTGTTTGAGTGTGTGCTCTTCACTGCCAGCTTGGCGAAGGTGAGGAGGAGGAGGAGGGTTTAGCCTAGACATGGGCTGGGGGAATTGGTTGATACTTTCAAAGGCAGCAGAAGCCAAGGCAGAAAGGGTGGCAATGGTGTGCTGCGTCACTTTCAGCTCAGAAGATAAACTGGAGGTGAATATGGACGATTCGCTCTCTCTGTCTTGCTAGAAGACTGGTTTGGGAGCAGCTTTGACTTGGGCTAAACTTGGTGTATTTGCCGAAACTTCAGAGCTGTGTGCATTTTTCAAAACCCAAATGGTGCAGCAAGAAACACTTAGCCTATTGGTACTTGAATAAATTGTGCAAAATGTCAGGTTTGCATATAGTTGTTTGTTTTTGCTTCTCCTAACTGTGAGGAAGAGTGAAGGACCATGCAGAGTATTCAAATCTCCACCACTTAACTGACCTCTGGAAGTTCTGCTCAGCCCCTTGCTGGCTTCTGAAATTGCATTGAGCATCGCCGAGATCTCCAAATTCATAGGGACTTGAAACTTAAAATAAATAAATTCCACACCAGATTCCAGATTCCATGTTTGCACTATCTGGCCAGAAGTGGGCAGAGCCCTGCATGTTCTCCTGATTCCCCCATGTCGGGTTTCTTGCTTTCTTATCCTGAGCCCTCGTCTTCACACGCTCCTCTTATCACTCTGTCCAGTATGCTGACCCCGTAACTGACCTGCTAGACAAGTGTGGAGTCTTCCGAGCCCGCCTCTTCCGAGAGTCATGCGTGTTCCACCAGGGCTGTTACGTTAAGGACCTCAGCCGTCTGGGGCGTGATCTGCGCAAAACCTTGATCCTGGACAATTCCCCTGCCTCCTACATCTTCCATCCAGAGAATGCGGTGAGCATGCCTTCAGGAGGGGTGGGTGGGTGTGTCCCCCATAAGTGGTAGTAGCTGGTGTTGACTTTTGACTTACCTTGGCAGGAAAGCAGCAAAGGCTCTTTAAATCATGTGTAAGACTTGAGTTCTTGATAGGTAGGTAGGTTGGTTGGTTGACTGGTTTAAAAATCTTTTGATCTGGTTTTAGTTAGAAAGAAAATAATAATAGTTACATCGGCACCAGGTGAAAGAAGCTCTCTTAAATAAAGCATTCTCCTTTGATTCTCACCCCTGCCTTTTAAGATGGTGCTGACTGCAACACTTGCGTGCTAGGTAGGGCCATTCAAAACATGTTCTCTCTCTCTCTCTCTCTCTCTCTCTCTCTCTCTCTCACACACACACACACACACACACACACACACACCCCTGAAGTGGTAAATTCTCAGGGAGGCTGACTGTACCACACCATTTCCCCTTCAAATCTTCTTTTTTCCTCCCTTTTCTCACGACTCCAGCAAACTCAACCCCAAAAGTTCTCCAGCGCATGAAATATTCTTCCAAACCCATCCAACAGAGCACATCTACAAGGTTTCCCAGGTGACAATTCATAGCTGTGGCCATAATTGTAGGAGTGAGTGAGCAGTTAGTATTAGCGTGACTAGTTTTGTCTACGACGATTACCTTTCGTGCACCCTGTTTAAAAACTAAGTCTTGTATTGTCACTGTATTTTGAATATTCGCCCGAATACTTTCCAAAGCCCTTTAAATACATGGAGGTTTTTTTATATATATATATGTGCCTGATGTGAGGGCAAATCTGTCTCTTCTGAGGAGATGTATCCACGCTTCATATTAATAGCCAAGTGATTACTGCAGGGTTTGAATTCTGCTCCCAGGTCTTCCTGGTTCCTTACAATTTCCCAAAAAACATTAGGTCTCTGCTTCCTGTCTACATGCACCGCAATGCTCCCGACTGACTTCTCCTTGCCCTTTTCGGTTTCCCCGTAGGTGCCAGTCCAGTCCTGGTTTGATGACATGGCCGACACCGAGCTGCTGAACCTGATCCCGATCTTTGAGGAGCTGAGCGAAGCGGAGGATGTCTACACCAGCCTTGGCCAGTTGAGGGCACCCTAAGGCCTTCCTATGCCCACAGAGGAACATTTTCACTCAGTGCCTTCAGTCCTGGCCTGGAGGGGAAGGGGGAGCCGTGGGGATGGTTCTCCGCAACCCCACCGCAAGGCAGATGCAAGCACTTTGGAGGCAATAACCTGAACGGGCAGCGCCAGAGCAGTTTCCAACCAGGGTCTGGCGGGATGCCAGAGCCTCTGGCCTTTCCTCCAAAAGCAGGGTCGCCCCAGACCCCGTCCCCAACAGCGCTCGTATCTATGCACTGCGAGGATACAGGGAGCATTGTGAAGACGCACCATTTCTGCAGGGCTTGGCTTCCTCCATTCGCTGCAGGGTGGTTAGTTCTGGGTGTGGTTTGTGCGGTGTAAGCTGCCGGTTCCCCCCTGCCTACCCTCTCCTCTCCTCCTCTAAAGCAATGCCAAATGATTTGGCTGACCCTTTTCCGTTTGTTATTAAAAAAGCTACCTGCCTCCTCGCTCCCTTTTAGATGCTCCTGAGAGTGCTGCTCACCCAGGACGTGGGGCACAGCCATGGGGCCTAGCAGTTTTGCCGCCTTATCTCCCAGGCAAGGCAGGGCACTGCCCAATATTCCTAGCCAGGTGTTCTAGCCAGGTGTCCTAGCCAGGCTAGAGATCCTCTCCTTCAGCTGCTCAGGCCACTGGATTCCTCGGAGGAGAGGCTTTCCTCAACTTGGATACCTGGTTAGAGAGAGGGGGGAAAGTCTTATTTTTTAATGAGGACTTTTTCCTTTTTTCCTATTCCCTTCCAGCGTTTCCCCTTCAGAGCAGTAGTGAACCCGCAGTTTCAGGGGTCTTGGTCCCTAAATATCCTGTTGGCTTTTGGGAAGCCTTTAACTTCTTTTTATACTGTGTCTTGTGGTTTGGGTTCAGCCCCAGAGGGGAAGAAACCCTTTCAGAAACCCTTGAACGTTAAAAAAAACAAAACAGTGGCACGAGCATAGAAAAGGACTAAGGCTAAGTCAGCCGTCCCCTTCCCACAAACTCCACATTGGTTGAGGACCGATGTTGCAGAGATTGCCATATTGCTTTGCTCTGGCCTTTTTTTGCTTCTTGGGTGGGGTGTGGGAGGGACACAGACCAGGTCACAGGGTTACTATAAACCTGCCTCAGCACTGTCAGTTCTCCCACCCTCCTTCAGTGCGAATTGCTAGCTTTGAAGGACAGGAGGGTGCTGACGTTTTGCCCGCGGGTGGCTTTCTGGGTGCGGGTGCCACACAGGCGCCCTGCCTTTCCCACTCAGGACTCGTTCTGGGCTCCATCGTTGTAACTTGAAAAGCCCGGCCCCTCGGGTGGCCTCAGGGAATCATGGACTAGCGTGTTAGGAGCTGGGGGTGGGCAGGGGACGGCCTGCTCCATTGCCTTGCCGTGTTCATTGGGAGAGCGAGGACTCATGCGTCTGCGCATGAAGAGACAGCGCCTCTCTTTTCTGCCAGGCTTTGTTAGGAAACGAGCCCCAGAGAAGCAGCTGGGCCTTTTCGCCACACTCTTCCCCTCATCATTTTCACGGCGGCGCCAGCTCTCGAGAAACCAAACGTAGATGTCGATATTACTTGGGAGCGGCCGCCGCCCCCTCCCTTTCTGCGCCTCCCCCCAGCAATATGGTACGCTGCCTTTCCTAGTCATGTCTCTTAACGTGCTGTGAACAAGTGCTTTCGAAGTGCCATTGGTGGCAACCAAATATCTTCCGCTCAGCCAGCTTGCTTCTCTCCCTCCCGCTCCCATAAGCAATACATTGCAAGTGACTCCATGCTTCGCCGTTGTGGGGGGTGGGGGCAGGATGGGGCCATTCAGGGTTCTTTTTGTTTCTGGTGCTGCCTCCTTGGTTTGGACGCAGGGCGGGGGCAGGTAGCGTGGGTCACCTCACCACCTGGGGCAGGAAGCTAAAGGGCAAAACCAGGGGTGAGGAACCTGTGGCACATCCAGATGTTGCTGGACTTAGGACTCTCATCGCCCCTGACAGTTGTCCGTAGTGGCTGGTGGGACCCAACAACATCTGGAAGGCTTCCTCCCTGCTCAACAGGACCAAAGCTTTACAATCCTTCTTGTTGGCTGAGTGAGCAGGCAGCTCTTAGCCTGGCCAAAGTGCTTCTTGAATTTCCGTTGCTGTTTTTTAAGTGTGCTGAATTGGCTACTCCTTGACCTCTGTGTGTGTGTGTATGTGTGTGTGTGCTAGGCTTCAAATGGTGCTTGAGACGAGCCTGCCACTTCTCTTTCCTCCTCTTACTGGCCTTGCTTCCACTATGAGGCATTACTCTCTTTGCCTCGGCGGCTGTGGAGAGGGTAGTGGAGGTGACACACAAGTCCCTAGCTTCGTGGAGGGAAGAGTTTCTTCTCCTCGTAATTCTGTTTTCCCCACGACACACAACAGTGAGAGAGCTTTAAACACTGCAAAGTTAATGTGTGCTAGAAAGAACAAAAACCCTTTGTTTTTCCTTCCTGTTTGAGGCTATCCTCGCAGTTGTGTCTTTGCCCTTTGTGTCATCCGAGGAGAACTCGCCTCCATTTCCCTCCCTCTCCTCCTCACGCAACCTGCCCGCTCTTGTCCTGGCCTTTTCCCTTTGCTCAGCTCAGCTCCGAAACCCCTTCACTCGATGGGAAAACGTTGCACTCCTATTTTCTACACTCCTCCACCTCGGCTGATGAAACGTGCTCCAGAATTTCTCCTCCGTCCCAGTCACGGGACTTAAGATTTGGGCAAACGGGTGGAAGTTTTGTCAGTCACAGCGTGGTGGGATCTGTGTGGAGCTGGTTTTGGCTAAGGAGGCCGACACGTGATAAATTAAACCGAGCACTCCCAGTTTCAACAAGCTGCGAACGCTTGCTTGTTGAAAGTAATGTGGAACTACAGAGTCTGCCGAGTGATGGCTCCCATCTGGAACAAGCTTGGCTGTGTGAATTAACTCGAGGGCGGAGTCTGCTGATGCCCGTTCTCACTGCATCAGGCTTCCTTGGCCTGTTTAATAGCCATGATGATAACCTGAGTCCAATTGCCAATGTTGGGATTGTGCCTTGATCAAACCCATCGAAGAGGCAGCCTAATGCTTAATCAGGGGTGTGCCTTCTAGAGGTGCCCTGCATACGCCTCCTACAAAAGCAAACACACACACACACACACAGTCTTTTGCTGTACCTCCTGCATCCCTTCTTTTCAAACATGCATAGCTGGTGGCTTTTGAGTAACAGAGCGCAGGGCTTCCCCCTTCTGTCCCCACCTCATAGAAGTATGAAAACATCAGTTGCCTTAGTCACGTGTCCTCACTTGCTGGGTGGTTTTTCTTTTTTTAAAATTTTGTTTTAATTGAAAAAAAAAAGATATCCCAAAACTTGAAGCCGGCACTGCTGCCATTTCGATCTCTTTCTATTTTTGGAATCTTTGTATTAACTGCAAATTAAAGAAATAATAAAAGAGAGCAGGTGTGTGTGTCTCCTCTTTTTCCTAAGTCTTTGAGCAGAGTGGGTTCCGGAGGTCTAATGCAATATTCTTTTGAAGCTGGGCGGCAAAATTTCGGGAGGTAAAACTCCCTTTCCCCCGGCTGCAGAAAAGAATCTAGCTCTGCAAGCGCCGCAGACAAGGCTGGTCCACACATGGCAACTGGAATAACAGGTGAGAGCCTAGGAGCCACAAAGGGAGCTTAGGAGCATCTCAATGCAATTCTTGTCCTTGGAAAGCAAATTTGCACATTTGCCGCCCTTTACAATATGAGAAATCAAGTGATGCAGGAGCATATCAGAGCTAGAGGGTAGTCAGCGTTGGGGGTGGGGAGCTATGGACAATTACATTTCACTGGAGGGATTTGAGTCATTTGTTAAAAGTTACTGAGTGCTATAATCCAGAAACATGGATAAGACTACCCTGGGGGGAAGTGAAGGGGGGGGTGGAGAGAAGCAGAAAGCATTTTAATTTTTAGAATTCAGAGGAGAGATAAGTGATGGGAACGGGATCTAGCAGCTTCATCTATGAACTGTGAAGGTTTGCTCTCTCCCGACTTCATCCCTTGATTTTTCGCTTACCGTATTTTTCGCTCCAAAAGACGCACCTGACCATAAGACGCACCTAGTTTTTAGAGGAGGAAAGGAGGAAAGCCTCGTTTTGGGGGCAATCAGCTCAAAGTTGTGCAGCTTCTTTTGCAAAGGGGAAAAGCCCCCTTTTTGGGGGGATCAGCTCAAAGTTGTTGAGCTTACTTTGCAAAGGGGAAAAAATCCTGTTTTCATGGGGCTCAACTCATAGTTCTTTAGCTTCTTTAGGAAATGAAAGGGAGCCGTTTCTACAGTTTCTAGACAGATACAGTGGTGCCCCGCAAGACGAATGCCTCGCAAGACGGAAAACTCGCTAGACGAAAGAGTTTTCCGTTTTGGAGGTGCTTCGCAAAACGAATTTCCTATGGGCTTGCTTTGCAAGACGACAATGTCTTGCGAGTTCCTGCTGGTTTTCCCCCCCTTCCCCCCTTTTTCTAAGCCGCTAAGCCGCTTATCAGCTGATCCGATCAGCAGATAAGCCGCTAATAGCGCTAATCCGTCAATGGGCTTGCTTCGCAAGACGAAAAAACCGCTAGACGAAGAGAATCACAGAACGGATTCTTTTCGTCTTGCGAGGCACCACTGTAATCTAATCAGCCAGTCACATGTCACTGGGAAACAAACAGCCTCCGTCTGCAGAACATTCAACAATGGAGGCCTGGGCAAGGGGGCAAGACCAGAAAGGGAGCCAGCGATCGACCACACATTCGCTCCAAAAGACGCACAGACATTTCCCCTTTTTAGGAGGAAAAAAGTGTGTCTTATGGAGTGAAAAACACGGTACCAACCGATGAACTCCATGTGCAAAACCAACTGCAGGACTTGGTTGGTGATCACAAGGCTTGACTGCTCCGGGTTTTATATTTTGGGGGCAGGAGTAGGCCCAGGCAAGACAGCCGCCCTTCACCTGAAAGCAAGGTGGGACATGTGGAATTCTCCCTGCCAGTGGTCCTTTTGTCTTCCTTGACTGCCCCGCTCTCTGAGGCCAGCCTTGCCTTGGAGAAGCTCCTTTGATGCCCGAAAGCCGCCACCCCACTTGATAGCCAATGCACCATTTAAAGATTTGCTGGAGACCTCAGAAGTATCGAGATTATCCCTGGCGGACAACCCTTCACTCTGAAGGGCAAAGCCATTGCCTCTCCCCCCAGCATTCCTCTCCTCCTCGGTTCCGAGCAAGGCACTCTAATGTGGTTAGATCCCCATCTCCTGCCCCCATTTCTTTGCATTATTGATGCAGCGCTGCACTTTAGAAAAATCAATGGGAAATGGGTGGAGTGGACATGGGTGGGGTGCATGCGGAGAAGAGAGAACAGACTTGGGAGTCTCCTTTTGTCAGAAACAAATAAAAGATATTTTCCCTAAACTAATCCATGCTGCTGGGCTAGGCCAGCACTGATTGGCCCAGGCAGCAGATATAAAGGCAAGATGCAAACGCAGGCAAATCTTAGCGAAGGAGCCGGGATCGTTCCTCTGGACTGACGGTGCTACTCGGAGCTGGAGCAACCCATTTCTTCCTGCCTGAACAGCTTGGGCCTTGCAGCGCAGAGGAGTCAGCAGCAGACCTAGGTGAGTGCTGCTTGATTTATGGGTGGTCAAACCAAGAGGAGGGAGGGAGGACCGTCCAAGCACGGCTTGAAATAAGGGGTGGTTGTCAAGAGGACTTGATTGATCTAGATTTTCTGGAAGGGCTTCAGGAGAAAAATCAGATTCTGCTAGCAGTAAGTCAAAGACATGAGAGGGACTCTGGAACACAACTGTTTAGCTTACAGTATATCCGTTCAGAAGCAAGCACCCCTAAGTTACTCCCAGTTGCGCATGGGATTTCAACCCCAGGTTTCCGAAATTTATTTGGACTCGTAAGAAAACGGCTGAGCTGAAGAGCATTTTATTTGTATCTTGGCCTTCATCCAGGGAGCATAGGGTGGCAGAGACTGAACTCATCTTCTCACAACAGCCCTGTCAAGTAGATGAGACAACTTTCCAGCTGAGCAGAGGGTTGGGTTTTTTTTTTTTTTGGTTTTTTTTAAAAATTATTTATACAGGTCATGTCTGCCAGACAAGAAAGGTGTGAGCTGGTTGCGGTTCCTTGGTGGTAGTCGAAAGGCACTCTGTACATACTCAAAAGTCACATTTCGCATATTCCAGGGCTGAAGCCTGGCAATGAAGTCGTTTTTCTTGGGCAAAGCTTGCCTCCCTTGTTTTGTGTTCTGGTCTGGCTACCTGGTATGAGTCAGTGACTCTGGGCATCCATTAGGTGACATCACAGGCAGCAGATTGCAAGTTAAGTCAATTAGTGGTTCTATTACAGCTGCCAAGACGATTGCTGCATTTTGGAATAAAGTGAATGTTCTCGGATGAGGGCTGGCTGATTGTGTTCTGGCCCAAAACAAAACACACATATATTCCAACGACAAGGAAACTCAAATTCTGCTTTTGCGCTATGTTTATCCTGATTACAGTATGGACATTTTACAGACTGCAGAATATTTTAACAACAGCGATAGGAAGGAAGGAAGAGCTACTGTGAGCGCACTGAAGGGTTAGGAGGTATAGCACTGGGCACTTCGACGTGGTTCTCTGCAGGGGATTTTTCTGGAGTGGGGAGTTGCCTACTGTATTGGCCCTGAATATAAGCCACACTCCCCCGCCCCCATTCCGATTGTGAAAAGTTAAAGTGCTGCTTATATTTCCAACCTTATGCCACCAGTGAAGCAGCCCGGGAGCGTGGGGCAATGGCGCCCGTCCAGTCCGTGGCTCCCAAGCCTCCCCCAAGCCGCTGAGTTTTAAAGGTGTGGCTTATTTGCGGGTGCGGCCTATATTCAGGCCAATACGGTAGTTTCTCCCAAAGGACTCGGCTATACAGCTGCAAATATAACGCTTTAGGTGCATTTCAAGTGCATTATGCAAATCTGGCACTAGATGGTGATGGTGAGCTTATGGCAAATGCAATATATTTTCCAAAAGGCTTTTTTTAAAAAAAGCATTTCGCAACATTTTTTAAATGTGTGTCTAGATTCCACCAAACAAAAAAGAAATGAGATTAATTGTGACTGTGCATTTTGCAGTGTATATCAGGTGGTAGAAATAAAAAAAGAAATAAACTGGATGTCTGGGGGAGAGGCAACAAATGCCCCCCTCCTCTCTCCCGTCCCCATGGATATCCATGTTCCCTGATTACCAGATGCCATATCCAAGGCTTCTTAAACCATTCCGAAACTTTTCTGCAGAACAGTGACAACAAACTTACTTTGAAAAAGAAGGGTGAGTCTGAAATCGCTTGGATTAGCTGCCTATTATATTATTAAGGGATGTGGGTGGCACTGTGAGTTAAACCACAGAGCCTAGGACTTGCCGATCAGAAGGTCGGCGGTTCGAATCCCGCGACCTTGGTGAGCTCCCGTTGCTCGGTCCCTGCTCCTGCCCACCTAGCAGTTCGAAAGCACGTCAAAGTGCAAGTAGATAAATAGGTACCGCTCCAGTGGGAAGGTAAATGGCATTTCTGTGCACTGCTCTGGTTCGCCAGAAGCGGCTTAGTCATGCTGGCCACATGACCTGGAAGCTGTACGCCGGCTCCCTCGGCCAATAAAGCGAGATGAGCGCCGCAACCCCAGGGTCGGCCATGACTGGACCTAATGGTCAGGGGTCCCCTTACCTATTATTATTATTAAAATACTCTCTGTAAGATACCTTTAACAACTCTTCACCTTCCGGACTATACAGTAATGCTTCTTTGCTTGCCTGGATGGGAGATGAAAGAAGGGTGCGTGAGTTTGTAGTACAGTGGTACCTCGGTTTAAGAACAGTCCAGTTTAAGTACAATTCGGTTTACAAACTCCGCAAAACTGGAAATAGTGTCCCCGTTTGAGAACTTTACCTCCCTCTAAGAACGGAATCCGAACAGTGGAAGGGAGGCCTCATTAGGGAAAGCGTACCTCTGTTTAAGAACAGTTTTGGTTTAAGAACGGACTTCTGGGACGGATTAAGTTCGTAAACCAAGATACCACTGTATGTTGTTGCAGCCATTGCTCCTCCGAATTTTGCCTCTGGCCCCACCCACCTCTGACCTTTGACACTGGTATTTTGACAATACCAGTGCTATTGATTAAAGATTGCTTTTGAGGGGGAAACAATTTTAAACAAATTAGAGACATCGGGATGCAAAGTATCCTCAACGATCCCTTTTGCATTGTGAAATGTAAGCGCACGCATTACAATCTGCATATCAGTGCAGGAAGGAATATGAATCTCACACAGTTTCAGGAGTGCAGCCAACTCCTAGGCTGAAGGGTCTTCGACCCTCCCCCCCATAAAATATTTGAGGGGGCCAGGCCCCCACAAAGTTGATAGGCATTGCCGTGCAAATGGCGTGCGCATGCCGTGACTTGTGACCCATGGCTTACCTGCCCCCCCCCCAATATTTTATTCAAGTTGGCACCCCTGGCATGAACTATATCTGGGTAGAGTCATTATGTAACTCTGTTATATGAATTACCGTATTGGCCCGAATATAAGCTGCACCGCTTCCTTAAAATTCCACCGGCACTCACACATGTTCCATTTTACCATTTGTCTTTTTCAGCAGCGATACCGTAAAAGCCAATTTTTGTAAGGTTGTGAGTTTAAGCCGCACTTTAACTTTTCACAGTCAGAATTTGGGGGGGGGGGGGAATGAGGCTTCTATTCAGGCCAATACAGTATATGTTATATGAATGCAATCTATAACCTGGCTGAACCAGCAAATCATGAAAAACATGGAATCCTATCATCCCTGGAGTCACAACTTGACTATGATGGTTACTCTTGATACTGCCAGGAATAGCTGGCATAGTTCAAGGTTACAGAGTGGTTCTGTATTAGACAAACCTGGCCTGGAAATAAGGCTGCAGTTGGAGAGTACGCCTAGACTGCAGTCCTTCTCTGTGGTTGGTAATCACAGTTAGTGGAGATTTTCACCTACACCAACCATTGCATCCATAAAGCTTGATGGAGCCCAAAATGAAAATCTCAGCGCAAATGTAGCAGCTGTTCCTTTGCTGGACTGAGACATTAACACGTGAGTTAGTTCTGATGTGACGTGAAATTATATTTCTGTTGTAGCAGGAACCCCCCCCCCCAATCATTCAGTTTGTACAAACTTCACACACACTCACACTCACACACTACATACGCTACGCTTCTGTTATAAATTCATAGAAAATCAACCATACATCGGAATTGCACTGTTCCGCTTTTATTTTACTCCATGAAGGAAGAACTACAAAATGGGGAAGGTTTGATACAGGGCAGCCATAATCCCTTGAGCATACCAGCACATCCACAGGAGCCCTGCCCAGTTGCTATGCCAACCCTGATGGTCCTAGACAGAAGACCATCAAGACCACAAAGAACTTGCATATGGGAGTGGATTCAGCATGGACTGGAACAAAGGACAATAATCAGCTCTTCCCTCTGGGGGCAGGAAACTGCAAACTCCCCTCTGTCACCTGGAAAGTACTCATGGGGAGGGGGAAAGGGGGAACCAGCCAGGTGACAGGACACTCAGGTTACCACCACAACTCCTCCCTCAACCCCTCCTTTATGTGATGTATGTAGCTGAGGGGTAGTCTTAGGTTACACCCCTTCTGTGATGTATGTATGATGTTTCTGGGGGTGGTCTTGATCTACAGGGTGGCAATTTCAAAAGTCTTTATAAGGTCTTGCACACCATTTTTCTGGGTCTTTCCTCTCTCCAGCAAGTGAGGGGAGCACCCTGTTGCAACAGTTCAATAAAGGCCAAGCCTACAGGCTGCTGTTTTGCTCCAAGTTATCCTGGTTGGTGTCTTTGTTTTTGTCCAAGGGAGCCCTCGGATTTTTCCGGTAACACTGTGTTGCGTTTACTGGGATGACTGCACCAGAACATATTTTTTTTTAGTTGTTATGCAAGAATGGCAAATCCCACAAATATTCTGTAGGAATTATCCACAAACAGGAAGCAAGGAGACTCCAAATTTCCTACTTCCCTGCAGAATCCACATGGAGGATTTCCCACTCTGATGCAAAAATTTCCATGTGTGTTTCGCTACAGGAATCGCTCCAGACATCGCCCAGGGAGTGAAAGGTTTATAGTGCAGCCACCCACTATATCTGTGTTGGTCCCCTATAGTTTTTATGCAAATAAAAGGCAGATTCCTCAGCTTTCAGAAGTGGTGGTGGTGGGGAGGCCTGAACGACAGACCCCTGTGCCAAAAGGAGGAGAGGGCCGGACAGTTCTTTCCAGAGCAAAGTCCAAACGGCTGCCCTTTTTCTCTGGAACTTGAGCTGGCTCAGCCCTGCATGTTTCTGGCTAATCAATCCCAGCCTTTGGGATCCCTCCAAGGCCCCAAACGAGAGTCTGTAGGACTGGTCTACTCCTCTTGTTAAATCCCACCATCTGCTTTCAATGACTGAGCAATTGGGGGTTATGGAAAAGGGGGAGGAGGGTGTAGTCTGCCGCTGCGGGTTCAGCCGCTCTGATCCTGCCCGCCCTTGCATCTCCCAGAATGCTTTACTGGTCTTTTTGAGAGTGCCTCTCCCTGCCGCATTCAAGAGGAACTAGCACTGAGCATCTACTGCCTCACAGTTGATTTGTAAGTATCAGCATGTCCTCTATATGTGCGACTTGAGCCCCAGCTGTAAGGATGAGAAGAGAGGCTCCGTCTACCTGTGCAGTGAGGCTCGCATGTGCCCATAGAGAACAGGGTGTATCCAGGGGCTTTTAACTACTGGGGCAAAATTGCATGCAATCCAGCCTAGGAGATCCTTGCCAGAGAAGCTCTACTCTCTGTCTCTCATTTAACTGGGTTGGCTGTGATTACTCGGAGTCGAGGGAAAGGAAGTAGGGACACGCTCTTGCTCTTCCTTCCCGTCTTCTAGGACAGAGATTGGGGACCTGCTGGGCTCCAGGTGCAGGATTCCAGCTCCCATCAGCCCCAGGCAGCATTGGCCGGTGGTCAAGAATGACGGGGGTTGCAGTCCAGCAACATCTGGAAGTCCGTGCTGGCAAACGCTAGGCATTAAAAGCTGGTCCTGGCTGTGGAGCAAGGCAGGGCAAGGGGAAATCGGGGCGTAAATTATGTCGCTTAAAAATGTGGCGTGGCACGGTGCATGGTGTGGACACCATTCTTGTGTGGCAAGTCCCCCTCCCCCCTTGTGAAATAAAGACACGGGACACTTTATTTAAGGTTAATGGGCGTAAAAGGCCACAACTTTATTGATTACAGGAATTGAGAGGTATTGGCTTAGGCATTGGTTCCTATCGAATAACCGGCTTCAGCCCAATTGCATGAAGACCGGTGAGGGTTAACCACCAGTCGGGGGAGTCCTGCTGAAGTACGTCAACTAGGACCCCCCAGGTGTCACCGCTTGGGGGCATGCCTTAGGCCCACCCCTCCATAGGCTTCGGAGAGGGCAACGCCCCCCGGAATCCTTTACCGGACTACCCTTTGCTTGGGGAAGGTGATGGCGCTTCCTTCCCCCCACTTCATTTGCATAACAGTACCCCTGCCAATGGCTAACCGCCAATACTGGGAAAGTTGTGACGTTTGCTATGAGGTAGGCGAAAAAACCAAATGGCCGGTGCCAATTCGCCAAGTGGAAAAATTCCTACCAGGCCCCTCGACGGCGACCAACCAAAGTTGATCAGCTGGAGAGACGAAGAGAGGGCAGTCCTCGGGCGCGCCGGGCATAAATAACCCGGGCCACGCCTCCCTGTCCAGCCGATTGGCTAGGCAGGGAGCTGATGCGCCCAAGGATTCCCTCATTCTCGCAGAGGCTGTAAGGGGAGGGCGTGGGCCCACAACCCCACCTCCTCTCCAGCTCGGAAGTGGCTTTGTGGCAAAGAAATGGCAGTGCTCTAGCAACCATGCCTGTCTCTGTTTCGATAAGCCCTGCCAACTGGGAGGCTCCCTCCATGCCCAAGAGAGAAGGAAAATGTCAGAAAGGCCATAGCTCAGTGGCAGAGCATCCAGTTTGCATGCAGAAGGTCCAAGGTTCGAGTCTCAGCATCTCCAGGTTGGGTTGGAAGAAACCCCGTCTGCCTTTCCTCCTGTTATGTACTGAAGTTCTCACCCTGGGCCAGCAGGGGGCTACTGTAGATAGTTATGCAAATGAAGGATCGAAAGTGATGTTCTGTGATTGGATAGTTTTAGAAAGTTGCTACAGTAGCGTTGTACTAGAGCTCTATATAAGCAGGCTGACTGAACCCTTCAGCTCAGTTCTGTTCTGGCCTCTGAATAAACAAGAGTTGTTTGAAGAATCGCTGTGTCGTCTGATATGTTCACCCACAACTTAACACCTCCAAAGAGCGCAAGTCAAAGTACATGATTGTTGTTGTTGTTATTTACCTGCCCTTCACCTTAAGCTCCCAGGGTGGGTTACAATATTAGAAGCAACTTAAAACCGCAGAAATAAGAAGGTTCCTAAAAACATACATCTCAAGGGTCAAAAGCTAGGATAAAAAAGTTAATCTTCAGCATTTGCCAGAAGCTGCATAACACAAGAAGGTGCCTGACACACTTCGGTGCAGAGGGAGTCCCACAACTTAGGGGGCTGCCACAGAGAAGGCTCTGTTCTGGGTCATCCCCTGGGCTTCTGAGGGTGGTGGGACAACCAAGAGGCATCCCCCCCCCTTGTCAATTTTAGCAAGTGAGAGGGCCCATAGGGAAGGATGCGTTCTTTCAGGTACATGGCGTGTTCCACCCCCTCATCATTTTATCCTTACAGCAACTCTGTGGGAAAAACCTCAGTCTGGCTCCGGATCACTCACTGAGCTTCGTGGCAAAGTTGCACCTCATATTCTGCCCTTGGTAACAGGCTAACCTGTTTGTTCTTATTTGTCAGGTTTTGTTGAGTATTCCAAAAACTGAAAGCCACCATGGCTCTGACCAGTGCCTTCAAGACTGTTACCAACGCACCTGGACTGATCATCTGGAGAATTGAGGTGGGACAATGAAATTTTCTCAGGTCTAAGCAAAAGGTTACCGAACCTGCCATCTAGGTAACTCTTACCTAGCTAGGCAAGGTGGCCATCTTTCTGAAATTCCAAAGGTGGAGATGACTCCTGTAATTGTACTTACCTGCTGCTGAAAGCTTCAGTTTGCTTAATTTCTATCCTGCGTGTGCTGGCAACTGATTGGCTGCTGTAACATGCATTATGCGGAGCTGCCCTTGAAGATAGTTCAGAAACTGCAGCTAGTTGAGCTTGGATTTTGTCTAGAGCACATTACACTGAAACTATGGGAACTCCACAAGTTCTGCCTGTAATTCACATCACTTAAGCCTGAGATACTTATGGGAGCACCCCAACAACCACTGAGTATTAACAGGTGTAGGCAACCTAAGGCCCATGGGCTGGATGCGGCCTAATTGCCTTCTCAATCCAGCCCGTGGACAGCCTGGGAATCAGCGTGTTTTTACATGAGTAGAATGTGTGCTTTAATTAAAAATGCATCTCTGGGTTATTTGTAGGGCATAGGAATTCGTTCATCCCCCCCCCCAAAAAAAATATAGTCCAGCCCACCACATGGTCTGAGGGACGGTGGACTAGCCCATGGCTGGAAAAGGTTGCTGACGCCTGTAGTATAACATAGCAGCAACGGATGGAGATAGGGAAGGTCATTTTTTTTTGGGGAGCCGGGTGCTGCTGTTAATCAATTTTTTAGACTTAAGCACTTATTCATACAAGGGATGTGGGCGGCGCTGTGGGTTAAACCACAGAGCCTAGGATTTGCCGATCAGAAGGTTGGCGGTTCAAATCCCTGTGACGGGGTGAGCTCCCGTTCCTCAGTCCCTGCCCCTGCCAACCTAGCAGTTCAAAAGCACGTCAAAGTGCAAGTAGATAAATAGGTACCACTCTGGAGGGAAGGTAAACGGCGTTTCCGTGCGCTGCTCTGGTTCGCCAGAAGCGGCTTAGTCATGCTGGCCACATGACCTGGAAGCCAATAAAGCGAGATGAGCGCCGCAACCCCAGAGTCAGCCACGACTGGACCTAATGGCCAGGGGTCTCTTTACCTTTACCTTTACTTATTCATATAAGTCTGAAACGTTTTTTTAAAAAAGTTTTAAACATTTGTTTTGAATTGAAAGTGTAAATTGGAAGTATTTAATAAGGAAATTGTCTACATCACCATGGGATGCCTGAGAGAGGGTTGGGGGCATTGATGTTTGGAGGCTGTGTCACTGAAGCCACTAAATTGGGGCAGGGGGTTGCTTCATGTACTGTGTTTCTCCTTCCCAGAAAATGGATCTGGTGTTGGTGCCTCCGAAAGCTCATGGCAGCTTCTACGAAGGTGATTGCTACGTCCTCCTCTCGGTAAGTGGAGATCCTTGCTTATTGGTTTCCATCACCCCAGTCAGCTCTAGTTTAGCTGCAAAGCCACTCTGAGATGGGCAAAAGGCCCCAACAGCATCCTGCCAAATCCTGTTTCTGGAGACGCCACTCAGCCAGATGCCCCATTCGCCTCCAATGTTGGCATTCAGAGGCCGGGATTTGTTTAGGGTCTGCCAGCTGCTGACCCTTATCTTAGGTCTAAAATAAATTGGGCATGCAGGCTAACAGGAAAGTCCTGCCTGTGCTGGGTGATTTCAGTTGCTTCAGACCATAACAGGGCAGCTGTGTCCAAGGCAGCTGTTTATCAGCTCCATCTGGTACGCAGGCTGAGACCCTCCCTGCCTGCAGATTGTCTTGTCAGAGTGGTGCATGCTCTAGTTATCTCCCGCTTGGACTACTGCAATGCACTCTATGTGGGGCTACCTTTGAAGGTGACCCGGAAACTACAACTAATCCAGAATGCGGCAGCTAGACTGGTGACTGGGAGCGGCCGCCGAGACCATATAACACTGGTCCTGAAAAACCTACACTGGCTCCCTGTACATTTCCGAGCACAATTCAAAGTGTTGGTGCTGACCTTTAAATGGCCTTGGCCCAGTATACCTGACGGAGCATCTCCACCTCTATCGTTCTGCCCGGACACTGAGGTCCAGCACCGAGGGCCTTCTGGTGGTTCCCTCGCTACAAGAAGCCAAATTACAGGGAACCAGGCAGAGGGCCTTCTCGGTAGTGGCACCTGTACTGTGGAACGCCCTCCCACCAGATGTCAAAGAGAAAAATAACTACCAAACTTTTAGAAGACATCTGAAGGCAGCCCTGTTTAGGGAAGCTTTTAATGTTTGATGTATTACAGTATTTTAATATTTTTTTTGGAAGCCACCCAGGGTGGCTGGGAAAACCCCGCCAGATGGCCGGGATATAAATAAATTATTATTATTATAACAAGTGGACTAACCCAGTCCCTGAACATTCTCTCTTCCGGCGCATCATCCCAAGCACTCAAAGGCAACATTTGCATTTGTAAGCGAAAAACCCAAACCCCACATGCACTGGCAGATAGATGCACATGAACAACAGGGCTGGGGAATCTGGGGGTCACAGCTCCCATCATTCCTAACCATTGGCCATATTGTCAGGGACTGATGGGAGATGGAGTCAAACAACATCTGGAGGTGCCGTCCCTGTTCTTCTGTGATCAGCAGGGCATCAGGCAAAGGTCTTTCCCATTACCTACTAATACATAGTGCCAAGGGTGTTACTTGAACGTTCTACCATCAAAGCATGCACCCTCTCACTGAGTCCTTCCCCTAAGTGTGGGGTAAACATGCAAGGCTTTTCCTGTTGCCCACACACATTGGAGGGGAAACCAGGATCATTAAAGGGGGGGGGGGATAGAAGTGGAATGCCTAATGTTTGCAATGACATCTGCTGGAGAGAGTGATAAATACATTTACACACAGCATACTTCATCCTGCACAGCAATAGGACCTCTTCTTTTTATCTGCTAAGACACAGTTCTTCAAGCTTGGGTCCCCAGCTTAGCCAATGGTCAGGGAAGATGGAAGCTGTAGCGTCTGAGGACCCAAGGTTGAAGAAGGCTGTCCTAGGAGATGAGCTGGGTCACTCCAAGCTTCTGTTATGGACAAAAACAATCCCATAGCTAGTGGCCTCAGACGGTGATGCGCTGCGAAGGTTGAAGAGCAGTGGTGGGCCTTGGGGTGGAATGGCTCCAGGGCAGCGTTTTCCAAACTTGGATTTTCAGCTGTCGTTGGACTACAGTTCTCATCACCCCTAACCACTAGCTAGGGATGATGGGAGTTGTAGTCCAAAAAAACAGCTGGAGACCCAAGTTTAGGAAACCCTGCTGTTTGGATTCTAAGCTGGGAGCAAACTCAGCGCTCAGTCATTCAGGGACTTTGGTTATTATTAGTATGCCCCGCAGAGGACCTTAAGGTCCACAAATAACAACACTTTGGAGGTCCTAAGGCTCAAGGAGGTGAGATTGGTTTCAACTAGAGCCAGGGCCTTTTCAGTACTGGCCCCGATCTGGTGGAACGCTCTGTCACAAGAGGCTAGGGCCCTGCGGGACTTGACTTCTTTCCACAGGGCCTGCAAGACAGAGCTGTTCTGCCTGGCCTTTGGTTTGGACTCGGTCTGACCCTTATGTTTCCCTCCCCTTATGGTCTTGATTTATCGGCTACTTTAAAATGAGGCTGCATTTTAAATTGCATTTTAACCTGTATTTTAAATTGGTTCCCCCTCTCTCTTTCCCCCTATTATATTTTTACTGTGATTTTATTGGTGTTAGCCGTCCTGAGCCCAGCTCTGGCTGGGGAGGGCGGGGTATAAATAAATTTATTATTATTATTATTATTATTATTATTATTATTATTAGCAAGTCAGGGGTTCCGGACCCTATGACTGTACTTACCATATTTTTTGCTCTATAAGACTCACCTTTTCCCTCCTAAAAAGTAAGGGGAAACGTGTGTGCGTCTTATGGAGCGAATGCAGGCTGAACAGCTATCCCAGAAGCCAGAACAGCAAGAGGGATTGCTGCTTTCACAGCGCAGCGATCCCTCTTGCTGTTCTGGCTTCTGAGATTCAGAATATTTTTTTTCTTGTTTTCCTCCTCCAAAAACTAGGTGCGTCTTGTGGTCTGGTGCGTCATATAGCGAAAAATGCTGTATTTATCCCAATGACGTCTGTCCCTCCTGCAGACCCGTAAATTGGGCAGCGTCCTGTCCTATGACATCCACTACTGGATTGGCAAACGTTCCTCGCTGGACGAGCAGGGCTGTGCTGCCATCTATACCACCCAGCTAGACGACTACCTCGGTGGGGTTCCCGTGCAGCACCGTGAAGTGCAGGGCCACGAGTCTGAGCTCTTCAAGGGCTACTTCAAGCAAGGTCTCATGTGAGTAAGGGGTCGCCATGGGAACGGCAACATCTCGGCAGGCAGCCCTTTTCTTGTCAATCCAGGCATGGCCGGCCCAAGATGTTTTGCTGCCTGAGCCTCCCTGCAGGGAGGGTCTGTAATTGTTGTTTAGTCGTTTAGTCGTGTCCGACTCTTCGTGACCCCCCTGGACCAGAGCACGCCAGGCCCTCCTGTCTTCCACTGCCTCCAGCAGTTTGGTCAAACTCATGCTGGTAGCTTCGAGAACACTGTCCAACCATCTCGTCCTCTGTCGTCCCCTTCTCCTTGTGCCCTCCATCTTTCCCAACATCAGGGTCTTTTCCAAAGAGTCTTCTCTTCTCATGAGGTGGCCAAAGTATTGGAGCCTCAGCTTCAGGACCTGTCCTTCCAGTGAGCACTCAGGACTGATTTCCTTATGAATGGATAGGTTTGATCTTCTTGCAGTCCATGGGACTCTCCAGCACCATAATTCAAAAGCATCCATTCTTCGGCAATCAGCCTTCTTTATGGTCCAACTCTCACTTCCATACAGCTTTAACTATAACTATTCCATATAGCTTTAACTATACGGACCTTTGTTGGCAAGGTGATGTCTCTGCTTTTTAAGATGCTGCCTAGGTTTGTCATTGCTTTTCTCCCAAGAAGCAGGCGTCTTTTAATTTCATGACTGCTGTCACCATCTGCAGTGATCATGGAGCCCAAGAAAGTAAAATCTCTCACTGCCTCCATTTCTTCCCCTTCTATTTGCCAGGAGGTGATGGGACCAGTGGCCATGATCATTGTTTTTTTGATGTTCAGTTTCAAACCATATTTTGGGCTCTCCTCTTTCACCCTCATTAAAAGGTTCTTTAATTCCTCTTCACTTTCTGCCATCAATGTTGGGTCATCCCTGCAGGGAGGGTCTACCAGCCTGCCAGTTTCAGTTTCCCAACCTCAGTTTCATCACATATTCGCATTAATTTGCCGGGGGGGGGAGTGCTCATGAAATGAAAGCACTGGACTGCACATTTCTCTTTTGTATGCAGATTTGCCTAATATACATATTCGGTCAAATAGATTTCCCCCAGAATAATGCACCTCTGAATGTCGTTTTGATTAAGATGTGCATTTTTGCATACTTTCCCCCAATTTAATGCATTTTCGTCCATGCTTTTCGTTGGAGAACTGCATCATTTTATTCAGAGAGGTGCCAATTTCAAGGATCGCTGGGTTTCAACACACATTTTGAGAAGCGTGAATGAACTTGTCTTCCCCATCCCTCAAATCCTCTGGGGCTCTTGACAGACATATCAACAGGGAAATGATGTTCTCCTCTTTTAAAACTGGAGAAAGTGGTCACCTCTTGTGCAAGGCTTTAAAAACAAAGGGGTGTTATATTTGCAGGTAATAGTACCTACAAATCATACAATGAAATTTGCATTTCTGAATAAAGTTCTGCCAGAGGGTGGATAAAGAAGATGATTGTTTCCTATCATTTAGCAAACAACATGTTGTTCGTTTAGGCAAATGCACCTGCAAACCATTTTACTATTCTGTCTCCTGGTGGTGCTCAGCCACATGACCCACGAGTATTCTTAAGCAAGGAGTGAGATCCATTCTCTGATGCTACTTGTTCCCAGAATCCGGTTACCGGTACATCTTATTCAAAGCAGCCTCCTCCTGATGTGGACATTTCCACATGGAAGAGATTGTTATATAACAAACTCTCAGACTTTTGACAACTTGCAGTAGCGTGGCAGATGTGGAGGCAATTCTGGCCACCACCTCTGTCATAATTTGATTTCCAGCTACAGACAGCAGGTATCAAACTGTCTGTTTGAAGCCTGGCTGATTTTTTAATATATATGTTGTTGTTGTTTAGACGTTTAGTCGTGTCCGACTCTTCGTGACTCCATGGACCAGAACACGCCAGGCACTCCTGTCTTCCACTGCCTCCCGCAGTTTGGTCAAACTCATGCTGGTAGCTTCGAGAACACTATCCAACCATCTCGTCCTCTGTCGTCCTCTTCTCCTTGTGCCCTCCATCTTTCCCAACATCAGGGTCTTTTCCAGGGAGTCTTCTCTTCTCATGAAGTGGCCAAAATATTGGAGTCTCAGCTTCAGGATCTGTCCTTCCAGTGAGCACTCAGGGCTGATTTCCTTCAGAATGGATCGGTTTGATCTTCTTGCAGTCCATGGGACTCTCAAGAGTCTCCTCCAGCACCGTAATTCAAAATCATTAATTCTTCAGCAATCAGCCTTCTTTATAGTCCAGCTCTCACTTCCATACATCTTTTATATAGTGCTTACTTTATACACAGCTTTTCAGGTGGACCTCACAAAGCTGTTTACATACCATTATTAAGAAGCATCAACAGAAAATCAAAGAGCCCTTGGGCTGTCTTCAACTTACTTGCAAAGACAGTAGGACTGGCTTGTTACTTCAGTTTATGTGAAGTCATAGGGAGTTCCCCCACCCTGTAAAACTATTAAGTTCAGACTCTAAGATTACCTAACCACTACAGTTTCCTTGTACCTATCCCTCATCAACCACTGTCTCTATACAGTGGTACCTCGGGTTACATACGCTTCAGACTACATACGCTTCAGGTTACAGACTCCACTAACCCAGAAATAGTGCTTCAGGTTAAGAACTTTGCTTCAGGATGAGAACAGAAATCGTGCTCTGGTGGCGTGGCAGCAGCAGCAGGAGGCCCCATTAGCTAAAGTGGTGCTTCAGGTTAAGAACAGTTTCAGGTTAAGAACGGACCTCCGGAACAAATTAAGTACTTAACCCGAGGTACCACTGTATTGGCCTTGTATTGGGATTATGGGGGAGTTGCCTTGTTAATGTTCTGCTAACATGGTTTGCAAGAACTGTAATTCTCCTGGGATCAGCTCCCTTAGTGGAATATTTCGTAGTGAGCATATGCACATAAGTGCATGAGCCCGAGGTGCCGGTGTGGGGCAAACTCTGACATCTCATGTTCTGCAGCTGCTGGTGTGCATCTTCTCACTGAAAGCTGGTGGGCTTTGCTTTCTCACTGTGGCTGACAAAGTACAACCATTAGCAGAAGCAGTGGTGGAGCAACATGCTGCAGGCCCTGGAGTGGAGAACAGGCGGGGGCATGGCTGGTGTGCGTCCCAAGGGCGTGGCGCGTCACTTGTGGGGGCGTGGCGCATCGCTCGCAGGGGCGTGGCATGTGTCTTGGGGGGGGCAGCCGCGATGGCACCCTTTCCCCAAATGGTACCCGGTGCGCTGTGTTCCCCCGCCCCCCCTTCGTACGCCAGTGATTGGAATGATTTCCATTTGCCCAACTGAGCTTCTCCTCCCTCTCCTCCCCCCATGTGCCCCCTCCTCAAATCTACTTCAGAAGTAAGTCCCCCCCCCCCCGCTTAAAATGTTGAGTCCCCACTCTGCCAAGAAGCTCACTGGGTAACCTTGGGCCAGTCACTGTCTCTCTCTCTCTTTTTTATGTATAAAAATATAGATTTCTGGTGTGGCCTTGTTGTATTTTATTGTTGAATTTTGATATTAAGCTCCCCAGGCACCAATTGGCATAGGTGGGGGGCTATATAAATAACATAACAATTAGGATCATTAATATGACAAACACTACACAGGAATCTCAAGGTTACTCTAGAGATAAGCGCGATTATTTCTACCATTAATATAATAGGAACACACCATGGGAGGATGCAAATGTCTCGGTGAGAGAAAGGGTTTGTGCATATGGGAGGCTTATTTTCATGCTGTTTCCTTTATATATTTATTTATTTATTTATTTATATATTAAAGTTTCAAAAAAAGGAATTACATAAAAACAAAAAATACAAGAATAAAAAACAAGAATAAAAAACAAAAATAAAAAACAAAAATAAAAATACAAGAAAAATACAGAATAAGTACACAGATAAAAAGAAAGAAAAATAAAAGATCATCCTTTCCATATCTTACATTCATAACCTTGTTTCCCTGACCTCCTCATACCTCCCTTTTTTGTATTCCAATTCAATTAATTAATTCAGCAATTTCTTTCCCTCCTTATTATCCTGATCTTTGATCTTAATATATCACTGTCTCTCAGGTTTGTTGTGATGAGATAGCGGGGAGGCGAGAGCCATGTTACACCACCTTGAGCTCCTTCCCCCCCCCAAATCTTTTTATTAGTTTTCCAAATTTATAACAAACATAAAAGAAAAACATTACATTACAATATAAAAAAAGAAAACAAACATTTATCCTAATTGTTAAAATCCCACTTTTGTTATCATAGATGACTTCCTCGAATCCCCCTAGCTGAGTTTCCATATAACTCATTGTAGCAGTTTTCCAATACTACTTTTAAATAAGATTAACTTAATCAATTAACATCTTTCTTTCTTTTCGTATTGTCTTCTATCCATAATGTTATATAGTTTAACATATTTAACTCCTAGGCCAATTTGGTACTTACAAGTAGTTCTACTTATGTTATCTTAGAATATTTAACTAAATAGTCCTTAAATTTCTTCCATTCTTCTTGATACTCCTCCTCTTTCTGTTCGTGGATTCTTCCAGTCAGGTCAGCCTGCTCCAAAAAGTCCATCATCTTCATCTGCCATTCCTCCACTGTTGGTATTTCTTGTAGTTTCCCATTTTTGGCTAACAAAATTCTTGCTTACTTGAGCTCCTTGGATGAAAAGGTGGCATATAAATGTAATAAATTTGGTATATAAATGTAATAAAGAAAGAAATATGGTAGTCTGGGAAGGGCTGAGAACCAAGAACTCTGCATTACCTATTAACTCCACTAGATGGGGATAAAGCGCCATGTCTCTGCTGGGCTGAAGTTCCTACCTACTGAAAAGTGCCATATATTTGCCGCGGAAATTTCCCCAACCCTTCTTGCTTTTAAAAGGAAATCCTTTTGTATGAGCCAAAACCGAAGCATCCTTAAAATCCCCGTCATTTAACTTGCTGCCTCAACCATTTCCCATGGACCTTGCCTTTAGGCTGGTTACCGCGGCAGCAGGAATCTTATAAAGACGTCTTAAATTGTTTAAAGGTAAAGGGACCCCTGACTATTAAGTCCAGTTGCGGATGACTCTGGGCTTGTGGCACTCATCTTGCTTTACTGGTCGAGGGAGCCGGCGTTTGTCTGCAGACAGTTTTTCTGGGTCATGTGGCCAGCATGACTAAGAACCAGAGCAGCGCACGGAAACGCCGTTTACCTTCCCGCTGGAGCGGTACCTATTTATTTACTTGCACTGGTGTGCTTTCGAACTGCTAGGTTGGCAGGAGCAGGGACCGAACAATGGGAGCTCACCCCGTCACAGGGATTCGAACCACCGACCTTCTGATCAGCAAGCCCTAGGCTCTGTGGTTTAGACCACAGTGCCACCCACATCCCCTTAAATTGTTTACTCATTGAAAAAAAACCATTAAGTGGGTTGACAATGTAACCCCATGCTTTCTTACTCAGAAGGAAGACCCAGTGATGCTTGCTCTCAGCAGAACAGGCTTAGGATGGGAGCCTAAATCTGCATATGAACAAAATAATAGTTTTGAAGCGGGTAGGGAAGCCCCCCCTTTTGTTTTAGATGTTGCATGGATGTGTCACAGAAGCCACGGTCTTGGCAGAGGCACGTTCCCTCCTGTGTCTTCCAAGATGGCACCCGGCAACCATGGTTCTTATAAGTACCGTATTTTTCGCCCTATAGGACGCCCTTTCCCCCCTCCAAAAATGAAGGGGAAATGTGTGTGCGTCCTATGGGGCGAATGCAGGCTTTCGCTGAAGCCTGGAGAGCGAGAGGGGTCGGGCAAATTTCGCTGAAGCCTGGAGAGCGAGAGCACCCCGGGCTTCAGGCAGATGTCCGCAAGCCTTGCGAGCCCGGCGGGGGTTCCCATCCCGCTCGCTGTCATGGCTTCTTTGCTCTTTGGGGCTCAGGGGGGAAATAAAAAAAAATTCTTTATTCCCCCCCCCCAAAAAATAAGTGCGCCCTATGGGCCGGGGCACCCTATAGGGTGAAAAATATGGTATATTAAAAATAGCCAAGCTTTTAAGTGTGTTGTATGATTAATTGGGGTCATAGGAGCCAACTTGACTGGCCGAGATGACTGACAGAATCCGAGACCAGGGAGAAGAGTCGGTGAAAGAAGACTGGAAGAAATTTAAAGACTATTTAAAGAAACATTGTAAAATGAATGAATCTTAGAAAGATGTTGGATAGAAACTAAGTGGTTTCCAGCTGTAATGCTTTAGGAGACATGAAAAAAGGATTATAAATGGGTAAAAGTTTAATGGTAAGGATTTGCCGAACTAACAAATTGAACTGGAATACAAAGAAGAGAAGTATGAGGAGGTCGGAGGAAATAAGAGTATGGAAGTTATGTCATTGAAAATTAATGTGTGTTTTTAATTGTTTATTATTTTGTATGTTTTTTTGTTTTTTTCTTATATCCAAAAAAATTTCAATAAATATCTCATAGGAGCCAACTTGGTGCTTGGTCACCCACAATAATATAACTGTGGGGGCCAGGCACCCACAAAGTCAATGAGGAAAGCCAGAGAGGGGCAGCCTGTCAGCCTCTGTGGCACTGCATCCGAGAGAGAAGCAGTCCGGTTCTGCCCTCTGCAGCCAGCGGGTGAGGCACCCTTTTCCGGATTATTATTTTTTGTGAGGGCTCCGACGCAGAGGAAGAGTCTCTCTGCCTCCGCATCCGAGCTCCTCCCCACGGAATTGCGTTTTTGGAAGAGCCTTCATTACGGTGATGGGCACCCACAATTCTGAGGGTGAGATGGTGTCCCTGATTAATGTTACGGTGGTACCTCGGTTTTCGAACGTAATCCATTCCGGAAGACCGTTCAGCTTCCAAAACGTTTGAAAACAGAGGCGCAAAGGGCGGCCTGCAAATTCAATGGGGGAAATTGAAAAAAACCCTCAGCGGAAGCTGTTTGACTTCCGAGGCACGTTCGAAAACAGGAGCATTTACTTCCAGGTTTTCAGTGTTCGGAAACCGAAACGTTTGGCTTTCAAGACGCTCGAAAACCGAGGTACCACTGTATCTCTCTCTCTCTCTCTCTCTCTCTCTCTCTCTCACACACACACACACAGAGAGAGAGAGAGAGAGAGAGAGAGAGAGAGAGAGAGAGAGAGAGACATTTAAAATCAATACATCTAACTGATCAATTAAAATCTGAAGTCACAGTGAAATGTTTACCACAGCATTGGTTGGATATTTCTCTGCTCATCATTTGCTAGTTCTCTGTAGCCGGAAGTCACAAGTGATCATTCCTAATTCTCTGGAGCATGTAGCCTGCACAGTTCTCACACCCCTCTCCCCCAAACAGCTACAAGAAAGGGGGTGTTGCATCTGGGCTGAACCACGTGGAGACCAATGTCTACAACGTCAAGCGTCTGTTGCACGTCAAGGGCAAGAGGAATGTGATAGCTGCAGAGGTGAGTTGTTCCTCCCCCCCCCCCCCGTCTGAAAGTGCCCTCAGCTTCTGGTTGGCTTGCTCTAACTCACCGCTTCCCTCTCTTCCCTGCCCCTGTCTTCTGCCTTCAACACTCGCAGGTGGAGATGAGCTGGGACAGCTTCAACGTCGGCGACGTTTTCCTACTGGACCTTGGCAAAGTCATCGTGCAATGGAATGGGCCGCAGAGCAACAAACAGGAGCGCATGAAGGTGTGAGCAATAGCAGGAGGCGCTGTATTGAGTTTATACTTCCTTGAGGTTCTGACTGAGGGCCAAACTACATGTTAAAGTGGGCACACCAGGTTTGGAGGTCTGTTTTTTGACAGTCTAAAACAGTCTTAATAATAATAATAATAATAATTTATTATTTATACCCCGCCCATCTGGCTGGGCTTCCCAAGCCACTCTGGGCGACTTCCAAAAAAATATTAAAATACTATAATACATCAAACATTAACAGCTTCCCTAAACAGGGCTGCCTTCAGATGTCTTCTAAAGGTCTGGTGGTAGTTGTTCTCTTTGACATCTGGTGGGAGGGTGTTCCACAGGGAAGGCGCCACTACCGAGAAGGCCCTCTGTCTGGTTCCCTGTAACTTGGCTTCTCGCAGTGAGGGAACGGCCAGAAGGCACTCGGCGCTGGACCTCAGTGTCCGGGTAGAACGATGGGGGTGAAGACGCTCCTTCAGATATACTGGACCAAGGCCGTTTAGGGCTTTAAAGGTCAGCACCAACACTTTGAATTGTGCTTGGAAACGTACTGGGAGCCAATGTAGGTCTTTTAAGACCGGTGTTATGTGGTCTCGGCGGCTGCTCCCAGTCACCAGTCTAGCTGCCACATTCTGGATTAGTTGTAGTTTGCGGGTCACCGTCAAAGGTAGCCCCACGTAGAGCGCATTGCAGTAGTCCAAGCGAGAGATAGCCAGAGCATGCACCACTCTGGCGAGACAGTCCGCGGGCAGGTAGGGTCTCATCCTGCGTACCAGATGGAGCTGGTAAACAGCTGTCCTGGACACAGAATTGGCCTGCGCCTCCATGGACAGCTGTGAGTCCAAAATGACTCCCAGGCCGCGCACCTGGTCCTTCAGGGGCACAGTTACCCCATTCAGGACCAGGGAATCCTCCACACCCGCCCGTCTCCTGTCCCCCCAAAACAGTACTTCTGTCTTGTCAGGATTCAACCTCAATCTGTTAGCCGCCATCCAACCTTCTTAGCCTTGGTTCTCCAGCTGTTGCTCGACTACAGTTCCCATCATCCCTGCCCAGTGGTCCTGCTTGCTAGGGATGATGGGAGCTGTAGTCCATCAACATCTGGAGACCCAGGTTTGGGAAACTGTGGTGTAGACTGAGCCACAGAGAGGTTGAGAAAGGCTGGTCTAAACCTTTTACTTTGTGCCACAGCCCTGATCACTATATTGTGCACCATCAACATCAAGCTGCAATTACTGTACTCATGGAGGGAAAATTTGCAGGCTTACATTTTTTTGATGCTTTAAGAGTTTCTTTGCTAAGAGGAAGGCAAAGTAGGAGCAGGGAAAAGAAGAAGGCTGGCAGCATTTGTTTGTTGTCGGCTGCTCAGTTTGAATAGTAATAGTAATAATAAATAATAAATTTTTATTTATATCCCGCCCCTCCTGGTTCAAAAACCGGGCTCAGGGCAGCTAACAACAAATTTAAAACACTTAATTGTAAAAGCAGCATAAAATACAGTATAAAAACATGAATAACAATAAAATTCAAAGTTCGGAAATCAATTTAGGCGAAATCCATCTAATAAGCATTAGATAATCACCAGGGCTAGTTGGCTGAATTGGTCCTACCTGGGCCAGTGAGGAGGCCAGGGGAGAATTAGCTGTGGAGTCCCAGAGCGGGTAATCTTCACAAAAGGGGAGGGGGAGGGAAGAAAAGGGAAATAAAAGATCAGGCTGAATTCAGATTAAAGGCCAGGTGGAATAGCTCTGTCTTACAGGCCCAACGGAAGGAGGTTAAATCCTGAAGGGCCCTAGTCTCACGGGACAGAGCATTCCACTAGGTCGGAGCCATCACTGAAAAGGCCCTGGCCCTGGTGGAGGATAGTCTGGCATCCTTAGGGCCCGGGACCTCTAAACTATGGTTATTCATGGACCTTAAGGTCCTCTGCGGGGCATACCAGGAGAGGCGGTCCTGTAAATACGAGGGCCCTAAGTCACAAAGGGCTTTAAAGGTCAAGACCAGCACCTTGAACCTGACCCTATACTCCACCAGGAGTAATAGTAATTATTTGCTGACAACAATAACAACAACTCCTCAATTCTACTGCATGTGCAAATTAAATCCTATAGAGTTAACAGCGTAAACCAGGGTTTCCTAAACTTGGGTCTTGGACTACAACTCCCAAATACAGTGGTGCCTCGCAAGACGAAAAGAATCCGTTCTGTGATTCTCTTCGTCTAGCGTTTTTTTCGTCTTGCGAAGCAAGCCCATTGACAGATTAGCGCTATTAGCGCTATTAGCGGCTTTTAGCGGCTTATCAGCTTATCGGATTAGCTGATAAGCGGCTTAGCGGCTTAGAAAAAGGGGGGGAGGGGAAAAAACCCGCAGGAACTCGCAAGACATTTTCGTCTTGCGAAGCAAGCCCATAGGAGATTCGTTTCACGAAGCACCTCCAAAACGGAAAACTCTTTCGTCTAGCGAGTTTTCCGTCTTGCGAGGCATTCATCTTGTGGGGCACCACTGTATACATGTATACACATGAGTAGTGTGGAAGGGCCACAGCTCAGAGCACAGGCTGTGAATTTCAGAAGGTACCCTGAGTAAAATCTCTGACATCTCCAGTGTGGGCAAGACTGTTAGATGGACTACGTGGTCTGATTTGGTCACGGGCTGTTTCCTGTGCTCCTTAGGCGATGCTTCTGGCCAAAGATATCCGCGACCGAGAGCGTGGGGGCCGGGCTGAGATCGGGGTGGTGGAGGGCGAGGTGGAAGAAGCCAGTCCAGACTTGATGAAGGTGATGGAGAACGAGCTTGGGGAGAGGTTGCAGGAAATCCAGCCTGCAGTTCCTGATGAGGTGGTGGACCAGCAGCGGAAGACAAACGTCTCACTCTATCGGTACGTCCATAAGACTTCCCTTTTGCATGCGAAGCTCAGTGGCAGTTGTCACTGATGCAGCAGGGGAGTGAAAGAGGTACCGTATTTTTTGCTCTATAAGACTCACTTTTTCCCTCCTAAAAAGTAAGGGGAAATGTGTGTGCCTCTTATGGAGCGAATGCAGGCTGCGCAGCTATCCCAGAAGCCAGAACAGCAAGAGGGATCGCTACTTTCGCTGCGTAGTGATCCCTCTTGTTGTTCTGGCTTCTGAGATTCAGAATATTTTTTTTCTTGTTTTCTTGTTTTCCTTCGCCAAAAACTAGGTGCGTTTTGTGCGTCTTATAGAGCGAAAAATACGGTATTTAGTGCTCATAGAATAGACTGAAAGAAGGAAAATAAGGTTCCCCTTTTTGCTTTCAAAAATCCCGCCTGCTAGCAGAGCTAGGAGAAGGGGACATTTTGGAAGCTGCTGGGTCATGCACAGAGGAGGGGGGGGGAGAGGTGGGCAGCCCCCCCCCCCGGAAGTGGCAAGAAGAGGCAAAGCCTCAACATGGCACTGAGATCAGTCTTTATGAATAGTAATAGTCTCAATGTGAGCTGGTTGACCGGAGCAAATAAATGATGGTTCCCTTGGGTGCTGGCAAGTTTTTGGGTGGATTCACACAAACATGTGCATCACTCAATAACTTGACCATTCCATGATTTGCAGCAGAATGTGTGAAAAAGCATTGCGATGTGGAGGTGTGATATTTGATGTGATGGCTGCCCTTCACATATGTGCCATCAGTTGGCATTGCAGCTATTGAATGATGAACATGAAAACATGAAGTCACTTGAGGAGGGACAGGGACTTGAAGGGAGATGAGTAACATTTTAGGGGGACTTTAGAGGAAATGTTTGGGGGAGTTGGCGAATCTTTCAAACTCAGAATCTAAAGAGCAGACAAATCTCTCTTCCTCCCTCCCTCTTGCCTCTCTTCTAGTGTCTCGGACTCCGGAGGGAAAATGCAAGTCACAGAAGAAGCCAAACGGCCCCTCATGCAAGATATGCTGAGCCATGACGTAAGTCCGAAATGGGGATGTGCGTTCTTCAGGGGCCTCGGTGTGGTGTAGTGGTTAAGAGCAGTAGACTCGTAATCTGGTGAACTGGGTTCGCTTCCCCGCTCCTCCACATGCAGATGCTGGGTGACCTTGGGCCAGTCACACTTCTCTCTGAACTCTCTCAGCCCCACCTACCTCACAAGGTGTCTGTTGTGGGGGTGGAAGGGAAAGGAGAATGTTAGCCACTCTGAGACTCCTTCGGGTAGTGATAAAGCGGGATATCAAATCCACACTCTTCTTCTTCTAATGCCCATGTTAAAAACCAAGGCTGTAGCTGTTAGGGGTGTTTGAGAAATCAGTCAGAAACAGAAATGGAAATTGCTTTGATTCATGTGTTCCTTGGAGGTCAGGAACAGAAACCATGCAAGCAAAAACGAGTGGTTTCGCTGCAGGTTTTTTAGCCTGCAAGCATTACATAAACAATTGTGTTATTTTCTGTATTTCCCTTCCACTGAAATTAATTTGGTTAAACAATGTAGGTTATAGCAGAAGCCAAGTTGTAGCCCAACTCAAACAGTGCTGGTCGCAATGAA
This sequence comes from Podarcis liolepis, assembly GCF_965112155.1. Taxonomy (NCBI): domain Eukaryota; kingdom Metazoa; phylum Chordata; class Lepidosauria; order Squamata; family Lacertidae; genus Podarcis; species Podarcis liolepis. Next base: position 8,075,949 of record NC_139555.1, read on the forward strand.
CTCAGGATGGAAGAGAAATCGCTGCCTCTTTGCACCCCTAGCAGCTGCAATCCACAAACCATTTACAGTACACTGTAAAAGGTAAAGGGTAAAAAAAGGACCCCTGACCATTATGTCCAGTCGTGGATGACTCTGGGGTTGTGGTGCTCATCTCGCTTTACTGGCCGAGGGAGCTGGTGTACAGCTTCTGGGTCATGTGGCCAGCATGACTAAGCCGCTTCTGGAGAACCAGAGCAGTGCACGGAAACACCGTTTACCTTCCCGCCAGAGAGGTACCTATTCATCTACTTGCACTTTGACGTGCTTTTGAACTGCTAGGTGGGCAGGAGCAGGGACAAAGCAACGGGAACTCACCCCGTTGCGGGGATTCGAACTGCCGACCTTCTGATTGGCAAACCCTAGGCTCTGTGATTTAACCCACAGTGCCACCCGTGTAATTCTACAGAATTGCCGTAATTCTACAGAATACCGTATTTTTCGCTCTATAACACGCACCCGACCATAACACGCACGTAGTTTTTAGAGGAGGAAAATAAGAAAAAAAATATTCTAAATGAAACAGTGGATGTATGATTTTTGTGGTTCATGCTGTGGCCACAGACATGTGATCTGACAGTGAGTTTGGAGTAGCCCAATGCAAAAATCCTGAGGATCCATGTGGATCCATGCTTTGTAACTACGTTTTAAGTGGGGAGGGAAGGAAAAGCACTCAAGGGACAAGGAGCACGCATGGGGTGGGTGAAGAAGGATGCTGCTAATAATGCAGAAGAGGGGTATAAGGGGAGAAGGCTCCTCTTCACTCCTGCTTTACTCCTTTAAAGCAAGCAGTCTCTCTGTCCCTCTCTCCTCCCCACTCAGCGGCTCTTCTCCTGCTTTGCTGTTTCGAAGCGAGCCATGGAGGAGGGAAGGAAGGGGAACCATGGATCCTCTGTTCACGACTGCAGCAGATCCCCCCCGCCACCCATAGGCATTCCCTCTATAACATGCACAGACATTTCCACTTACTTTCTAGGAGGAAAAAAGTGAGTGTTATGGTGCAAAAAATACGGTAAATCCCCTGTGGTTGCAACCTTCTACAGGCAACTTCCCATTCACACAGGGGTTCTGTTCCAGGTCATACTCACCAGTGCTGTTAGTCGCTGTTCTGCTCCCTTCCAGGGCTGAAAACAGTGTGAGTGTCAATGGTCACACATGCCTTGAATGTGTGCAAAATGGGAGCTGCCTGTACTCAATTCTGAGTACATGTTCTTGGAAGCATTTGCTGAAACCCATAAATGGCTCACACACACCACAATTCTTTCCCTCAAAGAATTCTGGGCACCGTAGTTCATTAATGATTGCTGGAAATTGCCATTTGTAAACTGCAGTGCCCAGAATTAACTGAAATGTCTTTTGAGTGTGCTTTCATAGTGTGTGCACAGCCCCAGTATACTCTACTACAGTGGTGTCCAAACTTTTTTCAAAGAGGGCCAGATTTGATGAAGTGAAGGGCCGTGAGGGCCGACCAAAGTTTCTGACCTTTTTTTTAAGGATTGAAGTTGTTGAACTTTTTATGGTTTTACCCCAACCTTGTTGAGCTTTTTTAGGATTGAAGTTGTTTAGGTTTTTTCGGATTTTACTCCAGGAAATAAACCGACCAGCGAGCCGGATTAGGCCCCCGAAACGGACTTTGGACATGCCTGCTCTGCTATCTAACCACATGTAAATCTGCTACATGCGTTTCTTATACTTTCCCCACCTGCTGGCCATAAGACGTGGCTGGTACATAGCTGTCAAGTGTCCCTTATTTGAAGGGACAGTCCCTTATTCCAGCGCCATGTCCCGCTGCTGTCCCTTATTAATGGATGTCCCTTAAATGATGTCCCTTAAATTTCAAAGGAAGCAGCTCCTTTCCCTGCCGGCCAGGGAGGAGGGATGCTCCAACTGTGTTGCTTGGCTGTGTTGCTCACCCAATAAGAAGTCTCTGGGGTGGAGCTTGCATGCCTTGTGTGTGGCTAGTTAATGCAAGCTGAGGGGTTTTTTGAATGCTGGACGCCATTTTGTTGCACGTGCTGCTGCAAACTTTGCAGTGCAAAGCCAGGCCGGGGAGCCATCTTAAGTTGAGGCTGCATAGGCCTTGTGGTGCATGTGATTCAGATTCTAGTCAGTTGAACCTCTGGTTACAAAGTTGGTTGGACAGTGTTCTCGAAGCTACCAGCATGAGTTTGACCAGACTGCAGGAGGACAGGAAGACTGGAATGCTTGGAACAGATGAGGCTGCAGGTCCCTTATTTTGGCTGCTGGTCCCTTATTTTCAAGGCTGCTGGTCCCTTATTTTCAAATCTGTAAGTTGACAGCTATGGGCTGGTATTCAGAAGGCACATGTGAATTGACTAGACAGCTGGTCTAGAGTGGCAGCTGCTGGCCATTGTCATGAGCATAAGATTGCCTCTGCCACCATTTTAATTTTTTTAAATCTTGTCTCGAGTCTCTTCCCCTGTCACCAGCCTCAGGTTTAGACATTCCTCTTGCCTGTTTACGTAACAGGTGGGTGGGGAACCAAGGATTTATAGTTTTTGCCCATTTTACACAGAAACACATGAAACCAATCATGGAGTTGCAAGAAATTCTTCCTGTGCTGATCATAAACTTCCCATTTGTGCCTTAGGACTGCTACATTCTGGATCACGGCGGGATGAAAATCTACGTCTGGAAGGGCAAAGGAGCCTCCAAGATGGAGAAGCAAACAGCCATGTCTAAGGCCTTGGTATGGCACAAGAATTCAGCTAAGCTGCAATTTTGTTATGATTTTAAATGCCCCAGTTGTATGCAGATGGGAAATGCAGAGACAGAAAGATGTGTATATAATTCTTTTTAAAAATGCAAGGTTGGAAGGTGAACCAGTTTTGCACATTCCGATTTACCAGGGACTGCCTCTGTTTTCTAGTATTTGTCACTATCCTTATTTAGCCTTTTGGAGGATATGTGGAAGATGCCTTTAAGGAGCTTTTGTTAGGCTGTGCTAACTTCCCTTCCAGCCGCCCCCTCCTCTTGCTGCTGCCAGTAATTGCTTAACATGGTTGTCAAACAACCATAAAACACACAGCCTGACTGCAGTTGCTGTGGCTTATTTCAGGCCTGTTGGCAGAAACGGAAGGTTTTCTGGGATTATTATTCTTCCCCCATGCTCAGATTTTTAAAAATAAGCTGTAGAAGCACATTTAGCCTGCAGTCCTGAGTTTCCCTGTCCCTACTGTAAATCAATTTTTCACTTCTATGTCCCACCTTTACATTTATGTCCAAGGAATTCAGTGTGGCATAGGTGCTTCTCTCGCTCCCAATTTTATCCTCACTACAACCCTGTGAGGAGACGAATTAGGCGGAGAGATGGTGACTGGGGATTTGGAGCCTGGTCTCCCAGTTCATGGGGGCGCGGGTGGCGCTGTGGGTTAAACCACAGAGCCTGGGACTTGCCAATCAGAAGGTTGGCAGTTCAAATCCCCGCGACGGGGTGAGCCCCTGTTGCTCGGTCCCTGCTCCTGCCAACCTAGCAGTTCGAAAGCACATCAAAGTGCAAGTAGATAAATAGGTACCGCTCCAGCGGGAAGGTAAACGGCGTTTCCGTGCGCTGCTCTGGTTCGCCAGAAGCGGCTTAGTCATGCTGGCCACATGACCCGGAAGCTGTACGCCAGCTCCCTCGGCCAATAAAGCGAGATGAGCACCGCAACCCCAGAGTCGGTCATGACTGGACCTAATGGTCAGGGGTCCCTTTACCTTTACCTTTACCTCCCAGTTCCTAGTCCAACGCCACACTGGCTTTCTTTCAGTAGCGACATGCTGAAGGCTGCAGAGGAAACCTGCGCTAGAGGCAGGACCCAAAGCCTATCCTTCCTTCCTTCCTTCCTTGCTTGTTACAGGAATTTGTTCAGATGAAAGGCTACCCTCCGAGCACTAACTTGGAGACGGTTCATGACGGGGCAGAGTCAGCCATGTTCAAGCAGCTGTTCCAGAAATGGACAGTCCAGGACCAGACGGTGGGGCTAGGAAGAACCTACAACGTTGGCAAAATTGGTAAGGATGTGCAGAGACATGCCTCGGATCCTTTGGGCCATTGGCAAGGAGCTGCGTAGACACCTCCCTCTCCATCCCTGGTTCAGGCCAATTCTGGTTTGCATTCTGTCATTCCCAGTTGCCATTGTCTGGAGGCGCAGGTCAATTCTGTGTCCAGGGGAGCTGTCTAACAGCTCCATCTGGTACGCAGGCTGAGACCCTTCCTGCCCACAGACTGTCTTGCCAGACTGGTGCATGCTCTAGTTATCTTCCGCTTGGACTACTGCAATGTGCTCTACGTGGGGCTAGCTTTGAAGGTGACCCAGAAAATACAATTAATCCAGAATGCGGCAGCTAGACTGGTGACTGGGAGCGGCTGCCTGAAAGACATACATTGGCTCCCAGTACATTTCCGAGCACAATTCAAAGTGTTGGTGCTGACCTTTAAAGCCCTAAACCAGGCTCCCTCAAACTTGGCCCTCCAGATGTTTTGAGACACAGTTCCCATCATCCCTGACCACTGGTCCTGCTAGCTAGGGATCATGGGAGTTGTAGGCCAAAAACATCTGGAGGGCCGAGTTTGAGGAAGGCTGCCCTGAACAGGCTTGACGCAGTATACCTGAAGGAGCGTCTCCACCCCATCATTCTGGAAATTGAGGTCCAGCTCTGAGAGCCTTCTGGCAGTTCCCTCACTGTGAGAAGTGAGGTTACAGGGAACCAGGCAGAGGGCCTTCTTGGTAGTGGCGCTCACCCTGTGGAACACCCTCTCATCAGACGTCAAGGAAATCTGGATGGGCAGAATATGATTAGCATCTTTAGGTTTTCAGCAATTTTGGCCAAGAGGTTGCAATTTCTCCTAGCCTTGTTGCAACCCTTGTACTTGTCTCCAGGCCCAAGGGATCATGACCCCCACTTGGCAAAACCTCGTTCTGATGGATGCCAGCTGCTTCCTCCCTTTGACAGATGTTTCCTTTCCAGCTAAGGTCGCCCAAGAGAAATTTGATGCCACCCTCTTGCACGCCCGACCAGAGTTGGCAGCCCAGGAGAGAATGGTAGATAGCGGGGAAGGAAAAGTGGAGGTAAGAGTTATGAACCCCAATCCCAGAATGGAAGCTCGATTTCTTGTTGGCTCTCTACTGAGTACAGTGGAAGAAGAAGAGTTTGGATTTGAGATCCATCCCGCTTTATCACTCCCCTTCAGGAGTCTCAAAGCGGCTAACATTCTCCTTTCCCTTCCTCCCCCACAACAAACACTCTGTGAGGTGAGTGGGGCTGAGAGACTTCAAAGAAGTGTGACTGGCCCAAGGTCACCCAGCAGCTGCATGTGGAGGAGCAGAGACGCAAACCCGGTTCACCAGATTACGAGTCCGCCACTCTTAACCACTACACCACACTGCCTCTTGGTACCTCAGGTTACGAATTTAATTCATTCCAGAGGGCCATTTTTTATTATTAATTAAATTTTATTTAACATAATTATCACAAAATACAAGCAAAATACATACGAATACATGCATACATATATTTTTCAGATAAGCGCACATATATAAAAAAGAACAAAAAAGGAAGAAAAGAAAAAGAAAAAATAAAAAGAAAAATTGGAAGAAGAAGAAGAAAAATTGGAAGAATTTCTTTCCAATTTATTCTACAAATATCCCGGAGGTCCATTCTTAACTCAAAACTGTTCTTAACCTGAGGCGCGCTTTCACTAATGGGGCCTCCTGCTGCCGCTGTGTCACCTTGCCACCAGCGTGCGATTTCCGTTCTCATCCTGGGGCAAAGTTTGTAACCCGAGGTACTACTTCTGGGTTAGCGGAGTTTGAAACCAAGGTGTTTGTAACCCGAGGTACCACTGTACAAGTGCCCCACATTTGCATACAATATTTTTCTCTTCTTTTATATTTCCAAAATAACATACTAGCACAGAGGTGATTGATATACTCCAGTAGTGAATGATTGTGGTACTCTGATACTGGAAGTGAGGTTGGTCGAGTCACAGTCACCTTAGCTGCCATTGGCTTAGCGCAGGCATAGGCAAACTCCGGCCTTCCAGATGTTTGGGACTACAATTCCCATCATCCCTGACCAGTGGTCCTGTTAGCTAGGGATGATGGGAATTGTAGTCCCAAACAACTGGAGAGCCGGAGTTTGCCTATGGCTGGCTTAGCTGCTGTGATGTCACACAGAGGGGTCTGGCAGCCTAAGGCTTAGCAACTGGAGGGGAGGGGATTTGCAAAGCCTTAGAAGTCATTAGCAACAAACTGCTGAAAACTTGCTGTTTAGGAATGCGAATAGCATTCATCTGTAATGTTTCTACCATATTGCTTTTGCACCCTTCCCCCAAGTTTCTACAAAAGGTTTTTTAAAATAAATAATAACTGCCATTTCGTGGCAGGAAAAGCCAATTTCAATGCAGCCAGAAATGTTCAGAGTAGGAAAAACTGCATTGTTGTCTTAATTGGCACCATATAATCTGGGTACAGAATGCGATTGTTTAGCTCTTAGGAGTTGATGTTCCTTGGAATTTATTTTGTGTTCATTCACAAGTCACAAGAGCTGAGATGTTGGAAGTGTGAAATCTACAGTAAAAAGGTAAAGGCAAAGGGACCCCTGACCATTAGGTCCAGTTGTGGCCGACTCTGGGGTTGCGGCGCTCATCTCGCTTTATTGGCCAAGGGAGCCAGCATACAGCTTCTGGGTCATGTGGCCAGCATGACTAAACTGCTTTCTGGTGAACCAGAGCAGCACACGGAAATGCCGTTTACCTTCCCGCCAGAGTGGTACCTGTTTATCTACTTGCACTTTGACATGCTTTCGAACTGCAAGGTTGGCAGGAGCAGGGACAGAGCAACGGGAACTCACCCCGTTGCGGGGATTCGAACTGCCAACCTTCTGATCGGCAAGTCCTAGGCTGTGTGGTTTAGACCACAGCGCCACCCGAAATCTACAGTATGCTTGCTCAAAAGTATCTTTGCGTGCAGCACTAGATGTAACGAAGGAAACACAGGGATCCCAATCCTGCGCTTAACTTGTCCAGCGTTTTTGGGGAGAATTGGTGGGCAGAAGTAGTTTTGTTTCCTGCTTGGCAGGGGGTTGGACTTGATGGCCCTTGTGGTCTCTTCCAACTCTATGATTCTATGAAGAGGTGCTTATCCTTATTCCCTGCTAACTAATTCTGCTTTGCAAGTGCCACTGTCAGCTATTTTCACTTCCCCCACTGCCACTGCCCACTGCCATGTCAGCTTGTGAAACTAGGAGCGAGCCTGGTCAGAAAAGAAGCCCTGAGGATATTTTTTGTGTTTTTTTAAAATATTTTTTTATTAACTGGCCAATCACATCAAATTAAATCACATCACATAAATTCCAAATTACAAAGCTAAATTTTTAAATTTTGTTGGGGGAACCCATACTTCAAGATCCAAAGGGGGATTCAAATCATCTTCTTATTACTGCATTAATGTCCAAATCAGTCCCAATCAGTCCAAACAGAGTTCATAGTTCTATCCAATCTTATCTTGGTGTTTCCACATCATATCTTATTCGTATAATTTCTCTTTTTCCTTTACGATCTCTTCTGTTAGTCTCCTTAAACCGATAAGCGAATATAATAATCCTGTGTGAATTTCCCGTTCTTCCAATCTAAGGCCAGATGGTTTCCATATATCATCTCCTTCGTAGATAGCCCCGAGGATGTTTTTAGGGGGATATCAGTGGTGTGCCAGCACCAGAGGGATAATGTGTTGCTTCTACCTGCTCACCTGCCAGTCTAACCCTGCGTGAATCCCCTTGCCCTACATTTCAATTAATCTCAGCAGAACAAGTGTTAAGGTAGCAATGAAAGGATCTGTCAGTTGTGGTTCTCTGGGCTTCCCTTTTTTCCAATCTTAAATTCAGTTTTCCACGTTTAATGCCACAATTTGCATTTTTAAAAAAATCCTCATGAAAGTTCATCAGCATTTGAGTGCAAATTTCTCCCAATAAAGAAATTTTTGTATGCTGTTTTAACTATTGTCCATATTTTCGCAAGCATTTCCTCCCTAATTTTATGCATTTTTGCATGCTACCTTCACTAATCATCTTTATTACAGTATATGTATTTGAATCTATCGTCTTTGATAAAATGCGTGCTGAAATACGAATTTTTGTGCAGTTTTCTTCTTTAAAAAGCAGATAAATGCCCAAATATGGGCCAGAAATAGGTTGATTAACCATTCTCTAGGTTATGACTGCACATTTGCTGAGTCCCACTCTCTGTTTTGTTATCTCTAGGTCTGGAGGGTTGAGAACCTGGAGCTGGTGCCAGTGGACCATCGATGGCATGGATTCTTCTACGGTGGAGACTGCTACTTAGTCCTGTACACCTATGAGGTCAACAGGAAACCTCATTACATCTTGTACATTTGGCAGGTAAGTGAACATCTTCAGATGAGGAAGGCCCTGTTTCTGTTGACTTCCCAGAGGAGTTGGCTTCAGAAGTCTTATGTTGGCTTCAGAAGTCAGATGTTCCTTTCAATTGTCCATGGTGTACAGGTAATGGTGGCTGTAAACTATGGTTAGGGAAATTGGCTGGTGCACAAACTGCATATAGCGCACACAGTCCTTGCGCTCTGCTCCCTCCTGCCATAGAGTTTGAAATGCTTATGTTACCCCCAGGACACAACCCTTTTGGATGGATGAGACTGAGAGAGGTTGACTGGCTCAGAGTCGTCCAATAACTTTCATGGCTCCGTTGAGGATTTGTACTTGAGTCTCTTAAATCCAATATGGCTAATGAGAGCCTACGTTGGAGACCCTCACTCAGTGTGGCTGTAATGTGCAGCTATACTCACCGCATGCTAGATCTCTCTGTGCTTCAGGGGCTGTTGAATATAAGGGTAGTGAAAGCGCAGCTAAGAAGGTCAAATCATATATATGACTGACACCTTTCTTTGGAAATTAAACCAATGTCCAGACTCTAACATTCAAAAACTTTACTTGCAGAAACTGTTAATTATAGATGAATTAAAACATAATATTTACACTTGCATGCTCATCCAAGCATGGGCCTACATTTATTTATTTTTTACATTGTAGCCATTGTTTTAATTTCATTTTTGTATTATTCTCTTGTATTCATGGATGCATATTTGTATTTAACTTCACACTGATTTGAAGCCACTTTGTGTCCTTCCTAAAAGAGGCTCCTGGGAGCCAGAGGGACATTTCTGGAACAACTCTTGGGTTGGGGCAACTGGCTAAAAGGTTTTAAAATGTTTTAAAGTGTTATAATTTTGGTTCCTTTTTAGTTTTGGTCAGGTTGGTGTTGGTTAAATGTTTAGTTGGGGTTGGCAATTATTTTAATTTGGGTATAACAGTAAACTGGTTGTTGTTGTTGTTGTTTTCTATTGATTTATTGGCTTGTTTGTTGCTCGTATAGGATATTTTGTTTTTTAATGTTTGATGCTTTGTTGTGTTTTTATATATGTTGTAAGCCTGCCCAGAGTGGCTTGCGAAACCCAGCAAAATTTAAAAATTCTTATTATTGTTACAGTCTCTTCTTCTAACTTCCAAACAGCTGTGTTTTCCTGTCTTTCCAGAGCTCAGCACTCTGCCTTCTTTCTCTCAGTTAGGCCATGCCTTGCAGCTCCTATGAGAGATTTACCTTCTCCATTTTACCTGCTCTCTTAAGCCGAGAAGAAGCACTCTAACACTCTATTCAACTGAGCAGTGTTCACAGTGGATTCTAAAACACAGTCATCTTGCTTCCCATAAAATGAAGTCTCTCCTTCACTAGATCCCTCCCATGTGACCAACCTTAACTAATCACATGAGAACCACTGTTGCTGTTGTTGTTTAGTCGTTTAGCCTTGTCCGACTCTTCGTGACCTCATGGACCAGAGCACGCCAGGCACTCCTGTCTTCCACTGCCTCCCGCAGTTTGGTCAAACTCATGCTGGTAGCTTCAAGAACACTATCCAACCATCTTGTCCTCTGTCGTCCCTTTCTCCTTGTGCCCTCCATCTTTCCCAACATCAGGGTCTTTTCCAGGGAGTCTTCTCTTCTCATGAGGTGTCCAAAGTCTTGGAGCCTCAGCTTCACGATCTGTCCTTCCAGTGAGAACTCAGGGCTGATTTCCTTAAGAATGGAGAGGTTTGATCTTCTTGCAGTCCATGGGACTCTCAAGAGTCTCCTCCAACACCATAATTCAAAAGCATCAATTCTTCAGCCATCAGCCTTCTTTATGGTCCAGCTCTCACTTCCGTACATCACTACTGGGAAAACCATGGCTTTAACTATGTGGACCTTTGTTGGCAAGGTGATGTCTCTGAGAACCGCTAAAGAACACTATAGAATTCAGTTACCAACCAATCAAATTTAAACCCATAGCAATGAATACAAGCACTTTCAATTTCACTGAATTCCATTACTGTACTCAACAGGGACGCCATGCCACGGTGGACGAGCTTGCGTCTTCAGCCTACCATGCAGTGGAGCTGGATCAGCAGTACAACGGGGAGCCTGTGCAGGTGCGGCTGAACATGGGCAAAGAGCCGCACCACTTCTTGGCCATCTTCAAAGGCAAGCTTGTCTTCTTTGAGGTATGGAGGAGGATTAAGGAGCACCATGGAAAATCACAAACTGAATTCCCCAGGCATCAGGCCTGTTACAGCTAAGCGTGTTGCTGCAGCTTAGAAGCAAGGATCCCGGGACCCTCCAGATATTGTTGGGACTTCACATCCCATAATCCTGAGCCCAATGGTTGGGGGTGATGGGACCTGTAGGGCCACAGGTTCCCCATCCCTGCTGTACCTGTTCAAGGCCATTGTGAGTCACAGCCAGATTCTCCCTGAACACAAACTCTTTGCCCTTCTGGTATATTCTGAGGGGCAAAAGTCAGGAGCGAAGGAGGAGACCAGAACCCAGCTTCCCTAATGTCTCAGTGGAACAGTCTGTCCTTGGGTCTTATTCTTGTCACTTACAGCAGCCAAGATGGGAAGGGCATAGAGTGACAACACAGTTCATTCCTTGTTGGAGCTTCCCTTCTTTGAATGAATATGGAAGCTTGTCTCTGTCATCCCTGCTGTAAAAAAAGGGAAGAGGGAGGCAGGGAGTCCTAGATACTCGAGAAATCACGTCAACCATGCAGAATCAGGCACCGGCTTTGGCTTTTCGTGTTTTTCCCTTTCTCCCGCCTTTCCTTTAAAAAGGGGGGGGGGAGAGAGATTATAGTCCTCATTGTGCAAGCAATATCTTCTGAAAGTTGAAAAAAACAAATGGGAACTGGATTTCAATGGCTTTGGAATAGGGATTCCCACGATCTCACAATTTGGCAGTCCTGACTTTCCTGCCCTTCATCTGCTGCTGTCTCTGTTTTTCCTTGTCCTTACCTGATTGGCAAAATATTCCAAATTCTAGTGTTCCAGCCACTCTGGCTGACCAATATATTTTTTACTCCGCTTTGTGTGATTTAAAAAAATATATAATTGCACACCTGGATAAGGATCAGCTCACAATTTTTTTGCAGTTGACACACCGATTGGGGTAGCTACCCTCTCGTGGGGATCATATGGTCCAGACATTCATTTAATGAGTAGCTGGAACTAGGCTTTTAGTCGGGTAGCATCCATGCTTTGAGATACTCTTCGCCTCAAAGTTGGATGGTGCCAACAATTTGTTCTTTTAGGTGCCTCTTTAAGCCTTTTTTTTAAATAAAAAAAAATCCAATCAGGCATTTCCAAGCCAGCTTTGCTGAATATTGTTCTTATTGGTTTTACAGGTTTTACAGATAGTAACTGAATCATGGGTTAGAAAGGCATTTCATTTCCTCCACAAACTGGGAATTAGGACTAAATATGTCACCAGTTGGTATCTGCAGAATCAGTGATGAAGAATCCCATTTATACAAATGAAATCCTTTGATCCAGGCAGGTGTCAGATGTAGCAGAAGATTAAATACTTGTTCTGAGGTTTCCCTGCTAATGATGAATTTATCAATATTCAGAAGTGCGTGGAAAAGGTATCTGAACTCCCAATAGTCTAGTGAGTCTGCCTCCAGGAATATTTGTGCACTTATTTAATAGGATGGGAAAGAGGAAGTGTTTCAATAGGTGTCGGTCAAAGGCAGTGCTTTTTTCTAAGAAAAAAATGTTTAGGGGTAGTCTCATTTTCCTACTCATATTGAAATACTGCCCCTCTATGAGGTCAAACATAGATTCACAATATGTTTAGGAGTATGCCTGCCCCCAGAAAAAAAAGCCCTGGTCACAGGTATTAATCTCAGGGGTGGTTTCGCCTTTGCCTTAAGTATTTAACTCAAGTCCCATAAAGAAGCTTCTCATTGAAAATACATGTCTGCTGCACGGTTGGGAAGTGATAGTCCCAGACCTTTGCCCCTCCAGCTTCTTTCCCAGTAGATGTGCATTTTGTAAATTTTCACCTGCATAGCCAGTGCGGCCATCAGGGTAGGACTCTGGGGTAGGAGACCAGAGGCCCAGTCAGGAGAATGAAGAGGAGACTCCCTCTCTGCAGCAGAGAGCGAAGGAATAAATACAAGATGGGTGACACCTGGCTTGAGAGCAGTACATGTGGAAAGGATCTAGGAGTCTTGGTTGACCACAAACTTGACACGAGCCAACAGTGTGACGCGGCAGCTAAAAAAGCCAATGCAATTCTGGGCTGCATCAATAGGAGTATAGCATCTAGATCAAGGGAAGTAATAGTGCCACTGTATTCTGCTCTGGTCAGACCTCACCTGGAGTACTGTGTCCAGTTCTGGGCACCACAATTCAAGAAGGACACTGACAAACTGGAACGTGTCCAGAGGAGGGCAACCAAAATGGTCAAAGGCCTGGAAACGATGCCTTATGAGGAACGGCTAAGGGAGCTGGGCATGTTTAGCCTGGAGAAGAGGAGGTTAAGGTAGCCATGTTCAAATATATAAGATAGCCATGTTCAAATATATAAAAGGATGTCACATAGAGGAGGGAGAAAGGTTGTTTTCTGCTGCTCCAGAGAAGCGGACACGGAGCAATGGATCCAAACTACAAGAAAGAAGATTCCACCTAAACATTAGGAAGAACTTCCTGACAGTAAGAGCTGTTCGACAGTGGCATTTGCTGCCAAGGAGTGTGGTGGAGTCTCCTACTTTGGAGGTCTTTAAGCAGAGGCTTGACAACCATATGTCAGGAGTGCTCTGATGGTGTTTCCTGCTTGGCAGGGGGTTGGACTCAATGGCCCTTGTGGTCTCTTCCAACTCTATGATTCTATGAAATATTACCATCGAATCCAGGGGTAGGCAACCTAAGGCCTGTGGGCCAGATGTGGCCCAATCGCCTTCTCAATCCGGCCAGCGTGTTTTTACATGAGTAGAATGTGTCCTTTTGTTTAAAATGCATCTCTGGGTTATTTGTGGGGCATAGGAATTTGTTCTTTTTCCCCCTCTTCAAAATATAGTCTGGCCCACCACATGGTCTGAGGGGTGGCGGACCGGCCCACGGCTGAAAAAGGTTGCTGACCCCAATCTAATCCATCACCACTGCTGTAAGGCCATTAAGGTTACGTAGGTGAACCGTGCCATTGCTCCAGTCTCATCGTTAGGTTAGCAGTGATGTCGGTTTGTTGTTCTGCCCTTCCCTCACTTGGTCTTTAGGGCGGGACATCAAGGAAAGGCAGGAGCGAAGCGGAACCACCAGTGCGGCTCTTCCAGATCCGTGGAACGGACAGCTCCAACACGAAGGCGGTAGAAGTGCCGTCTGTGGCTGCCTCTCTCAACTCCAATGATGTCTTCTTGCTGAAGAGCCAGACGGACCATTACTTGTGGTATGGCAAGGTGAGGCTAGGAAAGGTGGCTCGGAGCAGGGGTGAGGGCAACGTCAAGCAGGAGGGCGGGTGGGAATCCAGAACCCCACCATCCATTGCATTTCAAACAGGCCGCCACAGGGGCATCCCGCCAGAAAGGCTTTTTACATGGATGGGTGGGTGTCGGAATTAAGAAAAGAAAAATTGGTGAGACCAAATGTCTGGTATAGAATTTGGACTTCTTGCAGTGGCAGGGGAACCTTCAACTTTCATCAAAAACAGCAGTGTAGTCCCAAGTCTCTGTCTTTCATGGTTGTGAAAGATAACTTGGAAATGCGTGACTTACTATTATTATTATTATTATTATTATTATTATCCCACCCATCTGGGTTTCCTCAGCCAATCTGGGCGGCTCCCAACAGAATATTAAAAACATGATAAAACATCAATCAGTAAAAACTTCTGTAAACGGGTGTCTTCAGATGTCTTCTAAAAGTCAGATAGTTGTTATTTCCTTGACATCTGATGGTAGGGCATTCCACAGGGCGGGTGCCACCACCAAGAAGGCCCTCTCCCTGGTTCCCTGTCACTTCGCTTCTTGCAGTGAGGAAACTGCCAGAAGGCCCTCGGAGCTGGACCTCAGTGTCCGAGCTGAACGATGGGGGTGAAGATGCTCCTTCAGGTATACTGAGTCGTGGCCATTTAGGGCTTTAAAAGTCAGCACCAACACTTTGAATTGTGCTCTGAAACGTACTAACGTAGGAATAAATTTCGAAAGCATTTCAGCTATGGTATGCTATACAGATTTTGGCACACAGTGAGTAGCAGTTTAAAATTAAATAGAGAAAGGAAGTCACAAGCCCCCGTGACTGTAGAGGGCACTTTGAGAAAGTGCACATGGCCAGGAACACAGAACTAGGATTATCACGGAGCAGAATGCAGCAGTTGCCTAGTGCAGCAAATTCCAGAGGAAGAGCACCCTGCCTATACAGTGGTGCCCCGCAAGACGAATGCCTCGCAAGACGGAAAACTCGCTAGACGAAAGAGTTTTCCGTTTTGGAGGTGCTTCGCAAAACGAATTTCCTATGGGCTTGCTTCACAAGACGACAATGTCTTGCGAGTTCCTGCTGGTTTTTTTTTCCTTTCCTCCCCCTTTTCTAAGCCGCTAAGCCGCTTATCAGCTGATCCGATCAGCAGATAAGCCGCTAAAAGCCGCTAATAGCGCTAATAGCGCTAATCCGTCAATGGGCTTGCTTCGCAAGACGAAAAAACCGCTAGACGAAGAGAATCACAGAACGGATTCTTTTTGTCTTGCGAGGCACCACTGTATCTCAGAGGTGACAGAGCACACATTTTGCGTGCACAAGGTCCCAGATTCAATCTGCTGCAACTCCAGGTAGGTTTACAAAATACTCCTGTCTAAAACCCCTGGAGAGCCACTGTCATCCAGTTTTGGGTAGCCAATACAGAGCTAGATGGACCAGGGGGATGACTCTGTATAAAGGCAGCTTCTTTTATTCCTAGAACATCTCCCTGCTGTGGCTGCATTTGCATTTTTGAGGACAATTCTTGGGCTACAATAGAAACATCTCACTTGGAAGCTTTTGCTTCCACTTTAGATTAAATGCTGCTTTGTGTGATGTCACAACCCAGGCAAACCAGGGTTAATCTTAACTATGGTTTGTCAAAACCGGTCACGTCAGAAGAGGGGGAAGTGTGTGACCCTGATGGCTTGCTACAGCTTGTTCTTATAATGCTAAACCAGGGTTTAGTGTTATGTGCAAACACAGCCTGTGCTGCCCTTTTTATGGAAGGAGGCATGATTGTTGACTTCTAGCTCCAAGTGCAGAAGTACATAAGGCCTGTACTGCCCAGATAGCTCAGGGGGAAATGTCTGGTGTCTTGTCAAGTAGTAGACCAGTATGAAGTTAGCAGCACACAAGCAGCACACAAGAGGGATGCGGGTGGCGCTGTGGGTTAAACCACAGAGCCTAGGACTTGCCGATCAGAAGGTTGGCAGTTCGAATCCCTGCAACGGGGTGAGTTCCCGTTGCTCAGTCCCTGCTCCTGCCAACCTAGCAGTTCAAAAGCACGTCAAAGTGCAAGTAGATCAGTAGGTACCGCTCCAGCGGGAAGGTAAACGGCGTTTCCATGCGCTGCTCTGGTTCGCCAGAAGCGGCTTAGTCATGCTGGCCACATGACCCAGAAGCTGTACGCCGGCTCCCTCGGCCAATAAAGCGAGATGAGCGCCGCAACCCCAGAGTCGGTCACGACTAGACCTAATGGTCAGGGGTCCCTTTACCTTTAAGCAGCACACAAAACACTACCAAACCATTCTACGTTCTAAATCTTATATTAATAATCCAAACACTGAGAGAACAAGGTACAAGATCTACTACAGAAGCCACAAACAGAAAACTCATTCAAATTGTGTCCAAAAGGAAGATTCAGTCTTTAAAGTTCCTTTAGCCAGGCTCCTGTAGATATCAACGAAGTGTCAGCGATGTTATGCACGAGAGTTAGACAGGGTGCCGGCGTTTGTCACCTGTTTTGCCCATGAAGAGTCTCGGACTTCTTCAGTAAATTCCCTCTCACGGTTTTGATATATTTATAAACATTCAAGTCCATATGTTACATTCCTTCTTGGCTTAAGCTACAATATATAATTTCCTTCTTCAGGGAATTCTCCCTCAAGATTTTGGTGCATTTACATACATTCAACTTCATATGCGAAGTTCTTTCTTGACTTAAGCATTTATTCATTGTATTTCCCGTGGTGTCTTGTCAAGGCATGACTGCAGGCGTCCCCTTACACCAAAACCTTTCAAGATTGTTTCGTAGCCCACCTAGATGTGGGTCAGCAAGCTGCCCTTCCACTTCCACCCCCTTACCTCTGTGGGTTTTCATTCCAGGGTTCCAGTGGCGATGAACGGGAAATGGCCAAGGAGCTGGCCACCACCCTTTGCAACGGGATTCAGGAGATGGTAGCAGAAGGGCAGGAACCCCCCGACTTTTGGGAGCTGCTTGGAGGCAAAGCCCCCTATGCAAGTGAGAAAAGGTATTTGCGCCCTGTCCCTAAACTCTAGTACTTGCTTGTGTATCTGGGTGCTTCTAGGCAGGGGGCTTAAATATTGCAAGCAGGTGTTCGGATATCACAAATATCACTTACCAGATTCCCCCCAGTAAGGGTGAATCTGGATTAAATGGGGTAGGGGGAGGATATGGGTTGGTATTTTGATACTAATGATATCATAGGGATGCTGTGAGAAACTCGCATGCATTGATCCCATAATAAGCACCCACCTGGAAGCACCCTCTGTCCCCAACATTAGCATCCCAGAATTAGTTAGAAGGAACCCCCAAAGCGTCATCTAGCAAAATTCCCTGCAATGCAGGAATCACAGATGAAGAATTATCTAGAGAGGTAGACTCAACTAGCGCCTACTTCCAAGAGCTTTTCAACAACCCAGGCTTTAAAGCCAGTGTGGTGTAGTGGTTAAGAGCGGTAGACTCATAATCTGGTGAACCGGGTTCGCGTCTCCGCTCCTCCACATGCAGCTGCTGGGTGACCTTGGGCCAGTCACACTTCTCTGAAGTCTCTCAGCCCCACTCACCTCACAGAGTGTTTGTTGTGGGGGAGGAAGGGAAAGGAGAACGTTTGCTGCTTTGAGACTCCTTCGGGCAGTGATAAAGAGGGATATCAAATCCAAACTCCTCTTCTTCTATATATATTACAGTGGTGCCCCGCAAGACGAATGCCTCGCAAGACGGAAAACCCGCTAGACGAAAGGGTTTTCCGTTTTTGAGCTGCTTCGCAAGATGATTTTCCCTATGGGCTTGCTTTGCAAGACGAAAACGTCTTGCGAGTGTTCCGATTTTTTTTACTCCCCCCCTTTTTCTAAGCCGCTAAGCCGCTAATAGCCTTTTAGCCACTAATCCGCTAAGCCTTTAATAGCCGCTAAGCCTTTAATAGCCGCTAAACCGCTAATAGCGCTAATCCGCTAAGCCGCCAATAGGGTTGCTTCGCAAGACGAAAAAACCGCTAGACGAAGAGACTCGCGGAACGGATTAATTTCATCTTGCGAGGCACCACTGTATGCTTTTATTAGGCTTTTTTAAAACAAACAAACTAACACTATTGGGTTGTGATTACTTTTATTGCTATTATTTTTTTATTACAATGCTGAAATACTTTTGCATCATAAAGTTTGTGCACTGATTGTAAATGGCAGACGTAAGTCACCTTGGCAATATGCTATGGTGAAGGGCAGCAGAGAAGCAAGTAAAACCAGTGGCGTAGCGTGGGTTGTCAGCACCCGGGGCAAGGCAAGTAATTTGCGCCCCCTAACCCTAACCCCCAGATGTTGTGCCCGGTGCGGCTGCCCCCCCCCCCCGCACCCCCACGCTACGCCACTGAGTAAAACTAAAATAATAAATAAAGGGATTAATAACGGGGCCAGCAGATCTTGGTCCACATCTCCACATCCTTATATGCGCATTGGAAGTGAGACCTAAAAAGGACTTTCTTAAACAGTCTCTGTCTTACAGGCTGCAGGAGGAAGTTCCTGACCACCCTCCACGGCTCTTTGAATGCTCCAACAAGACCGGATGCTTTGTAGCCATCGAGATCACAGACTTCACCCAAGATGACCTCAGTGAAAGTGATGTGATGATGCTGGATACCTGGGACCAGGTGAGGCTGGGGCAGGGGAGTCTGAAGTACCGTCCTGAATTTCTTAGCCTCTCTCATTCTATGGTGGCTGTGTGATTTAAAGTCTCTGGCTACTTCCTGTAATTCTTCCACTCTGTTTGAGTGTTAAGGAGCACAAGGCAGCCGCCTGAAGGTATGATTACTCTGCAGAGCAGGGAGTGTGGAGCATTGGAGGCTTGCAGTACCTTAAAAATATTGTAGTTTGGAAAGGCTTAAAAAGGAAAAGGTAAAGGACCTCTGACAATTAAGTCCAGTCGCGAATGACTCTGGGGTTGCGGCACTCATCTCACTTTATTGGCTGAGAAAGCCGATGTTTGTCTGCAGACAGTTTTTCCAGGTCATGTGGCCAGCATGACTAAGCTGCTTCTGGCGAAACCAGAGCAGCGCACAGAAACACCGTTTACCTTCCCGCCGGAGCGGTACCTATTTATCTACTTGCACTTTGGCATGCTTTTGAACTGCTAGGTTGGCAGGAGCTGGGACCGAGCAGCGGGAGCTCACCCCGTCACAGGGATTCGAACTGCTGACCTTCTGATCAGCAAGCCCTAGGCTCAGTGGTTTAGACCACAGCGCCACCCACTTAGCAAAAGGCAAAGGCAGTAAGCTTGGTTCTAAGGCAGAATAAATGAGCTCCAAAATACCCCCCCCCACACACACACACAAAAGAGCCTATTAAGTTTCTAGAACTAGCAAAGGAACTATAGAAATGCAAAAATAGCTTCATGGAGGATGTCTGCTGATGGTTATAAGCCACAATAGCCAGGACTGGTCCTTTTCCCTTAGTGCCACTGATAATATGGAGAGAGACAATAGAATGCAGCTCCTGACCCACTTGCTTCGCTCCCCTTCAGCATCTAACTGCCCCACTGTTAGGAGTTCTGGGTTTGAAGGAGCCTTTGGACTGCCACAGTCTGTGGATTAGTTTAGTCACTTAACTTACCTGCTTATCGGGATGGAATCAGGAGTTTCCACCATTTGTCTTGGTTTAGCTTCCTTACTGGTGTGCCAAACTACAGTCAAAACTAAACTAATATTTCCCTAGTTTTCTCCCAGGGCAGCTGTATACTACAAGCAATGGGTGACCTTAGACCAGGGGTAGGCAACCTAAGGCCCAATCCCCTTCTCAATCCGGCCCGCAGATGGTCCAGAAATCAGCATGTTTTTACATGAGTAGAATGTTTCCTTTTATTTAAAATGCATCTCTGGGTTATTTGTGGGGCCTGCCTGGTGTTTTTACAAGAGTAGAATGTGTGCTTTTATTTAAAATGCATCTCTGGGTTATTTGTGGGGCATAGGAAGTTGTTCATTCCCCCCCCCCTTTTAATGATTTTATTGTTATCATTCACTTTAACACACCAAACAGAAAAGAAAACAAATTTCCATCACCACCAAACAAAAAAGAAAGGAATCAACTAATAGTCTTCAAACCATAAAATAAAAATGTTTTTTTTTCTATCAACCAGACTTCCTGTCTATTCCTTATTACAGATTCTATATTATTTGTTCATTGCCATTACACAAATAGTTTTGTTCAAATTTAATAACCCTTGGTCCATTCATAGGTTTTACACCATTCTTAAAACTGCTACTGAAATTATTCAAATGGCCCCCCACAAGGTCTGAGGGACAGTGGATCGGCCCCCTGCTGAAAAAGTTTGCCGACTCCTGCCTTAGACTAAATCTAGACCTCTGAATGGGGACAGAGCTTAGTCCCTATGTGCTCCTTTTATCTACACTACTATGATCAGGACAGATATCGTGTTGTCCTGCACAATTGCATCAACTTTTGCCAATAAATCACTACAGTCTGGTTTCAGAAAAGCTTCCTAGTTCTGACTCCAGAGGTGGCTGTCATTGGACTCTAATTCCCATCTGTCCCAGTCAGCACGGCCAATGGTCAACTGTCAAGAGTTGCGGCCCAACAACATCTGGAGAATCGCAGGTTCCCCCGCTCTAATGCTGTCTGTTGTCCAATGGAGCAACTTCTGAATCATCGCTCTTCTCTTTCCCCAGATTTTCCTATGGATTGGCAAAGAAGCCAACGAGACAGAGAGGAAGGAGGCAGTGACGATGGCTCAGGAATACCTGCAGACCCATCCCAGCGGGAGGGAGACTGACACCCCCATCCTCATAATCAAGCAAGGTTTTGAACCGCCCAACTTCACAGGCTGGTTCCTGGCTTGGGACCCATATCGGTGGAGTGTAAGTGGAAACCATGCCTGAACCAAATCGCTTTTGTTTTCTAGAGATCTAGGGGTGATTTCTCCCACGAGTGGAATTCAACAAATGAGTTTGGTCAGCGGAGGCCTCTGCAACAACTTCCACTTGCACAATAGGGCTTCTCCCCCCCCCCCCCAAAAAAATGCACCCCCTGAAATGGGCTCTGAGGCACTCAGGAGAACCCCCAGAACAGTGTCTGGAAACTGAAAGGCTTGCGGTGACAGAACAATTGACAGTGTGATTTTGAATTTCACCCCATGTGTCAAATTGACAGAGAGTGGCACATCCACTTTTTGAAATAAATAAAATAGATATAAGTTGGGTCATTTGCTGAAACAAATACTGACAAATGTTTGAAATCTGCAGGTATGTCCAGTTTTGTCAATTAAGTTTTTGAATGTGGAATATCTCATATAAATTTTGATTGTGAAATTTTCCTGTAACATTCAAAATCCAAGTGCTTTGCAAGCTACTTTGGGGGATCGTTTTATTGTTTTGATTTTGGCAGGCATTCAGTTTGTACACTGTTGATTATCAGATACATCTGAACCACTGGGATACTGCGTGTCAGCTAAACCTCACGCATAATACCCTGAGCTCCTTTGAGAATATCCAGGCTATAGATGTGGAAGATCAATGCACCGACTCTGCAGTCTTAACCATGCCTACTCTGACTTAAGTTCTACTGAATTCATGATAAGGACTTTGGTCTTATGCAAGCGGGTCGTCTTAGTTCTGATTGGTTGCAACTCGATTCAGAACAGGTCTCGGGGAGAAATGCTTGGGAGTAAAACCCTGTTTCTAGCACAGGAAGGTGCTATGGTGCTATAACCCTCTTACAGATTAGTGGGTTTTTTGAACCCTTGCAGGAAGGAAAGACATATGAGCAGCTGAAGAAGGAACTGGGAGATGCCAACAACATTGTCAGAATCACGGCTGTAAGTTGACGCTTTAGTTTCCCCAGTGAGAAACGAGGTCAGTGGCTAAGTAGGGGGAGAAATCTGGGTGCATAAGAAGCTAGAAAACTACCAGATCATGTTGTTTGTCCAATCTAACCCTGCATTATCTATTTCATGGGTAGGAAATCATGAAGAAAAAGTGGGTGGGGCAACAGACACTTACCTTTCCACAGCAGACAACATCTCAGCTGTGAAAAAGTCAGCGACTTCTACTCTGCACATGAACCTTCTATCTAGGCAAACAGGTTGCAGCCAGCTAAGTTCTATCTAGGTTGCAGCCAGCTAAGTTTTACTTAGAGTAGACCCACTGAACTTAATGTGCCCAAGTTAGCCTTGTTGGTTAATTTCAATGGAACTACTCCGGGTAAGACTAGCACTGGCTACAACTAGTGTCTCAGGAAGAGAGTATTTCACATTGTCTGTTGGTTAGGAAACAAAAATTATTACCTGGGACTTTCTGCATGCAAAGTATGAGTTCTCTGTTGGACACAGCCAAAATTGAGCTAAAGTTCTGCCTTCTCCTACTGCACCTCCAGCAACATCATGGCTGAGGCAAGGAAAACCCATCCCTGTGGCTTTTATTTACTTTTGGTACCCTGCTGGCTTTCTAAAGTAGTGTGCCATGACCAGAGGATGAGAAATTTATTAAATATTTGAAGGGTTCTCCCAAGCCCAAAATTCCCACCCACAGAGGACCCTGCCCACTGTGTGTCTGCAAGATTCACTACTCCTTCCATTCATTCTCCCCTCAAATCCAGAGAGAAACAGCCGAGTTACTCATCCTCTCCTGTGCAGTGAATCGCACAAAAACACAGGAGGTGGATTTCTCTGGGGTCAAATAAGTTCCTAGTCTTAAAAGTGCTTTCAGTTTTGCTTCCTCATAAGCATAGAATTTATTTATTAACTAAATGCCTCTATTTATTTATTAAATTTCTGTATATAAGAAGCCTGTACAGTCGTACCTTGGCTCCCGAACGCCTTGCGAGTCGGGCTCCCAAACCTGGAAGTGAATGTTCCAGTCTGTGAACGTTCTTTGGAACCTGAACGTCCGCCGCTGCTTCTGATTGGCTGCAGAAGCTTCCTGCAGCCAATCGGAAGCCGCGCCTTGATTTCCGAACGTTTTGGAAGTTTAACGGACTTCCGGAATGGATTTCGTTTGCCTTGCGAGGTACCACTGTATAGGGTCTGCTTCTACAGATGGCGTTTTAAAAACCTGCCCCTTTTCTGCTCAGGATCTGAATGGTGCATCCCTCACTCCAAAGCCTGGGACCTTCAACAGCAGCAACTGCCCTACCTACCCTCTAGAAGTCCTGCTGTCCAGCCAGGATGAGCTACCAGAAGACGTGGATCCTGCTAAGAAGGAGGCAAGTTGTTTATTTGTTTTCTTGCATTTATATCCCAGTTTTCTTCCATCATGGAACTCATGATGGCATTCCTGTGGGTTGCTAGGCTTTCACCCATCTAGACCCTTTCGCCTCAAGCTCCTTCTGTTCTGAACTACTTACCGTATTTTTCGCTCCATAAGGCCATGGGGCGCACCTAGTTTTCAGAATTCCACCCCCCCCCCTTTGTAGAAAAGCCAGCAGAAGCCGCTCACCCTTTAAAGAGCGCACGGCTTTTGCGGGAGGTGGGGGAATTCCACCATCTCCCGCAAAAGCCTACAGGAGCCACACACCCTTTAAGGAGCGCGCAGCTCCTGCTGGCTTTTCTACGAGAAGGGAGAAGGGACTGAAGCGGCCAGTCAGTCCCTTCTCCCTCCTCATGGAAAAGCCCCCAAGAGCGGTGTGCTCTTTAAGGGGTATGCGGCTCCTGCGGGCTTTTCTATGAGGTGGGGGAATTCCCCCACCTCCTGCAAAAGCACGCAAAAGCCACACGCTCCTTAAAGGGTGCGCGGCTTCTGCTGGCTTTTCTACGAGGTGGGGGAATTCCTTTAAGGAGCACACGGCTCTGCGGGCTTTTCTACGAGGAGGGAGAAGGGACTGACTGGCCGCATCAGTCCGTTCTCCCTCCTGGGGAAAAGCCCGCAAGAGCCGCGGGGGTTTTTCCTGCCTGCCTCCCCCCTGCATTTGCTCCATAAGATGCACACACATTTCCCCTTACATTTTAGGAGGGGGGAAATGCGTCTTATGGGGCGAAAAATACGGTAAGCAGCAAGGCTTAAGCCCCCTGCTGCTGCTCCTTCCTTTCTTCCCTGGTGTTTTTTTTATAAAGGAAGTGGCTGGCAGGCAGCAACAGTGTGAGCAAATATGCCTGCCCTCCTTACTGGAGCCTTCCAACAGAAAAAAAAACCCAGAGCACTAGAAGTCTACGATCCACAGGTTGGGAAACAGTGCTGGGAATAGCAGGCTGGAAATTTCATTCATACATGCATCCTGCTAGGACTACCAATGATTGTACCACACAAACATACATTTTGGAATTGGGGGCAGAATTCATTGTCTTAAAGGGTAAGTTCCCAGAGGAATGGATGAAATTTAAAGACTATTTAGCTAAATATGCTAAGATATTGCAAGTACCAGATTGGCTTAGGATTTAAATACTTAGGATTTAAATACTTGCAAGTACCAGATTGGCTTAGGATTTAAATACGTGAAGTTATAGAATAACATATCTAAAGTTAAAACGAAAAGAAAGAAAGATGTTAATTGATTAAGTAAATTTTATGAAAAATTAGTTTTGGAAAACTCAGCCAGGGGGATTCGAGGAAGTCACCTAACAACGTTAACAAAAGTGGAATTATTATAGTTAGGATTTATGTTTTGTTTGTTTATTTTTTATGTTATAAATTTGGAAAATTAATAAAGATTTGGGGGGGGGGGGAATAAAAAATAAAAGGTAAGTTCCCAGTGCACAGGCAGGCTTCAAATGACATGCGCTATACTTGGCAAAATCGCTTAAGGCTTGTAACACGGCCGGACTCCAGTAGAGCTGAAGTTAGACCCACTCTCACAAACAGAAGATGGAGAGGGAAACTTGTTTCTCAACTGTACTGCTTCAGACTGCAGATAGGGACTTGCAGGACTAAATGTGTCTTCATATAAAACAAAACAAAAAAATAAAACCCCCTTCGCACAGAAAACCAATATGTCAGGGGGAAGGAGTCTCCCTTTAGCCTTCTCCCTGATGGGCTATTTTCTTATGCCCGACTGTAACTCGGCCTGTTAAACCACTCCCCTCCATTTCCCGTGTTTAGTTTTAGATTGTAAGCTGGTTGGGGCAGGGGCCTATCGTCGTACTCCCTAAAATGACCATTCACATAAATTGCATGGTTGATAAATAAATAATAAAATTCTATGTGTGGGAATATCTATAAGTAAATCTACCTCATTCATTTGCTAAAGAGAAGCATTCAATCCCCTCACCCCACACAACTGCAGTCTGACGTTCCACATTCAGAAGTAGGTTTTCCACATCAGCTGATACCTGTGAAGACTACGGCCAAAAGCAATCCATCACAATTAACTTACTTCCTTGGAGTCTCTTGTGCTAACGTGACCTAGAGTGGGGCCTCATTGTGTGTACTCACTGCTCAAATCCTATCTTTCCTTTACTCATCTAGTCACTGTGGTCTTTCCCCCCTCATCAACAGAATTTCCTGTCAGCGCAAGACTTCCTCCAAGTCTTTGGGATCCCCAGGGAAGAGTTTGCTGCTCTCCCTACTTGGAAGCAACTCAACATGAAGAAAGAGAAGGGGCTTTTCTGAAGAATAAGTGTTTCTCGAGGTGGAAAAGATGACACCCGCACTCAATTCCTATTGATTTGGGGGCAGGACCCCTAGCCAGAAGCAGCTGTGCCTGCGAAGGGAGCTGCGTTATGTATCACGTTTGTGCCTAAATTGCGCTTTGAAGGTTGGTTTCGTATCTTTTACTCAAGGCTGCTGCTGTCCAGGAACTTTAAAAACAACAACAACAAAACGGCTTCACCATTGCAAGTCTACAGTGGCGAGAAAACCCAACTCAAATGAAGCAGGCAGAACTGAATTTCAGAAGATCCACAGGCAACAGCCGTCTCTGCTCTTGGCTATCGGCTGCGCTTGATGCAAATTAAGTAGCCACGCGATGGCTGGCTGTTTTGTGTGACTTGGGCCTTGTAGAGTGCATACCTATATTGCAAACATTAAAAGCCGGCTTCACTGTCCTTAATAACTCATTCCATCCTGCCTGTGACCTCAAGGAACGCTGGGACTTGTAGTTCTGCAATGATTGCTTACGGTCATGTGCAGAAAGCTCTAATTTTGGGGACCGGGTACGGGATTTAAGCACACTAACACCTACTATATTGATGGGCTGCTTTGCCTTCCCCAACTCCAGCGCCACTGTGGTCTAGTCAACTATTGGGGGATGTGCTGTGTCATTGGTAGAGCCTAGCTTCCCACTGCAACTGCTGGTGAGAAAGAGGAGCTAAGAGGAAATATAATAACAATTCAGCATCAAGCAATGTGCCACTAGCACCCTCTCCAACTAGACACACTGAAAGAGAGGGGCAGGCAACATGCGACCTCCAGATGTTGCTGTACAATTCCCATCATCCCTAGCCCATGGGGGCTGATGGGAGTTGGTCCAACATCTGGAGGGTACCTTGTTAGCTATCTCTGCTGTCACAAAACAGGACTTCTGAGCAGCTACTTCGTGCTTGGTGTTGAGCCAGCCCAAGAGAGTTGAGGAGAACCACTTTCCTTGCTTGGAGCAATTCCTGTATTCCTTCCTGCCTAAGGGAGTTTGGAGCTTAACACAGCCAGTCCTCAGTTCTCTAGAGCCAAGCGATTCCTTGTTTCTGAAACACATCCTGCGAAACTACAATGGTACCTCTGGTTGCGAACGGGATCCGTTCCGGAGGCCCGTTCGCAACATGAAAAGAGCGCAACCCGCAGCGCCGCGTCTGCGCATGCGCGGGTTGTGATTCGCCGCTTCTGCACATGTGTGTGACATCATTTTGCACTTCTACGCATGCGGCGAAACCCGGAAGTAACCCTTTCCGGTACTTCCAGATCGCAACCTGAAAGAACGTAAGATGAAGCAGATGTACCATGAGGTATGACCGTATTTTCAATCTGACAAGAGACAGGCTGGCTCTGTTCCCTCAAATTAAGTAACACGCTCCTCCACAGATATTCCCATAGAAGCATCCAACATAGTACTTGTCTGGTACATGCCATATACAGTGGTGCCCCGCAAGACGAATGCCTCGCAAGACGAAAAACTCGCTAGACGAAAGAGTTTTCCGTTTTTTGTCGTTCCGCAAGACGAATTTCCTTATGGGCTTGCTTCGCGAGACGAAACGTCTTGCGAGTTTTTGCAAGTTTGTTTCCTTTTTCTTAAAGCCGCTAAGCCGCTAATAGCCGCTAATAAGCCGCTAATAGCCGTGCTTCGCAAGACGAAAAAACTGCAAGACGAAGAGACTCGCGGAATGGATTAATTTCGTCTTGCGAGGCACCACTGTACAACAATCCCACAAAGGAAAGCACAGAAACAGCTATAGCATGCAAAGTTCAGCATCGCAAGAATCTCACTTTCTCCCTAAGATTAGCAAGAGACTTTCAAGCAGGAATGGAAACTGCAGGCCTAGGGTCCAGACATTGCCCTCCAGGCTTATCTGACCCATAGTGCTGCACCCTCCTGGCTACACCTCCTCAAACACACCCCACACCGGCCCTAATCTGCACCTTCCTGGCTGGAATATGTCCTTAAACTCTGGTAATGCCTCTTGGTTTGCCTGGATGGAGGAGAAAGGGGGGTATGTGACTGCAGAAACTAGCCTGCTATACTAAAGTAACATTTACATTCATTGCTCCACCTGCTTTGACTCTATCAACTGGCCCTTGGGTCAAAAAAGGATTCTGCACCCTTGCGCTTTTAAAGCATGTGAACCACTCATTCCCAAGAGAATCAGGGTGTGTAGGTGCTGGGGGAGCTGTCTTCTACAGTCAAAGAGTAGACCTCCACCCAAGTTGACTAGTAGCAGAAGAGTTTGTGTCATGTATGTGGTGCGCATCTGCAAATATCACAGAATTTGGGCAGCTGATCACAGGAGATCTGGGCTTACTGCTTAACAGGGGCTGTCAGAATGCAATAGGGAACAATGTGCATACCCCAGTAGCAAGGAAAGTGAAGGAGACACTCTCCTAGTCCAGGAAGATGACTTGCCTGTCCAAGATGCCGTAAGGCATTCAAGACAGGTGTGGATGAATGCAGGTGGGCTGTCCGACAACTTCTGCAACCCGGCAGCAGAAGTCAGCTTGTTTCCAATATGTGTTACAGAACACACAAGCCTTGCTCATCGACTTGCTCATTGGGTACCACAGTAGCTACACTTGCCACTCATGGCCAACCAAGCATTGCCAACTACAGCAGAAGTAGCACAGACTGTTCTACGAAGCTGGACAAGGGAAGCTGTCTGCGGGCAGATCAGATGTCTTTCTGGCCCATCTCCTAGTGCCCCCTCGCCTATTAATGCTTGGGTGGCTGGGCGGAAGAAAGGAGCAGGTATCTCCAGCAATAATTACCAGGGACCTTGGCTTACTAAATGGTGAGAAGTCTGTTCAGACCTTAAGCCTTTAGATTTCTGCTGCAATAGAAGAGGGTGCCAAGGTCGTGCTTCCCATAAGGAAAAACAAGGCCACTCAAGCTTCTAGTCCCCACCGTGAAAACCCTTGACAAGGTGGACCGGGACTACTCATTTCCAAGAAGAGAAAGGGGCTCTGATGGGTTTCTAGTAGCCCCCAAGGACTTTCTGCATGCTTCAAGAGCTGCCCAGTTACCTCCCAGACCTAGCCTAGACCACTAGGGTTCACAACAATTCAACAGATGCACTTGAACCAGCAGACACTGTTCCCTTCCTTGCTGCCAGCTAGTTTTATTTGTAACATTGACAGCTGTCTTCCACACCTGGGCAGAGTTGCTCCGGAGCTTTGAAATGAGATTCCATGATTAGTATTCGGCTTCCATGACCGACCCAACACAGAGTTTAATTCGTGACGGGTGAGGTCTGTTAACCACGGCAGGGCCCAAACGGGAACTGGGAACAGTTCACTTGTCCCAGCGCCACCAGTACTGCTTACTCTGATGCTGACAGTTCTATATCCTCTCCGCATTCAAACCGCACAAAGTCTAGTACAGATACACCCGTGGGCTGAATGTACTGTCCCAGGGAAATAGCAGGGTCCAGCAGGAAGGGCTGGGCAAGCATCTTGGTTTCAGAATCATCGCCGGGTTCATCCTCCAGAGAGCCTACAGAGAGCGGGGCCATGCCCACCACATGCTGGCCCAGCCTCCAGCCCAGTTCAGCAAAGTCCGACTCTTCACATGGCTCAGAGGGACAGCAGATCACCAGAGCTCCGTATTTGCCAAACATCATGTTAGAAAGTGACGGGTTTCCTTCTGGGAGAGCCCCGTGCACGTAAGAGCCGATGAAAAATTTCTCTGGCACCGATATCCACACTGCTCTCTTAATGACCATGTTTTCCCCCAGCTTGCCTGAATAGAAAGTGAGAAGGCAAAAAGGTAGCATTAACCATTAGGAGCACAGGTGATGTTTTAAGGGCTAAGCTATGCTATGCCTATGATAAACAGCTGCATTCTGAAAAGGAAGTGGTCCTTACAGTAAGCATTGCATTCTTGGCAACTTAATCACCTGGTAAAGGGACCCCTGACCATTAGGTCCAGTCATGGCCGACTCTGGGGTTGCGGTGCTCATCTCGCTTTATTGGCCGAGGGAGCCGGCATACAGCTTCTGGGTCATGTGGCCAGCATGACTAAGCCACTTCTGGCAAACCAGAGCAGCGCACGGAAACACCGTTTACCTTCCCGCCGGAGTGGTACCTATTTATCTACTTGCACTTTGACGTGCTTTTGAACTGCTAGGTTGGCAGGAGCAGGGACCGAGCAACGGGAGCTCACCCTGTCACGGGGATTCGAACCGCGACCTTCTGATCGGCAAGTCCTAGGCTCTGTGGTTTAACCCACAGCGCCACCTGCACCACCCGTGTCCCCTGGACACACCTACAAATTAGAGAAAGGGTATTCAGGCAGAAAAGGACTGTTGGCTCAGTAGTAGAGAATCTGCTTTGCAGATCCTTCAATCCCTGGCATCTCTAGGTAGGACCCTGCCAAAAACCCTGGAGAGCTGGTGTCCAATAGACAATACTGGGTGAGATGAACCCAATGGTGTGACTCAGTGTAAGGCAGGTTTCTTATGCACTCCCTGCTTTCTTGGTCTTATTTAACAATAATCTTTCTATATTGCTTACATAAAAAAGAACTGTCAAACTGGTTTACAACAGTAAATTGAAAAAAATTAAAATGGAGAAACCAAATCACAGACAATTGAAATGTAGCACTAGAACACTCACCAATTGCCAGAGCCAGCTGGTCCACAAGCAAGGAGCCATCGGGTCCTATCCTGAGCTGAGAAAGCTCATTTGAGTTTAAGAAACACTGCAAAATAAGTATATTGTGCATTATAAATCTACAAACTTATCAAGCACTTCTCTTGATATGCACAGCGAGATTTATAACCTTCACAGTTAATTAGAAAAGCTGTTTAGGCAACTGCTAAAATGGGTTTTGGGGGGCTGGGGAGAAGAGTGAGACTCGATCTACAAATGCAGCAGTAGTTGCTGGTTTGCCACTCGAAAACGCACTCAGTGTGGAGCCTCAAGCCAACCTGGACTTCCGAACATGCATGCAGACACAAGTTTCCCTCACTTGCTGTTTAAACTACCGTATTTTTCGCTCCATTGGACGCACCGGACCATAGGAGGGGGAGAACAGGGGAAAAAATTTTTTTCCTTGTTCTCCCCCTCTAAAACAAGGTGCGTTCAAGGTACATTCACCAGAGCTTGTGCGGCTGGCGGTGGGGGGAAGCGCTGCTTTCCCCCACCGCCAGCCTCAAAGATCCCTGAAGCCTTCGGAGCGCAGCGCCCCGCTGCCCTACAGAGGTTTGTGCGCAGCCGTCCCCAAGCTAGAGCAGCGAGATGGAGCCCTCCGTCTCGCTGTTCTGGCTTGGGAACAGCCTTGCTAGCTTCTGCAGGACAGCGGGGTGAAGGCACCCCGCTGCCCTGCAGAGGTTTGCGCACAGCCGTCCCCAAGCTAGAGCAGCGAGACGGAGCGCTCCGCAGTGCTCCGTCTTCCTGTTCCGGCTTTGGGCTTAGCGGCGCAGCCTGCATTCGCTCTATAGGACGCACACACATTTCCCCTTAATTTTTGGAGGGGGAAATGTGCGTCCTATAGAACGAAAAATACGGTATGTTTCCAGCTAAACAAAGTGTCTGCACTCATGACGACTGTCTGTAGGCAAGCACACAGGAACAGCAACTCACAGCCCTCTTGAAGGGGTGCAGATGAAAAGCCCCAAAGTACTCTTTCCCCAGTTATTTCAATCTAAGCCAAGGCAATCTTCCTCAGAACCCAGATGCACTGGGGTCAGTTTGTGGCAAAGGGACAGCATAGACAAACAGAACATCCCTTAAAAGTCCTTTTTACTCCTGCAGAAGCTTCCTGGGAGCTTTTTGTGGGAATTAACCTACCAGGTCTGGTCAGAAACAGTGGAACAAGCCTCTCTATCCCCCCGCAGCTCTACGATTCTGTGACCTCCCTTTGTGTAATTTGCTTATTAAGATTCATTCAGCAGAAAGGGTGCACTTTGCACTTAAATGCACAACTCTGATAACTGCTATTAAAATGTGCCAGGAGGTTTAAGCTACGGAGCCTTTTGTGCCACTCTCACCTTGGCGTAGGTGCTCAGCTGGTCCCTGGTCCCCTGATAATGCACCATCGTTCCAATCGCTGCCTGCTGAATCAGATGCTGGAACTTGACATTTCGGGCCACAAAGTCAGTCTCGCAGTTCACCTGGCAAAGAAGCATAGCTAACTTTCAACTGCCTTGGTCACCGACTTCTATGGTGCTCAAGACGCAGGAATAAAATCAGAAGTGGCAATTAGAGGTTGAGATGACATCTTGTTTTCCAAAAGCACAGGCGGGGAAGATAAGGCACCCAACTTTTTCACCCAGGCTTTCCCTGAGAGGGGATCCAAACTCTGCTGATGTATTAACCTGATCTAATTATTTGTTATGTATTTTCCATTTGTTTTATGACTGTTTTTTATTGTTAATTTTGTACTATCCGCTGCCCTATTCCCCCCCCCCCATATTGTTGGCAGTATAGATATTTTTGAAAATAAAATAAAAATGGCTACAGCTTTGGTTCTGTTCCATTTAACGCCCCTCCCCCATGCTAGGGTGTGCATTTTAATACTAAGATTAGTCTTCATTGATTTTGTCATCCGAGAATGAAAATATCCCTGCAAACCACTCAGGTGCCCTTCTCTACTTCTGTAGATTTGTGTCGTAAAGCATCAAACTACTGATGAACACATGGATATTCCCATTAAGCATATAATTTTACCCATTCATTTTCAGGCAGCATATCAGCAAGAAACTTTACATTAACATTCAGAGGCTGCTAGAAAATCAAGAAGATCTAGCAGGCAATCTTGATTGCTGTGTGATTTTTGTAAGATAATATGCTGGCGTAGCATAATTTATTCTTAACACATCTATATTGTTTGTTCATATTCACTAGGTGTCCTTCTACAGTTTAAATTTGTCAATACTTTCTCAGAAATGCAAATGAAGCTAACCTCTCTATAATTCCCTGCAGCTACTTCATCTGCTTGCCTCCATCACATTGTTTTCTTGTCCATAAGAAAATCATTGTTTGCTCGCTCGCTAGTCTTTTTCGAAAATATTAGGAATGTGAGACACCAGTCCTTTCGCTATCATAAAATTATACATTTTTTCACTCCACAATCTTGGACATGGGACACGCACAGAAACTCAGTGTGCTCCACATAGTCTTCTTTTTTTTGGAATAGGGGACATAAAATCAAAAGCACAATGGCATGTGAATGGTGTCCATGACTTTCAATGGGATGCACGTTAGGACATGCAACCACATCCTTAACTTCCCAAGAGTCTGCACATCCATTATTAACAATTCCCTACTCCCTCCCCAAAAATTAATTGGGTGGAATGTGAGAGAAGGCAGGCCTGGGACAATTGTCCACACTAGTGAAACAATATCCATGTCCTAAACTGAGCCAGCCAGATGTTATCCCTAAACCATGGGTAGGGAACCTGTAGTCCTCCAGATGCTCTTGTGCTATAACTCCCATCAGCCAGCACAGGCAGTGGCCAGGGATGATGGGAGTTGTAGTCCAGCAACACAGGTTCCACACCTAAGCCTAAACCAATTCTAAAATCAAAGCCAGTACAACTAAGTTTTTAAGGCAGCCACAAAAAAGCTGTCTTTCAATCAAATAAAGTCTTCTCTATGAATGATTTGAACTCTTGTACCCATGTAGTCACACTAGCAGGTTTACCACTGAAACTACTGCTAGAGGTGCCCCTGCCCCTGTGGGATCTTAGAACTTGAGCAGCGACAGTGTGGTATGGAATTACTGCTGAAAAGATCCTGCAATAGTTTCCTCTGGGTTGGGTGTAAGAGACAGTGCAAACACACACTGACAAGAAGGCAGCAAGCTTGGTCCCCTGGGGCATGAACTGTTGGGCAGCAGCATCCTTTGAATCCCTTTTATTTAATGCCAAGATAGCCACAACAGGGGCAAAAGAAATGGAGAAAAAGCAGCAGCTTAAAACACTTCTGTGAACTGGTGCAAATGGCACAGAAATAAACACATTCCCGCTGTTGGGAGAGAATTACTGCAGGGTTTCCCACCTTGATTCTCCAGGGTACTTTTTAGGGCTGCTTGCTGAAATTGGTTTAGGAGACACAGAAGGAAGCACTTGTGTTTTCAGATCTGGCCTGATCCATCATGGTAAGCCTAAACAACAGGCCTTTTCTCAAGAGCAGGCACTCGCAGGACAAACCCCCAGAGGCACGTCTCCCAAAGAGCCATGTTCGCTCTGAGGAATAATGTGAAACTGTCAGTTCTTAAAAGAAGAGGCCCATGTAGCTATGCTTTTCGTAGAGTCATGCGGGAATTACACCCAAATACATTCTTTACTCCAACAGCAAACTGACTTTCTATTATCAATGAGTTCTGTTTGGACAAAGAATTGATTCTGTATGTATTGTGAGCTGCTAGAATGGTTATCATAAGAAAACAGAAATATTTAGAGGGATCAGAGGAGGATTTATGGTCCATAGCTGTGGGTGAAGAATCAACTGTAAAATTAAGATATACAGAGGGAAAACAAAAAAGATTCATCTTCAACGACATGGCAAAAATTTAATGATGATAACAATGGTCAAATGCCTCCTGTGAAATATGCTGCTATTTAGAATTCTTAGCAACTTCTCAGTTTTAAACAAGAAATGTCGTAAGATCTCGAGGACAATATCCTGATATTTATTTTAAAAAGTATTTTTTTAAAAAAATGTTACTACTCCTCAGCACCAATAACAATAACTTTTTTCTAGGGAAAATGAATGAAACAATCCAAATTTGTACTTTGCATGTGTGTGTTATGTTTAATATTACCTTACACTCAGTTGTGTTTCTTTGTTGCTGTGTGTTATTAAAGTGTATGTTCTTTTTTAAATAAACAAAAAGTAGTTTTTTATTTTTTAAAAAAAGTTTTTGTCAAAAGGAAAATGCTCACCTCTACCATCACTGCAGAGCTTCCCTCTTGCAGCAGCCCAATAAGCCCTTCTTGTGTCTTCCGCCCTTGCAGTTTGGAAGCTTTGCTCCATCCTTCCTTTTGGGCTTGCTCATGTAGCCAGGCTTCAGCCTTGAAAGACAAATGCAAACCCATAAACTGAGATACTATTGCCAAGGACAACGCAACAAATCAATTCAAACCCCAAATACAAGCACAAGTATTCTCCCAGTATTATACCACTGTAGAATAAAATGGGGGATGTTCAAATATTATTATAAATATGGACTCATATATTTTATTTTTAAAATGTCTTGCAGATGGAAAGGAGAACGTAAGAATATGAAAATATTTGGTCCATTGGCATCCTTGCGTGTAAATATAAACTTCAGATCAACCATTAGAAATATGCTGATAAGATCCATTGCAGGTTCTAGAAGTCACAGGATCCATATCTACTTCCTACAGGAGGCTAAACTGTTTTGGCCCCTCCTCTGGTGCCATTCACAGAGAGTGTTGTTAAGGTATCATCAGTTTACTAAGGTTTCTCTGTCTGACCAAAGATAAGAGTTAGCTGTTTATTTGGAAGCAATTCCCACTGACTGAAACACATTTTGAAATGCACAGTGTTTTTATGAATCACAATGCATTTTGTTTTTCCCTGAACTTTTGGGTTCCTTCCCCAAGTTCTTCTTCTTCACAATAATTCATCTGACATGAAAACATCTCCTGGTTGTCTTTTTGTGGGGCTGGGTGGGCAGCAAGAAAAGAGTCCCTACTCTTTGCCTACACTGACTGAAGACACACAGGATAAAACATTCTGGCCTCTAAACTCACTTGCAACCACATCTTAATGTGATTTACCCCACTGCCAGTATGCATTGGACTGCAACCTTAACATAAGACTTGCAAAAATTGCTTACAACACCATTATTTCCCCGAAAGTACTTGAAACACTCAGGCAAAAAACTAAAATTAAACTTGCATTTTATATCACCAAAACATTTGTTCTCACCTCACTGACATCATCAAATTTCTCCAAGGCTTTCTTGCAGTTCACAAACGAGTAGCCAGTTTTCTTTCTGAGCTTCACCAGAGCTTCTTTTGCTGCTAGAACCGGAAGGCCAGCATGAAGGAAACGAACTAGATGCAAGTCAAACTACAAGGGGAGAGCAAGACAAAAATAAGTGAAAAGGATCCAACAACCAAGGAGGAGAGGAAAATTTAAAGAGCAACCCCACACATGCTTACTTGGGTGTCAGCACCACTGATCTCACAAGACCCTTTCTCCAAATATATGCATAGAATCAGAATCTGGTGCAACTACCTCTTTCAAGGGCTATTTTCTGGGGAAGAAGCATTTCCAAGGATCTACACATGCACTTGCCAGCTCAGCATTTTTGACTCTTAATTGTTTAATAGCAACAACATCTTGACCACACCCCCTCCCATTAAGATGCTAAATTAAGAACTTTGGGGAGGGGGATCAGTAACAGATGTTTGTGTGCTGCAATCTCTGACACAGAAAACGAATTTTTGTCTTAAGATACACTCACACGTGCCTTGCTCGTCAGTCTTACATGCACATCCAACCCCTTTCTTGACCACTATTTTACACTGTGCTCCAGCTAGTGGTCTTCGGGAGTCAGGAACCCCAAACTGTACAGGTGCCACATAACTCCCACCCCGCATATGAAAGAACCCGATCGTTTAGTGTGTTAGCACCTAAACTTTGCAACTGCTATCAAGCACTTTCATTGAACTCTTTTTAAACCTTTAAACTCGCTGCCTACTGCTATCAAGCAAAACAAATGCAATACCTTGTTACGCAGATGCAATAGTTACAACATATAGAGCGCAACTGGCTGAATGGTAATGTTTGTAACAATTTTTTTTACTGGTTACTTCCTAACATACAAATCAAGTCCAGGATGTAAACCATATACAATCCTTAAACAAGGTATATAACCTATTTAATCAAATCCAATGCAGATATATTTCTTCCTTTCTTAATGCATTCTTGTTTGAGTTCATATATCACACAGTCCTCGAATGTGCTTGCGCTCTATATGTTGTAACTACAGCTATCAAGCAGGCACTCTTTTTGTCACCTTCTAGAAACCACTTTTGTTTAGACATTGCCTACCCAGGTGCTTATAAATGCTGGTGTGAATTTAAGCCTCTTTTGTAGTAGTTTAACTTTTTTACTGTTTTTAAAGTGTGGTTTTGACTTTTCCCTTCCCCTTTGATTTTATCGTTTTTCCTTTTTGTGTGAACTTTCACGAGTTAGAGGTGTATTAAATTTTATGAATAAATTAAATTAAATTAAATTGCAGACCCCACGAGCCTGAGCTCCATCATCACGCTCCGTGCCCTCCCCACGGATCCAAGCAGGGAGAAGCAGAGGCAGCGACGCCCAACGAAAGACTTTCGCACTCACTTGCCCGGCTAGAGAACCCCTTTTCCGCAAGGGCAGCAGCGCCCTTCCCAGCATAACCATCCGCTGCATCTTCAAGGCGCTTGCCATTACGCGTCACTACGCGTGCGACGCGACCTTTTGGCTGAGGCCGCGCGCGCGCGGTGCCTCTCGTCACTTCCGCCCATCCGGCCTGCCGGGTTCTAGTTCGCGCGACGCACGCCATTGGCTGTAGCAGCTGGGGGGTGGGGTCAAGATGGCGCCGAGGAGAATGAAACTTATAGAGCAGCGCTCAACGTTTCAGATTCCGGGTTTGCTTCGGACCTCTAGTTTCGCCTTGTGTTAAAAGCAATCCAAAGATATATTTATAATGCAGAAGTGATAGAAAAGAGAACTGCGCAAAGGCCGCGCCTCCGATTCCAAGTGAGAGTGGAAGGGCTGAGGCGGCTTCTCAGTGCAACCCTCACCAGGTCTACTCAGAAGTAAGGCCCATTGAATTCAATGGGGCCTAGGATTGCAGCCTTATTCTTGCTGCAGCCCGAGTGTTTTTGGTGGAAGCCGTCCTTATATCCCCCGCTGGCTTCATTTCCACTGCTGCTCCCTTAAGCACCACTGAACACCCTGGGGTCATTGTACAAAAAGATGGACACCCTGCGTCAAATATCCCTAAGGCCCAGGGTTGGCCCAAGACATTTTGGCACAAAATGGCTCCCCCCTCCCCTGCAGGGGAGAAGGGGTGAGTGAAGATCCACGTCAGGGAAAAGAGGTGAGGGTAAAGATCTGCTGCCCATGTGGATCCTGCTCACCTTGCTCTATGGGTGGGCTGGCAATGCTGATAACACTGAACTACTGTTACAGATAGGTAGCCGTGTTGGTCTGCCATAGTCAAAATAAAAAAATTTCCTTCCAGTAGCACCTTAAAGACCAACTAAGTTAGTTCTTGGTATGAGCATTCCTGTGCATGCACACTTCTTCAGATAAACTGAAACAGAAGTTGCCAGATCCTTCTATATAGTGAGAAGGTGGGGAGGGGTATTACTATATAGTGAGAAGGTGGGGAGGTGTTTTACTACAAAGCTGTTTTACTACAAAGGAATTTCAGAAATAGACTGGAAAGAGAAGCTGCTGAATTGCAACTCATTACCAAACTTAAAACCATGGAGAGACCTGGTCTGAACAAAGACATTGGATTCCTATCTCATTATACATGACTAAGCCATTTCTCACCTTCTCACCCCTTGCCTTTTCCTGTAAGACCTATTACAGTCGTTAAGAGTCGTCAACAGGCTCACCTCAGCTATCTGCCTATCTCCCATTCCCACCACCCTTCTGAGTAATACCCCTCCCCACCTTCTCACTATATAGAAGGATCTGGCAACTTCTGTTTCAGTGTATCTGAAGAAGTGTGCATGCACACGAAAGCTCATACCAAGAACTAACTTAGTTGGTCTTTAAGGTGCTACTGGAAGGAATTTTCTTTATTTTGACTGAACTACTGGGAAGCGTTACTATAAGCAGCCCCTGTTTTTTTGGGGGGGGTGATACAAGACTGCATTTTGGACTGTGTTAAGTCATCTCCTCTCTTAGCCGCTGGTTTCTTCCCCACCCCAACCTGCCACATAGGTTGCACACAGGCTCTCTGTGTGTGTTTTCATACAGAAGACCTGCTTTTGGAAGACCACCCACCTTTCTCTTTACTTCCACTCCCATCATATATTTTAGCTTGCATTTTCCATAGCAATTAAACATAACCTGATTGTCTTGCAAGCTAATCAGTCCTTATCCTTGCAAGCTTATCCTGGTTGTATCCACATATGTGGAAGAGACATTCAGCAAGCTTTTGAGGTTGTGGTTTCTGGAGATGGTTCATTCCACAATTGCAGTTTCATATGCCTTTCCTCTGTACCACGGCAACTGAGCAATGTTGCACTTCCCATATCCATGATTAACAGCATGGGTTGGGAAGCCTGTTGTTCAGCATGCTCCCTCACTCTCTGCTGTCATACAGAAAGATCAGGACTAATCTACTCTACAGGGTCATTGTAAGGACTAATGATGTAATAGATGCAAAGTTATTTGATAACTTAAGAAGTACTATACTGTAGTAAGTGCTTAGAAATACAAGCAATTAAATAACAGACAGACAAGACGAGGGAACCATGTACTGCACAGAAACATCCCTTCAGCTAATCATCTATAAATCCTAATGGTCTCAGGGATGCAGTGTGGCCTTATGGGGGGTGACTTCAGGCCTAGGTGAGGTCACCTGTCCTCACCTTCCTTCAGCAGCTCTGAGACACTTTAAAATATGGTTACCAGATTTTTTTCAAGGAATCCGGGGACACTTTTTGGGGGGAATTTCATGCTTTATTTTAGGAAAGGGTTGCCCAGACTTTTTTTGGGGGGGGGGAATGCCAAAGTTGTCGGGTGCGCACCTCGACACAGTCAGGTGGAGAAGCCCGTCTACAAACACACAAACTCCAAAAAAAGGGGGGTGGAGAGAGAGAGATTGAGTAAAGGCACTTGCTGGTCTTGGGAAAACACGCATTAAAACACACACACAAGGCACCGGCTTCCCATAACTGGGAGACCGCTGGAGGGAGAGTGCAGTCTCTATAGAGATTTAACTGGTGGTGGTGGTGGTGTCTCTCTGTCTCGCAATGCGACACAGCTATTTTCTATGCTTCTCCTCTTTTTCACCACCTCAGCACCTCTCTCGTCATCCCCCCCAACTCGGGCGCGCAGAGCCTGCAGCAGAAGAGCGCAGCGGACTCTTCTGCTACGGGTGGCTCTGCGCGATTTCGGGGGCGAGCGTTGATCAAGGAAGTGAGTCAGAAAGAACCTCTCTGGCTCGCGCTTTGGTTTAAATAGCCCCCCACCAGCCAGCGGATTGGCTGGCTGGAACTCTGACGTGGGTGGGACCTCTGGTGTTGCTCGCTGCCATGACGCCCATATGTTGCCTCTCGAGGCATAAATCCGGGGACATTCTGGGGACAGATTTGTGAATCTGGGGACTGTCCCTGGAAACGGGGGATGTTTGCTAACCCTACTTTTTTAAAAAAAATGGAAACATAGAATATTACTTTAAATAGCTTCTGTAATTCACATGTTGATTAAAATCTTACCCAGAGTATTTACATGCATAGCTTCCTTAAGATATTATACAAATTGAACTGAAACCAGGGTCCCTAAAAATGCTACCTATTGATAATTTATACAATCAGGAAATTGATGAGATAGTACCTTAGTGCAAAATAGAAATACATAGTGCATAGGCATGTATGATGTTAAGCCATCTTTAAAAAGATAACATTATCCTTGTAGAAATGATATATCCATCTTTTTATGCAATCACAAAATTGTCATTTTAAAAAAGCATCTCTTAAAATGAGAAAAGGCATCTTAGTGTAATGCACTTGTGTAATGATTCAGGTCCCTTGCCCTGGAGTCACTAAAATAATATTTTCTTTTTTGAACCAGGATCATTATTAAAGGTAAAAAAAGTAGTTTTACAAATTTCACTTAGAAAAGAATACCAGAGTGCCAGGGCACATCCGAGAACGCATGCCTTCTCTGCTTGGTGCCACAGATGCCACACACTTGCAAAATATTACACCAAAGAGGCAAAGAAGAAATAAACTCCTGTCAGCCAGATCACATTCTAGAGCTCCTGCTCTCCTGTGCACAGAGCTCCCGATTTATCTCTGCATTTACCTAGGTAAAGGTAAAGGGACCCTTGACCATTAGGTCCAGTCGTGGCCGACTCTGGGGTTGTGGCGCTCATCTCGCTTTATTGGCCGAGGGAATCGGCATACAGGTCATGTGGCCAGCATGACTAAGCCGCTTCTGGTGAACCAGAGCAGCGCACAGAAACGCCGTTTAGCTTCCCGCCAGAGCGGCACCTATTTATCTACTTGCACTTCGAGGTGCTTTCGAACTGCTAGGTTGGCAGGAGCTGGGACAGAGCAACGGGAGCTCACCCCGTCGCGGGGATTCGAACCGCCGACCTTCTGATCGGCAGGCCCTAGGCTCTGTGGTTTAACCCACAGCACCACCCGCATCCCTCTGCATTTACCTAGGAATGGACTCATTCATGTATCATGGTAAATCAGAAACAAGCGAATGCTGCCGAATTGCTCCAATTCTTGTTCCACCATCCCTGGAGCAACAAACTGAAGCTTGGCTTACCATGCTTGCTCCCGGCTTACCAACTGGGATTTGTTTGGCGGAACATGTGACCGTAAGCCGAGGCGCATGGCTGGGCGCTCCAGGAAGGCTGGAACAAAGCAGGAATGGTTCAGTAGCCTTCACTAACATGTCACTTTTTCACAGCAAACAATGTGGCCGTGATCAGTGACGCCTTTTGAAGGCCTTGAGAATCATAGCAGTGGGGATGGTACTGCCCTGACATAGCTAGGGAACAGAATGGAAATGCATGTCACAGGAACACTGAGGAAGAGCTTGATGGATCAAAACAAACGTCTGTCTAGGCCATCATTCTGTTCTCACAGTAGCCAACCAGATGTCACCAGGAAGCCCACAACCAGGACACTGCCCTGAGATTGACAGATGTAGGACAGTATGCTAATAATAATAATAATAATAATAATCGCAATATCTCTCTCAGAAAACATTGCCTTTTGAGGGAGCATGACCTTTCACATGTATACAGTGGTACCTCGGGTTAAGTACTTAATTCGTTCTGGAGGTCCGTTCTTAACCTGAAACTGTTCTTAACCTGAAGCACCACTTTAGCTAATGGGGCCTCCTGCTGCTGCGCTGCCGGAGCACAATTTCTGTTCTCATCCTGAAGCAAAGTTCTTAACCTGAGGTACTATTTCTGGGTTAGCGGAGTCTGTAACCTGAAGCGTATGTAACCTGAGGTACCACTGTACTGGGATTTTCTTACTGCAACAGTCCAGCAATGATAAGTTACTACAAATACAGTGGTACCTCAGTTTTCATATGTAGTCCATTCCAGAAGACCATTCGAGTTCTGAGATGTTCAAAAACCGAAAGCTCAATACGGAAGCCAGATGGCATGTTCAGCTTCCGAAAAGTGTTTGAAAGCCGAGGCATTTACTTCCAGCTTTACATCGTTCGAAAACAAACCGAAATGTTCATCAATGGAGATGTTTTGAAAACCGAGGTACCACTGTATTACCATTTGCTCATGGATAGAGAACTCTGGATAATAGTTACTACAGATGAATGCCCCCAGACTTCTGGATTAAAAACACTCTGTTATTATTATTATTTTTTTTAAAAAAAAACCGTATTTTTCGCTCCATAGGGCACACCTAGTTTTTTTTTGGGGGGGGGGAATAAAGGGGGGGAATTATTTCCTCCCCCCTCCAGCCCCAAAGAGCAAAGAAGCCAAGACAGCGAGTGGGATCCATCCTGCTGGCTGTCTTGGCTTCCTCTTTAGCCGCGCACAACCTCTCCAGCCGGGAGAGGCTGCGCGCAGCTTTGGCAGAAGCCAAGACAGAGTGGGATGGATCCCGCTAGCTGTCTTGGCTTCGTTTCTAGCCGGGGGCTAGAACGGGTGGGGGAGCAATGGCGAGGTGAGGTTGCGCGCAACCTCGCCGTCGCTCCTGGAGCTTGCCGGGACGGGGACGGGGGAAGCCCGAGCTTCCCCTGACCCCAGCCCCCAGAACGGGTCCAGGAGTGATGGCGAGGTTGCGCGCAACCTCGCCACCGCTCCCGGAGCTTGATGCTATCCGCAAGCCTTCAGAGCCCGGTGGGAACTCCCGCCGGGCTCCGAAGGCTTGCGGATAGCTGCCTGAAGCCTGGAGAGTGAGAGGGGTAGGTGCGCACCGACCCCTCTCGCTCTCCAGGCTTCATAGGACGCACACACATTTCCCCTTCATTTTCGGAGGGGAAAAAGTGCGTCCTATAGGGCGAAAAATACGGTAGGTAAAGGCAGTGTTTGCTACACGCATTGGTAAACCAAGAAGCTCACTGTCTGATGTCACTTTTGCAGGTCACTTTGTAGATATTAATATTCTCAACCTCATCTCTAAAGACTAGCTTTGAGGCGAAGTGCACAGGCAGCAGAGTCTCAAAGAACAGCGCCGTACTATGCTCCTGACGCATCTTGGAAGACAGGTAGATGGTAGACTGAGCACCACATAGATGCTGGAGAGTCCTGATCAACAAGGGGTAGGTGTGCTTGAGATAGACAATATCTGCACCCAGGATGAAGTCATAATTTGGGGGGAACTCTTTGTGGTCCACACCCCACGACAGAGCACAAACTCTGG
This sequence comes from Podarcis liolepis, assembly GCF_965112155.1. NCBI lineage: Eukaryota > Metazoa > Chordata > Lepidosauria > Squamata > Lacertidae > Podarcis > Podarcis liolepis. The sequence goes on from NC_139555.1 coordinate 8,118,942, forward strand.
TTCGTGTCCTGAATTCTGCAGGCACGTTCCGGCGGACATTCTCCTCTATCTGCTTCATGGCCACAGGAAGATCTGTGATGGTCACATCACCGCCTGGAAGAAAGGAAAGGAAACTGTTAGCAACAAATTCAGTTTGGTACCATATGCTTTGTACATGGAGTTTTCCCAGTAGTGATGTATGGAAGTGAGAGCTGGACCATAAAGAAGGCTGATCGCCGAAGAATTGATACTTTTGAATTATGGTGGAGACTCTTGAGAGTCCCATGGACTGCAAGAAGATCAAACCTCTCCATTCTTAAGGAAACATTCTGCTTTACTCAGAATGTTGCTCGAGGCTCAGGTGGCCTCAGTGGCCCGGAGTGCCTTCCATCAGCTTTGGCTGGCGGCCCAGCTGAACTTCTATCTGGCCAGGGATAACCTAACTACTGTTGTCTATGCTCTGGTAACCTCAAGGTTAGATTAATGTGTTATATGTAGGACTGCCTCTGAAGATGGTTTGGAAACTTCAGCTGGTGCAGAATTTCGCAGCCAGGATGCTCACTGGGGAAGACAGTCTGAACTGTTAGGAAATCTTGCCTCTGAGGAGAAACTGGCCATTCTCCAGGCACCCGGCTTGATCTCCTGTTGACCTCCCTGTCTGCATTCCCAAGCAGGATCCAGGCTAGATCACGATCGGCGATCCTCCTCAAGCGTGAGAAGAACACACCACTCTTTCCTGCCCCCAGGCAGGGGAAAGAGACAGACAGAAATGTATTTACATGCCTTTATTTCTGTCTTTGCAGCATTACAGAGAAACGCGTCTGCTCTCTTCAGACTCCATCAGCAGAGTGATAAACTCCACCTCCTGTACTTCCTGTACAGGTCAAATTATACTCTGAGCTAAATCCGGTGCTCAGCACTGTGAATAGACTGTCCCTCTGTTCCCACGGTACAGTCCCAACATTCCCATCATGTTTTGCTTTCCAGCTAGCTGCAGCTCGCTGCCGCATTGCATCCATATCATAACATGAACACGTTACACTAATCCTGGCCCAACTGCCCTGGCTGCCAAGTAGTTCCCAGGACTAATTCAAAGTGCTGGTTTTGACCTATGAAACCTTAAACAGCTCAGGACTGCAATACCTCAAGGACCGTCTCTCCCCATATGAACCAAACCAGACCCTGCAATCATCACCTGAGGCCCTTATTCGTGTGCCTCCTCCATGAGAGGTCCAGAGGGTGGCAAGATGAGAAGGGGCCTTTTCTGTGGTGGCTCCCCATTTGTGGGACGCTCACCTGCCACCTTCACTTATACAACTTTAGACACCATGCAAAAACGCTCCTCTTGAACCAGGCCTTCGGTTGAATAACCTTCTATGTCCTTTTACATGTGTTTTGTGGGAGAGGGGCGGATTATCGGTTGCTTTTGCTTTTATTTCGTGTTGTGACTTTATCTTACATCTTTATGCTGTGAATCAACCCTGAGATCTTCGGATGAAGGGTGGTATATAAATTTAACAAATAGATAATCAATAAGTGATCCTACATACCAAGAAGGGCTGCAAGGATTCCCACGACGCCCGTCCCAGCACCCAGTTCTATAACCTTCTTGCCCCAGAAATTCAGTTTCTGTGCCTCAAAATACTCGCAGAGGGTTAGGGCCTTAGACATGGGAAGAGAGAGAGAGAATGAAGAGTAAATGAGGAGTGAAGGATACATTCAGTATGCCAAGCACATCTATGTAGGTGATGCAAACTTTCCCATTCCACCTTTGACAACAGGACTAGTAGGCCTCGGTCCAGTATACCTGAAGGAGCGTCTCTACCCCCATCGTTCAGCCTGGACACTCAGGTCCAGCGCCGTGGGCCTTCTAGCGGTTCCCTCACTGCGAGAAGCCAAGTTACAGGGAACCAGGCAGAGGGCCTTCTCGGTAGTGGCACCTGCCCTGTGGAACGCCCTCCCACCAGATGTCAAAGAGAACAACTACCAGACTTTTAGAAGACATCTGAAGGCAGCCCTGTTTAGGGAAGCTTTTAATGTTTGACGGACTATTGTATTTTAATATTCTGTTGGAAGCTGCCCAGAGTGGCTGGGGAAGCCCAGCCAGATGGGCGGGGTTTAAATAAATTATTATTATTATTATTAGTGTCCCTGCTGACAACGGGATGATTTCACAACGGCTGACAATGTATGCAGTGGAGGAGGGAAGAATTGTAATTGTACCTGTGAAGCATTTGACATTTAGGGATGAAAACGCTGCTGTAATGAGGAAGGGAAAGATGAAGTTCAACAGCAGAGCAGCCTGTACTGAACACAGGTCCATCTCATGCGCATGTCAAGGGTGGACTTTGGTAATATGGCACCCTTAGCGAGGACAAAATTTGGCACTCCCCCCCAAAAAATATTTCTCATTTTTGCAGTAATTCCTTTTGATAAAGTTGGCTTTTTATTCGGTTCTTTTAAAATTCTTTTTATTCTGTATCAATATAGGTTTTTAAAAAATATTAATACTGTTGTTGTTGTTGTTTTGTGCCCCCTCAGCTCAGCACCCTGTGCAAGGGAACCACCCACACCTCCCTAAATCTGGTACTGCTTCACAGGACACCGAAAAGCAGCTGCCCTTTTTAGAGGAACTAAAGCAACACTTTCACATTACAGAACATACATACGCACATGCACCAGTCTTTATTTTCTTGCTGGGTTTCCCAAACTTGGGCGTCTCCAGCTGTTTTTGGCTACGGTTCCCATCATCCCTGCCCACTGGTCCTGTTAGCTAGGGATGATGGGAGCCGTAGTCCATCAACATCTGGAGACCCAAGTTTGGGAAACTGCAGTGCAGACCGAGTGACAGACAGGTTGAGAAAGGCTGGTCTAAAGCTTTTACTTTGTGCCACAGCGCTGATCACCATAGTCCGCACCATCAACATTACTCACGGAGGGAAAACTTGTAGGCTTACATTTTTTTGATGCTTTAAGAGTTTCTTTGCTAAGAGGAAGGCAAAGTAGGAGCAGGGAAAAGAAGGAGGCTGGCAGCATTTGTTTGTTGTCGGCAGCTCAGTTTGAATAGTAATAGTAATTATATGCCGACAACAATAACAACAAGTCCTCAATTCTACTGCATGTGCAGATTAGATCCTATAAAGTCAACAGCGGAGACCAGGGTATCCAAAACCGGGTCTCCAGCTGTTGGACTACAACTCCCATCATCCCTGACCACTGGTCCTGCTAGCTAGGGATGCTGGGAGTTGTAGTCCAAAAACTGCTGGAGACCCAAGTTTGGGAAGCGCTGCCTAGATCTATTTTCAGGGCAGACTGCTTCGCCCCTTTCGAAACAGGCACGTTGGGGCAGGCTTGTGCAAGAGATGCGCCGAAAAGTTCCTGCGGAGATCACTGCTTGAGCCTGGATGCATGCTATTAAAAAAAAAAGCTCAGAGGCGACCACTTGGAAAACGTAAATATGCAAGGGCAAGATTTCTACCTGTTTTAAGAAGACTCCTGCACGGATGTGCCAAGATCTACCTGGAGCAATAGCTGCCTGCAACCCTACGCACACTTACCTGGAAGTAAGCCCTGCTAAACTCCGCGAGGCTTACTTCCAAGTAGACCTGCACAGGGCTGCCCTTACTCCAAGCCTCGTGCAAATCTCTGGCCCCGGACGGATCCAGCTGCGCCCGGACTACTCACCGCTTCCCAAACCGGCGCAGCCACCCCCAGCTGGGCGCCGTGGTGCTGCGCGATGCTCAGCTCGTGCCCGCAGAACCGGTAACGGGCCTCTACCGGGAAAGCATCTGCAAAGAGCCCCAGCTCCTGCGGGAACACCGACTCCAGCCCGGCCTCCGCGTCGGCGGCGAGCGCGGCCATCTTCGTACCTTTCCCGGGGGCGGGACGGAGGAGGCCCTTTCGCAGTTGGGCTGCGCGGATCTGCCGCCTCTAGAGGCCGCTGGGCATCACCACCATTATTATTATTTCGCTTTATCTCACTCAAGGCAACCCAAAGTTACTTCCAAGCAGGTAGGATGCTGCTGGGTGGACCAGGGAGGCCGCGTCTTAGAATCATAGAATCCTAGAGTTGGAAGAGACCACAAGGGCCATCGAGTCCAACCCCCTGCCAAGCAGGAAACACCATCAGACCACTCCTGACATATGGTTGGGGTGTACATTCTAGATAAATTCTTAGTGTTGGGTTCTAACAGTTCAGTTTCTAATTTTGATTTTTCCACCTGGAAACCGACTTTCCTGTCCTGTTTAAAAAATTCCATTATTTGGCGATATTGGAACCAATTTTCTACTTTATGCTTCAATTTCTCCTGACTTTGTAGTTTAAACTTATCTCCATCCTGTTCTAAAATTTCCCAATACTTCGGCCATCCGACCTCCATATTGAGTTTCTTCACTGCTTTAGCCTCCACTGGCGACACCCATCTAGGGGTTTTGTTTTCCAATAGATCTTTATATCTTATCCAAACATTAAACAATGCTTTTCTGACAATGTGATTTTTAAAGGCACTGTTAACTTTACCATACCAAAGATATGCATGCCAACCAAAAGTATTATTGAAACCTTCCAGATCCAAGATGTCCGTGTTCTCGAGGAGCATCCATTCTTTGAGCCAGCAAAAAGCTGCTGCCTCATAGTACAATTTTAGGTCCGGCAGGGCAAAACCCCCTCTTTCCTTAACATCTGTCAATATTTTAAATTTAATTCGGGGCTTTTTGCCCTGCCAGACAAATTTCGAGATATCTTTGTGCCACCTCTTAAAACATTCCATCTTATCAATAATCTGCAAGGTCTGAAACAAAAATAACATTCTAGGCAATACATTCATTTTAATTACTGCAATTCGGCCTAACATTGACAGTTTCAAATTTGACCATATTTCTAAGTCTTTTTTAATTTCTGACCAGCATTTTTCATAGTTGTCCTTATACAAATTCTGATTCTTAGATGTTAAATAAACCCCTAGGTATTTAACCTTCTTGACCACAGTCAAACCTGTTTCCTCTTGAAATTTCTCCTTTTCCATATCTGTTAGGTTTTTCCCTAAAACTTTGGTTTTTTGCTTGTTCAACTTAAATCCAGCTACCTGGCCAAACTGTTGTATTATTTCTAAAACCCTTTTCGTACTAGTGTTTGGCTCTTGCAAAGTCAATACTAGGTCATCTGCGAACGCTCTTAACTTATAATGTTTAGCTCCGACCTGCACACCATTGACCTGCTGGTCATTTCTTATCATATTCAGCAACACCTCCAGAACTGAAATAAAAAGTAGTGGGGAAATCGGGCACCCCTGTCGTGTTCCTTTTTCTATCTTAAGTTCCTCAGTCACAACATTGTTTACAATCAGTTTGGCTTTTTGTTCAGAGTATATTGCAGCCATACCATTCTCAAAGCCCTGACCTACCCCCATCCCATGAAGATTCTTCCTCATAAAACTCCAAGAGATATTATCAAAGGCCTTCTCCGCATCCACAAAGATCAATACTGCCTTGGTGTTTATATTCACCTCTAACTTCTCCAAAATATCTATTACATTCCTTACATTGTCTGCTAGATGTCTTTTAGGGAGAAAGCCTGCTTGGTCTTTATGGATCTTCTCCATCAAAACTCTTTTAAATCTTTTTGCCAAAATGTCTGCAAAAATTTTGTAATCCACATTAAGCAGGGATATTGGGCGGTAGTTCTTAAGTTGGGTCTTTTCAGTCTCTGACTTTGGTATGAGTGAAATATATGCCTCTTTCCACGATTCAGGTGCCTTTTTTCCCTCAAGGATCTCGTTACAAACTTCTCTTAATGGTTGAGTCAACCATTCCTTCAGCGATTTGTAGTATCTGGAAGTCAGTCCATCTGGTCCTGGAGATTTGCCCAGTTGCATATTCTGAATGGCAGCCTCTATCTCTTGTTCTGAGATTCTCTGGTTCAAGTCCATCTTGCTTTGATGAGAGATGTTTTGTAGTCCATATTTTCCGAGGAATTTGTCTATATCTTCTTCATTTTGCGGGCCTTGGGTGTAAAGTTTTTTAAAATAGCTTAAAAAGCAATTTCTAATTTCATTGGGTTTGGATATGTTCTTTCCATCCACCTCTAGGCTTGTAACTGTATTTAGTTTCTGCCTTTTCTTCAATTGCCATGCCAAAAGTTTGCCACATTTATTTGCTGATTCAAAAGTCTTTTGCTTCATTTGCCTTATCTTCCATTCAATCTCTTGGTTCATCAATTCCATATATTGTGTTTGGTATAATTTGATCTCTCTTAAAATGTCCTGAGACTTTGGTTTTGTTCTTAATTTCCTCTCTCCTTCCTTTATCATTTCCAGAATCTTCTCTTTTTTCTCATTTTGTTTTTTCCTCTTTATTGAGTTTTGTTGAATCAAAAATCCTCTCATCACCGCTTTACTTGCGTCCCAGATCACTCTTTTCTCCACGTCGGTCCTCAAATTTATTTCAAAATAGTCTTTTAGGGTCTTTTGGGCCTTCGTGAGAATCTCCTTATCTCGAAAGAGGGTGTCATTCATTCTCCATCTAAATTGACCAGTTATTGTAAGTTTCATCTCCATCTTCACGGCGTTATGGTCGGAGCAAGTTTTTGGGCAGATTTCCACTTTCTTGATCTTCGGAGCCATTCCACTAGTAACCCAGATTTGATCGATTCTGGTCCAGGTCATCATTGCTTGGGAGAAAAAGGTTCCCTCTCTCTCCAGAGGGTTCCTTGTTCTCCAAATATCTATCAAGTCCATATTTTCAGTCATTTCGAAAAAAGTCTTAGGGAGTCTCCCTTCCTTGGTGACTGTAAGTCTTTGTGCCTTGTCCATATTAGTGGAGACCACGCCATTCATGTCTCCCATAATTATCATATTGTAGTCCAGATAGTCCATCAAAGTTTCATGAAGTCTCTTAAAGAAGTCGGATTTGCCTTCATTTGGTGCATAAATTCCAACAACTAAGAATTTTTCTCCTTGTACTTGTATCTCCACAGCCAGATATCTCCCTTGTTCATCTTTGAATATCATTTTTGGAGCCCATTTCTCCTTCACATATATTACAACTCCTCTCTTCTTAACTTTGTCTGATGAAATAAATTCTTGTCCTAGCCTTTTATTTGAAAGTAATCTCCTGTGGGCTCTGGTTATGTGAGTTTCTTGTAAGCATATCAAGTCCAATTGTTCTCTATTCAATATATGAAATACTTGTCTTCTCTTCAAAGGCCCATTGAGCCCATTACAATTCCAACTGAGGAATTGCAGAGCCATCTTGTTATTTTTCTAAGGCTCCTCCAACAGCTCCAAGTTGTTGCTCTTCTTCTGATGGTAGTGGTTTTTGTCCAAACGAGAGATTCAGGATATCCAATGCTCTCCTCTGTTCTGCAAGTACGTCAACAGTCCCCTTCTGTAAGTCCTCCTGGTGTCTTGCCAAAAATTTGTCTTTATCTTGAATTGTCTTTATTTTCACCTTGTTTCCCTTAAAGTCAAATGACAGCCCTTGTGGGAATTCCCACCTGAAACGAATAGCGTTTTTCTTTAATAAAAGGGCTAAGTCCTTGTAGAAGTTTCTTAAGTCCAGAAAATATTTTGGGATGTCTTTAAAGATCTGTGCAGCTGAGTTTCCAATCTGCAAGGCCTTTTCAAAGTGTAGTCCCAATATTTTGTCTCTTTCCTCCTTGGATCTGAGTGTAATCAAGCAGTCTCTCGGAGTCTTTCTGTTTTGCTTCTTACCCAATCTAAAGGCAGTCGTAATTTTGAATTCGTCTTCCTGGAGTTCCCAACAATCCACAAACTCCCGTGTCAAATATTCCACAAGGTTGTCTCCTTCATTCTCCGGGATCAATCTTATTTTTAAATTTCTCTCTTTCCTCTGTAACTCCCACAAGGCCAAGGTTGCATCATGCTCATAGACCTTCTTGGCGATCGGCTCTAATTTCTCCTGTGTCTCTCCCGCAGTAGCTTTGGCGTCTTCCGCAATTTGACGCGTAGTGGCGTTTTCCTCCACCAATTTATTTATAGATTCTGTATTCTGGTTTAATCTTGCTGAAATTTCTGTTAATTTTAGTGTATTCTCTGTAGTCTGTTTTGTCAGAGACTCCAGAGTTTGGTTTATCTTAAGCAAGGCATCTGTCACAGCTTCCATAGAGACGGCTGCTCCTTTGTCTTGTCCTGTTGATGCTGTTGTTCCTGTTGATCCAACTGTTGCGCCTGAGATTGAGCCTCTTTTCTTTGCCTGTAACTGTTGCAGCTGTTGTTGTTGTTGTTGCTTGGTCTTGGCCCTTGTGACTATCTCTTCTTGTGTGCCACTCATGTCAAGGTCAGTTCCCACGGGATTTATTCTCCCTTGGAAAATTCCACTGTCTTAGGCCGTGCCGGACTTCACTTTGTCCTCTAGAGGGAGCAAATCAAAATGGCCATAGAGCAAAGTTTCCAAGTATAGAGACAAAGGAGACTGTCCCAAATGTCCAAAATATAAAAAGGGAGATTAACACAGTCAAAAGTCTAAAAGCTTGTTACTTCAAATTGCCACAGTTGCCCTATTTATGCTACTTCTTGTTGTATTGTACAGTAGCCAGGCACTGTGGAAACTTTGTATCAAAGTATCACTTCACAGGAAAAAGTCAGTTCAGTGTACTAAGAAGGCAGACCGTTTCATGCTTTCAAATAAGTGAGACAGCAGAGGTTTTTTACTTCCCACAAATCTTGCAGTTATTGCTCAAATTCACCTCCCCTCTGCCCTGCTAGCTAGAGGGGAGATCAAAGGGTCTGAATGTCCGGTTAAGCTGATCAAAGAGCTGGTTTAAACGGATGCAGGTTTAGAGCTCCGTTGCTTTCACTTTCATGCAGTCGGGGGGAGGCAGACTTCCTTTTTTTAGATCTCCCCCGTTTTTAGCCCAATTTTTAAAATTTGAAAAGTCCCGATTATATTTCAACTCTTACTCACGGGGATTCAGTCCAGATTTTCTTTTCAGGAAGGAATCGGCGCTCTCCGCTTATGGCGACGCGGCTTCACTTCGCAGGCTGGGTAGCGACTCTCAGCACCGCGCTCACTCCCGATGTCGATCCGTAGCCTTTAAAAAGGCTCTTTCACGGTACCGGGGGGCGCAAAGGTGCCCACCGAGTCTCCTTGTTCTCAGGCTTCAGCGCCTGGGATTTTAGGGGTCCCCCGCTTGCCGTAGCGGGTAAGACCCGAACTTGCGAAGCAGTCCTTCTCCGGAGCTCGGAGCTAGGACCGCCATTAAGCGCTGGCACCGACCGGAAGTCCCCGGGTCTCCAGCTGTTGGACTACAACTCCCATCATCCCTGACCACTGGTCCTGCTAGCTAGGGATGCTGGGAGTTGTAGTCCAAAAACTGCTGGAGACCCAAGTTTGGGAAGCGCTGCCTAGATCTATTTTCAGGGCAGACTGCTTCGCCCCTTTCGAAACAGGCACGTTGGGGCAGGCTTGTGCAAGAGATGCGCCGAAAAGTTCCTGCGGAGATCACTGCTTGAGCCTGGATGCATGCTATTAAAAAAAAAAGCTCAGAGGCGACCACTTGGAAAACGTAAATATGCAAGGGCAAGATTTCTACCTGTTTTAAGAAGACTCCTGCACGGATGTGCCAAGATCTACCTGGAGCAATAGCTGCCTGCAACCCTACGCACACTTACCTGGAAGTAAGCCCTGCTAAACTCCGCGAGGCTTACTTCCAAGTAGACCTGCACAGGGCTGCCCTTACTCCAAGCCTCGTGCAAATCTCTGGCCCCGGACGGATCCAGCTGCGCCCGGACTACTCACCGCTTCCCAAACCGGCGCAGCCACCCCCAGCTGGGCGCCGTGGTGCTGCGCGATGCTCAGCTCGTGCCCGCAGAACCGGTAACGGGCCTCTACCGGGAAAGCATCTGCAAAGAGCCCCAGCTCCTGCGGGAACACCGACTCCAGCCCGGCCTCCGCGTCGGCGGCGAGGCCGGGCTGGAGTCGGTGTTCCCGCAGGACGGAGGAGGCCCTTTCGCAGTTGGGCTGCGCGGATCTGCCGCCTCTAGAGGCCGCTGGGCATCACCACCATTATTATTATTTCGCTTTATCTCACTCAAGGCAACCCAAAGTTACTTCCAAGCAGGTAGGATGCTGCTGGGTGGACCAGGGAGGCCGCGTCTTAGAATCATAGAATCCTAGAGTTGGAAGAGACCACAAGGGCCATCGAGTCCAACCCCCTGCCAAGCAGGAAACACCATCAGACCACTCCTGACATATGGTTGTCAAGCCTCTGCTTAAAGACCTCCAAAGTAGGAGACTCCACCACACTCCTTGGCAGCAAATTCCACTGTCGAACAGCTCTTACTGTCAGGAAGTTCTTCCTAAGGTTTAGGTGGAATCTTCTTTCTTGTAGTTTGGCTCCATTGCTCCGTGTCCGCTTCTCTGGAGCAGCAGAAAACAACCTCTCTCCCTCCTCTATGTGACATCCTTTTATATATTTGAACATGGCTATCATATCACCCCTTAACCTCCTCTTCCCCAGGCTAAACATGCCCAGCTCCCTTAACCGTTCCTCATAAGGCATCGTTTCCAGGCCTTTGACCATTTTGGTTGCCCTCCTCTGGACACGTTCCAGTTTGTCAGTGTCCTTCTTGAACTGTGGTGCCCAGAACTGGACACAGTACTCCAGGTGAGGTCTGACCAGAGCAGAATACAGTGGCACTATTACTTCCCTTGATCTAGATGCTATACTCCTATTGATGCGGCCCAGAATTGCATTGGCTTTTTTAGCTGCCGCGTCACACTGTTGGCTCATGTCAAGTTTGTGGTCAACCAAGACTCCTAGATCCTTTTCACATGTACTGCTCTCAAGCCAGGTGTCACCCATCTTGTATTTGTGCCTCTCATTTTTTTTGCCCAAGTGCAATACTTTACATTTCTCCCTGTTAAAATTCATCTTGTTTGTTTTGGCCCAGTTCTCTAATCTGTCAAGGTCGTTTTGAAGTGTGATCCTGTCCTCTGGGGTGTTAGCCACCCCTCCCAGTTTGGTGTCATCTGCAAATTTGATCAGGATGCCCTTGAGTCCATCATCCAAGTCGTTGATAAAGATGTTGAATAAGACCGGGCCCAAGACAGAACCCTGTGGCACCCCACTAGTCACTCTTCTTCAAGATGAAGAGGAACCATTGATGAGCACCCTTTGGGTTACTTGCTCACCTGTTCTCCAGGTGGGTTGGTTTGGTGGCGGTCCCACCCTAATGCTTCATAATACGGGCTTTTCTTAGTTCTGCCCAAAGTTGTTGAGCTTTTTTTGCAGCATCTGAAAATTGAAATGTCGAGCTATTTATAAGGAAATTTGCCAAAATCTACGCTTACAACATGGGTTGCCATACATACCCGACATTCAAGCGATTTCCGCCCAGACACTTTATGACACCCTTCATCTAAGGATCACAGGGCAGATTACAACATAAAAACACAGAAATGCATAGCACCCAGTGCAATTTTTCAAGAAAAAGAGGTGCTGGAACTCACCTTGAATACTTCCCTCCTTCTCTTAGAATGGCAATGGCGCCCACCAGAGAGGTGCTGGAACTCACCTGGAAACATGCTGGAACCCACCTGAGAGGTACCGGAACTGAGTTCCTGTGAGTTCCCCTTGGGAAAATGCCCAGATAGTAGCAAACAAACAAACAAACAAAAAACCCCTGCTGTTTTATTATAATTGGGAAAGGATGCACAAATCAAGCTGTATCAAACATTATTATTATTTATTAATTTTGTATATTGCCCTACAACTGTAGGTCTCAGGATAGTTCACAACACAAAGTTACAATATATGAAGGACAAAATGCATTATAAAAATAATCAAAGCACAAAATACATAATGAGATCAATAAAAACATAATAAAAATAAAACAATCAAAATATAATAAAAACAATCAAAACACTAATAAACAATACACTCCCCAACAAAAGCCCCTAAACATTACTCCAGCCCCAAATACAGAAATCTAAATTAACGTGTAACATTTCACAATGGTGTAAAACAATCCCACCCTCCAAATAAAAAATCACCCACCCAAGTTAAAACCCGATTTTTATCCAAACTAAAATCATTGTGGATTTTCACCTTTACAATTCACACTTTACTGTAAAGACTGTTTGATTTTGACTGCTGCAAGTCCAGCCCCATCTACTTAAAGGAAGAAACAATAGGCACAAAATAAAAAACGGCATCTTGTTGCTTTGGACACCAGGCTGTGCAATTCTGATTTCCAAAAGCATTCCCTGGACAACATGGCTTGCTAGTTACGATCAATGGAATACAAAAACTAAAAACCAAGCCCAAAGAATCACTGTAATGTTTCTAAACAATTCAAAAGCATAAAAGATTAGTAAGTATTCATGTAGTATTCACTAGAACTATATCCCTGTACTCCAGATTGGTTAATTTGGAAAAGCTCTCAGTTCTTAAGCCTCAATTTACTTCTGAGTGGATATGTCTAGAACTGATTGCAGTTATGTAATTATATTTGATTATACCCTCCACACCATTTGTAAGAACAAGCAAAGGAGTTAAAATATAGTGGTACCTCGGGTTACATACGCTTCAGGTTACATACGCTTCAGGTTACAGACTCTGCTAGCCCAGAAATATTACCTCGGGTTAAGAACTTTGCTTCAGGATGGGAACAGAAATCGTGCTCCGGCGGCGTGGCGACAGCAGGAGGCCCCATTAGCTAAATTGGGGCTTCAGGTTAAGAACAGTTTCAGGTTAAGAACGGACATCCGGAATGAATTAAGTACTTAACCCGAGGTACCACTGTAATGTTAACAACAACAATTTCCCCCTAACTCCTGTTAGCACCACTGGAACAAGTTGGCCACGACTCAGACTGTACACGTTTACATAGGCTTCAGTCCTGGTGAATTCAATGAGACTTACGGCTGTGTAGACATAGAATCATAGAATTGTAGAGTTGGAAGGGACCCTGAGGCTGATTTGGTCTAACCCCCTGTGATACATGCATAGGATTGTGCTGTAAATTTAGTCCCATTGCTTCCAGTGGGATTTACAGCCCAATAAGAAACAGCCACAAAATTAAAAGACGCCTGCTCCTTGGGAGAAAAGCAATGACAAACCTAGACAGCATCTTAAAAAGCAGAGACATCACCTTGCCAACAAAGTTCCGTATAGTAAAAGCTATGGTTTTCCCAGTAGTGATGCATGGAAGTGAGAGCTGGACCATAAAGAAGGCTGATCGCCAAAGAATGGATGCTTTTGAATTATGGTGCTGGAGGAGACTCTTGAGAGTCCCATGGACTGCAAGAAGATCAAACCTTTCCATTCTTAAGGAAATCAGCCCTGAGTGCTCACTGGAAGGACAGATCATGAAGCTGAGGCTCCAATATGTTGGCCACCTCATGAGAAGAGAAGACTCCCTGGAAAAGACCCTGATGTTGGGAAAGATGGAGGGCACAAGGAGCAGGGGACGACAGAGGACGAGATGGTTGGACAGTGTTCTCGAAGCGGCCAGCATGAGTTTGACCAAACTGTGGGAGGCAGTGGAAGACAGCGGTGCCTGGTTTGCTCTGGTCCATGGGATCACGAAGAAGAAGAAGAAGAAGAAGAAGAAGAAGAAGAAGAAGAGGAGGAGGAGGAGGAGGAGGAGGAGGAGGAGGAGGAGGAGGAGGAGGAGTAGTTTGGATTTGATATCCTGCCTTTCACTCCCCTTCAGGAGTCTCAAAGCGGCTAACATTCTCCTTTCCCTTCCTCCCCCACAACAAACACTCTGTGAGTTGAGTGAGGCTGAGAGACTTCAGAGAAGTGTGACTAGCCCAAGGTCACCCAGCAGCTGCATGTGGAGGAGCGGAGACACGAACCTGGTTCCCCAGATTACGTGACTACCGCTCTTAACCACTACACCACACTGAAGAGTCAGACACGACTAAGTGACTAAACAACAACAACAACGAAGAAACAGTCCCAACTCCATGTTCGAAAGGACCTGGGCAAAGTGTGCCATAACGCTTGTCAATATGGCAGGTTAGGTGGGTGCGAAAGACTTGCTGATTCCAAATACCCCTGCAAACCTGTAAGCACAGAAACATACTGCATCCTCTGAATGATTCCTATTGGTGACAATGTCAGAGCTGTCCAAAATTCAGCACTTATTCTAGTTGGGATTTACTTCTGTAGAAGAAATGGCAGGGAGACTGGAGCCAGGCAGAGACTGCCTCACTCCTTTAACAGAGGCTGTGTTCATACTCCAGTTTAATGTGCACTCACCTCACTTTCTAGTGCTGGGTTTTTAATCCTAGTTCACAGGTTACCTTATCCAAAATGCTTGCATGTAGTGTATTTTGTTCTAAAATACTACCATTTGGTGTGTTGTTTCTCAAAAGAGCTACAGACAGATTGGAGTCCTTAAGCTGTTTCTAATTCATCTTTAGCCATGGTGTGATCATCTTTGCATTGGGTAAAGACACCCCCTCAATGCCCCTTGGTACACAGCAGAGGTGAATCTGACACTAATGAAGTCGTGCTGATGTGAACAGCTGGTGGGTGGGAGAAAGAGCTGTGACATAGCTGTCAACCGTCCCTTATTTGGCGGGAAACTCCCTTATCCCAGCGCCGTGTCCCGCTGCTGTCCCTTATTGATGATGTCCCTTAAATTTCCCGGGTTTCATGCTCGCCCGACTCGGGAGGGAAGCAGCGGCTCGGGGTCCTCCGCCATGAGAGAGAGCACGCGCATGAGCTGCCGCGTCTCTGTCTCTCCCTTTTCCCCTCAGGGGCACGTTGTGAGGAGACGGGTGGCGGTGGGTGGGCAGGCAGCCCCTCTCTTGCGAGACTTCCGCCGCGCTCCCAGGGGAAGCCGGAGGCGGCTGCGGCGGCTGAGGAGGCGGCCTGAGGGAGGAGGAAGAGGAGGGGATGGGGAGGGACACAGAAGTGCGGCGCTTCAGTGGTCTTGTGCCAGGCTTGCGGGCGGCGTGAGTGAGAGTCTCCCTCCCTCTCTCTCGGGTGGGGAAGGGCCGATGGAACTCCTCGTGGCAGGACGACGGCAGCCTCAACGTGCTGCTTAGCATCCCCTCCAACCAGTGCAGCATCTTAATGTAGTGATTTCCCCTCTGCATCCCTTTCATAACTCTATTTTTATAAATCATTTGTCCATCCATAGTTCAAATTTTTACTACAAGTTTTCTGTCAATCCTACCAATGTACCGTATTTTTCGCCCCATAGGACGCACCGGTCCATAGGACGCACCTAGTTTTTTGGGGGAGGGAATAAAGGGGGGGAAATTATTTCCCCCCCAGGTGCGCTGTGCTAAGCCTGAAGCTTGGGGTGGGCTGAGCTCAGCGCGCCCCAAGCTTCTGGGTGCCGGCAAGGTCTCTGCTAGCCGTGGGAGAGCCGCGCGGCTCTCCCACGGCTAGCGGAGCGCTGCGCTAATCCCGAAGCTTGGGGCGTGCGGAGATCAGCGCACTCCAAGCTTCTGGGTGCTGGCAAGGTCTCCGCTAGCCGTGGGAGAGCCGCGCGGATCTCCCACGGCTAGCGGAGCGCTGCGCTAATCCTGAAGCTTGGGCCGTGCAGAGCTCAGCGCGCCCCAAGCTTCTGGGTGCTGGCAAGATCTCCGCTAGCCGTGGGAGAGCCACGCGACTTCGCGCGGCTCTTCCATGGCTAGCGGAGCGCCGCACTAATCCCGAAGCTTGGGGCGTGCTGAGCTCAGCCGCCCCAAGCTTCTGGGTGCCGGCAAGATCTCCGCTAGCCGTGGGAGAGCCACGCGGATATCCCACGGCTAGCGGAGCGCTGTGCTAATCCTGAAGCTTGGGGCATGCAGAGTTCAGCGCACCCCAAGCTTCTGGGTGCTGGCAAGGTCTCCGCTAGCCGTGGGAGAGCCGCGCGGATCTCCCACGGCTAGCGGAGCGCTGCGCTAATCCTGAAGCTTGGGCCGTGCGGAGCTCAGCGCGCCCCAAGCTTCTGGGTGCTGGCAAGATCTCCGCTAGCCGTGGGAGAGCCACGCGACTTCGCGCGGCTCTTCCATGGCTAGCGGAGCGCCGCGCTAATCCCGAAGCTTGGGGCGTGCTGAGCTCAGCGCGCCCCAAGCTTCTGGGTGCCGGCAAGATCTCCGCTAGCCGTGGGAGAGCCACGCGGATATCCCACGGCTAGCGGAGCGCTGTGCTAATCCTGAAGCTTGGGGCATGCAGAGTTCAGCGCACCCCAAGCTTCTGGGTGCTGGCAAGGTCTCCGCTAGCCGTGGGAGAGCCGCGCGGCTCTCCCACGGCTAGCGGAGTGCTGCGCTAATCCCGAAGCTTGGGCCGTGCGGAGCTCAGTGCGCCCCAAGCTTCTGGGTGCTGGCAAGGTCTCCGCTAGCCGTGGGAGAGCCACGCAACTTCGCGCGGCTCTCCCACGGCTAGCGGAGCGCTGCGCTAATCCCGAAGCTTAGGGCGTGCGGAGTTCAGGGCGCCCCAAGCTTCTGGGTGCTGGCAGGGTCTCCCCTAGCCGTGGGAGAGCCGTGCGACTTCGCGCGGCTCTCCCACGGCTAGCGGAGCGCTGCGCTAATCCCGAAGATTGGGGCATGCGGAGCGCAGCGCGCCCCAAGCTTCTGGGTGCAGGCAAGCTCTCCGCTAGCCCTGGGAGAGCTGGATCTCCCACAGCTAGCGGATAGCTTCCTGAAGCCTGGAGAGCGAGAGGGGTCGGTACTCACCGACCCCCCTCGCTCTCCAGGCTTCAGCGAAAGCCTGCATTCGCCCCATAGGACGCACACACATTTCCCCTTCATTTTTGGAGGGGGAAAAGTGCGTCTTACAGGGCGAAAAATACGGTATGTAACTCTTTATAATAGCTTTTCAACTAAATTATAAACTTTCCCCATTCTTTATGAAAGAGGTCCTCTTCCTCGTTTCTAATTCTGCCTGTAAGCTTTGCCATCTTGATGTCGTTCATCAGTTTTGTCTGCTACTCTTCTTTGGTCGGAGTTGTAGAGCCTTAGGATCATCTAGTCCAACCCCCTGCAAAACACAGTCAGTGGCAGCCAAAGCAGCCTGGCTCCATCAGTGGCGGGTTTATGTATAAGCTTAGCAAAATCCCTTATTTTGGCTGCTGATCCCTTATTTTCGAGGCTGCTGGTCCCTTATTTTCAAATCTGTAAGTTGACAGCTATGAGCTGTGAATTGCACAGGGGGTGGGAGAGCTTCACTGCGTTTTAAGGCTGGATCCAGACACATCACAGAAGCGTCGCAGTTAAACGCATTGCAAACTTTGTATGAGAGATCGGGTTCGCCATCTGGTGTCACAATATTAGAATGCATAAACAACACATACAGTGAGGGGGGGAAGTATTTGATCCCCTGCTAAATTTGCCCATTTGCCCTCCGACGAAGAAATGACCAGTCCATAATATGTACAGGTATAAAGCAATTTTTCTTTGCCAGTGTAGCTGAGTCTGAAGTAAGGCAGTAATGTGAACACATCCATAGTGCCTGCTAGAAAATATACTCTCAAAATTATTGTTTCTTTCATGAAAATTTACGCCCGTTTAATAGATTCACGCATCACCCTCCTTTACTCTATTAGGCAACCTGTATTTAAGCTCTGGCTGTTCCGCAGTGATTCACAAACAGACACACATCACTGACATCCCTGGCAACATTAACTATTTGGCTGTGGGTCTTGCAGGCCCTCGCCCCTCTATCGTCATTACATACGTTTGACTAGTAAAATAATAACACTGTCGCTCGCTAGGTTTTGACCCGTTTCACTAAAGTGTCTGAAGGATGTTCCCTGACCCGTTTCCGCCTGCTGCACAAGACTAGGGGTTTTAGGACAGAGAAATGAAGTTAGTTATTCCCACGTTTACCGAGGGAGCAAAGTCACCTGCTTACTGCTGCCTGCTGAGCTTTGAGGACTGAATCTGTCCCTTGACGCACAACACAGTTAAATGTTAGCTTGGCATGACTCCCATACAGAGAAGGAAACACTTGTTTGGGTGAACCAGCGACAGCTGTAAACTGAAGCCAGCACAGAGTTAAAGATTAAAAGCCCCATCAAATCCCTGTTACGTCTTAACATGGCTTTTCTTTTATTTCTCAGTGGCTTCATTATATTAGTTTTTTTATAGATTTGTTTTTATTTGGACTCTGTTTTCTCATTTTGATTATGTGCTTGGCTACTCACACAATATTCCCACAATAACTTCTTGCTTAAAAAAAGCCTTTTCTTTATTTTGATCCTTACCAGACCCTATTTTTACAGGAAGAGAAAGGGGGGGGAGGGAGAGAATAACATTTAAAGTAGTAAATTGTATCCAAGTAAGTTAGAATAGACCCATTGAAATTAATGGAGCAAAGATAGTCATCTATTAATTTCAATGGCTTTACTCTTGAGTAGGGCTAGCAACCCACAATAATTATGTTGTTACACTTGAATATGGAATAATTCACATCTATAATGATCAGGCAGATAATGTTTTATGCTACGGATTATATTTGGTACCAGAATTTTAAATAGATAGAGCTGTAAGTTAGAGATTCTCCTAGTAGTGTAATTGCGGTTTGACGGCAAAAGCGTTGTACTTAGTTTTGGAATATCTGATTCAAACCCACAGTATGAGGTTCAACAGATAACTTTGGACAAGCTACTTAGGGTGGAAATGTATACAGTACAGTGTTACCTTGATTTACGAACTTAATCCGTTCTGGAAGTCCGTTCTTAAACCAAAACATTCTTAAACCAAGGCGTGCTTTCCCATAGCGGGGGACTCAATTTACAAATGGAACACACTCAACAGGAAGTGGAACATTTTCTGCTTCCAAGGCAAAGTTCACAAACGAAAACACCTCCTTCCGGATTTGCAGTGTTCTTAATCCAAGTTGTTCATAAACTAAGCTGTTCTTAAACCAAGGTACCACTGTACCTGGTTACC
Organism: Podarcis liolepis; assembly: GCF_965112155.1. Lineage (NCBI taxonomy): Eukaryota > Metazoa > Chordata > Lepidosauria > Squamata > Lacertidae > Podarcis > Podarcis liolepis. The sequence continues at coordinate 8,137,779 of NC_139555.1, forward strand.
TGGGATTACGTTCCATTAAACTCATCAGGGCTTACTTCTGAGTAGATATGTACAGTATTGATCTGTTAGCCTAGAGTAGCCATTGACTTTCTATGGTGCCTGCCAGGCCATTGCATGCCACTCTTTTCTGTGTTATTCTCCCATAGCTTTTTCAAACCCCTTTAACTGTGTCAGCCTGTGCTTTGTGACTGGCACTGTGCCGATGCTGATTTTCCAGGTTAAAAGTAAAGGTAAAGGGACCCCTGACCATTAGGTCCAGTCGTGGTCGACTCTGGGGTTGCGGAGCTCATCTCGCTTTATTGGCCGAGGGAGCCAGCGTACAGCTTCCGGGTTATGTGGCCAGCATTATTAAGCCGCTTCTGCCGAACCAGAGCAGCGCACGGAAACACTGTTTACCTTCCCGCTGGAGTGGTACCTATTTATCTACTTGCACTTTGACGTGCTTTCAAACTGCTAGGTTGGCAGGAGCAGGGACCGAGCAACGGGAGCTCACCCCGTCACGGAGATTCGAACCGCCGACCTTCTGATCGGCAAGTCCTAGGCTCTGTGGTTTAACCCACAACGCCACCCGCGTCCCACGTCATTTTCCAGGTTACTGTGCTGTTTAATTAGAAGATTCCTCCTATGTAAGGAAGAGCTTCTCTTGCCTCCATGTTCAGCATGTTTTGCATTTCAGATGAATTGCAACCACAAGAACACCCCCCCTAGATTGAGGACAACAACGTTTTTTGCTGTGGTTTCTAGCAACTGGTATTCAGAAGAACACTGGAGAGGGAGAGGTCTTCAGTGCAAGCCTATAAGAACTATTCAGAAATAAGGCCACAATCCTAACACCACTTAGTGTTAGGAGCGTCTCCACCCCCATTGTTCTGCCCGGACGCTGAGGTCCAGCGCCGAGGGCCTTCTGGCGGTTCCCTCATTGCAAGAAGCAAAGCTACAGGGAACCAGGCAGAGGGCCTTTTCGGTAGTGGCACCAGCCCTGTGGAACGCCCTCCCATCAGATGTCAAAATGATAAACAACTACCTGACATTCAGAAGACATCTTAAGGCAGCCCTGTTCAGGGAAGTTTTTAATGTATGATATTTTAGTGTTTTTTGGTTTCTATGGAAGCCGCCCAGAGTGGCTGGGGAAACCCAGCCAGATGGGCGGGGTACAAATAATAAATTATTATTATTATTATTATTACTTAGTAAACCCATTGAATTCAAAAGGACTTCTGAGTAGACATGGGTAGGATTGCAGCTGATTCATTCTTTTCTTTTAGTGACTAGTGTTATTTCATACTAAAACCAAGGAAAGAAGCAAAATTCATGAGTAGAAACCAATAATTGCACCCCACAGCTGGGAAATGGAATGAACTAATTTTGTTGCAATACTGTGGCAATTCATCAGTATTTCATCTGCAGTGGTGGGGCTGCAATTGACAGGAAGCAAAGCTGCAAGGAGGAAGTTTCTAACTGAAGGTGCAAAGGACATCAGTTGAAGGAAACTTCCTTATGAATAAAATCATGTTGGCCATCAGGATGGGCATTGCTTGATATTATAGCTTTATATTGCTGTGTATAACCACTGTTTTAATTCTGTTTCCAGCCATTTACAGGAAGACAAGATCCCAGCTGCTCCAAAGGGCCCTTATGTGGAAACAATCGCTGTATCAGAGCTTCACGGACATCGCAGGACTGTTCAGAGGCTAAACTAGTGCCTCGTTCATTCATTTGTTCGTTCATTCAACCATTCATTCATTCATCCAATCAATCAATCAATCAATCAATCACATCTATTGATTTTTAATGTCCAATTTCAATATTATATTTTGAGGTCAAATGTCTTCTTCAAAATAGTGAATTCTAAAAAAAAAAGGCAGAATTTCAAAATTTTGCAACATGTAATTTTTAGCTCATGAAAGTTGAGGCTTTAATGATCACAATTATTATTTAGATTATTTCTTCATAAAATTATATCCTTGTTGCAGCCAGGATAACATGCAGGTGGAGGAGAGCTGGTGGCAGCAGAGGGAAATTCTGCTGATATTTTCATTTGTTTTAGGAGGGGAAAAGCAGCTCCAATATCTCCATGTCTGCCAAATCAAGGTCCGCTGTGTTCATTAATCCACATCTCGTCACGAACAAGAGGCTGTCAATTGTACTATTACTCTTTAACTACTGTTCTTTCAGTTTCCTGTTGGAAGTAGCCAAACCGTTCATTCATCTTTGTCAATGTGCGTCAAAGCCACAGGTCACTCCAGTGTTCTGAAGCGGATCTTTGGCAGGGAAACCTCTGAAGATTATTTTCCGAAGCTAATATGTTAGACAGTGGAGTAAACCAGAGGTTCTCAGCAGAATAATTGAAACAATGCTAATGAGCCTTCAGTGGAACAGAGGGCTACAAATGCAGTTTCTTCGCAAATACAACACATGGCCCATAAGGTCCTATCAAAAATAAAGTATATAAAAATAAGATGCTAAAGATGATATGAAGATTTTGGACTTGAGGGGACACTTCTGCAAGTGGAACCACTTGGTCTGAAAACAACAACACAGGCTGGAGCCTGAAATAAATATTGCTACATGCAGGAATACAATATTATTATAACTACTGGGATTATTATATCTTTGCTGATTAGGATTAATGTAATCCCATCCATAGGGATGCGGGTGGCGCTGTGGGTTAAACCACTGAGCCTAGGACTTGCCGATCAGAAGGTCGGTGGTTCGAATCCCCGCGATGGGGTGAGCTCCCGTTGCTCAGTCCCTGCTCCTGCCAACCTAGCAGTTCAAAAGCACACCAGTGCAAGTAGATAAATAGATACTGCTCCGGCGGGAAGGTAAACGGCATTTCCGTGCACTGCTCTGGTTCGGCAGAAGCGGCTTAATAATGCTGGCCGCATGACCCGGAAGCTGTACGCCGGCTCCCTCGGCCAATAAAGCGAGATGAGCGCCGCAACCCCAGAGTTGGCCACGACTGAACCTAATGGTCAGGGGTCCCTTTACCTTTACCTTTAATTCCATCCATGTACATAACACTTCACAAAGAACCTTGCTCTCCTTGTGTCTAGAATACAGAGACAGCAATAACCAATTAATGCAGTTACACATCCTTTAGCTTAGTTAAAGATGTGTTGTTTATTATTGATATAACAATAATAACATCCACACTATACATTATACACTTAGTGTACTCTCATACCACTGTCACAGCCATGGCTTCCTCCCTTGCAACAACTCTGGGAACTATTGTCTGTTAAGGGTAGTGAGAGTTGTGAGGAGACTCTCACAAAGCTACAATTCCCAGCACCCTTGACAAACTGCCATTTCCTGGATTCTTTGAGGGAAGCCATAACTGTATGATGTCATCCCCTCCAACATTTTTCCAATGAAAATAGGGACATCCCATTCCATAATGATAATTTTGCTATTTATACCCCACACATCTTAGGGGGTTGCTCCAGCCACACTGGATAGCTTCCAACACAGGTTGGATAAAAACCAATGATTTTTTTTTAAAAAATCCAAAAAAATCAGATTTTAAAATTTATTTTAAACAGATTTTTTTATTTAAATCGGATATTTTTTTTATTTCAATCAGATTTTTAAAATAAAATGCTTTTGGAGGAAAAAATCTTTCTAAAGATAGTTTTCTGTTTAAGTTACATTATAGTCCAAAGGCTATTTATCAGGAAATAAGGATTTGTTTTAAGTTTTTCATGTGTGCTAAAACTTAGTCTGAGTTGTTTGTTTTTTAAAAAAACCATTTAACCACATCAGTTAACAAACATGGATACATATGCTATAATGTAATTGTTTTAGTTAAATAAATTGTTTAAATTGTTATTAAGGAAATGATTGTTCTCTTTCCAAAAAAGTATGGCAGAAAAGTTGTCCAAATATAAACTGTTAATTTATTAAACCTCACAATAATTTCATAATTATCTGTCTATGTATTTCTAATAGTATAACCTCATCAGTAACTTTTGATATAACTGTAAAAACTACTCCGAAAATTTTTTATTCCAAAAATGAAACTTTCATCTGGTTGTAAATATTAAGATTATACCAGCAAAAATGAGTCTTTCTATAAAAAAATGATTTAAATCAAATCTTACTGACTAATGATTTAAATTGATTTGATTTGAATCAAATCCACCCTGTTTCAACATGTATAAAAACATAATAAAACATTAAAAAACTTTCCTGTACAAGATTGCCTCCAGACGGCTCAGGGGTCAGATAACTCCATACCCTCCCAACGTTTCTCCAATAAAAATAGGGACATCCTAAGGAAAAGTGGGACATTCCGGGATCAAATCAGAAACTGGAACGGCTTCTCTAAATCAGGGATGTACCTGGAAAATAGGGACCCTTGAAGGGTCTGTGGTGTGGCTGCGACTTCAGCAGCTTACAAATAAATATATATCCAATTTACCAAAACATAAATAAAAAATCTTCACACATAATCAAAACACAGGGTAAAACAATTTCATTGAAACATCCACAGTTACAAAATGCAATAAGCTCGACAGATCGACAGCAATTTAAAACAGCACTGAAACCAGTTGTGTGAATTAAAGAGATTGCGGCAAAACCTTCGTGGGAAAGGTGGGTTTCAAGGAGGGATTTGTGAAGGAATCAATAGGGATGGTATCTCGGAGGCTGAAGGGCAACATGGGAGAAAAGGCAGGGTCATTGCAGGGAGCCGTGAGGCTGAGGGGTGTGGAGATGGACATGTGAAGGTCACAGGCGGTCTGAAGGCTCACCACTGTCACCAAAGCTCTCCCTGAGATGTCTGCCAGTTGGCCAGTGCGTTTTCCTCACCCATTTACAGATAGGTAGCCGTGTTGGTCTGCCATAGTCAAAATAAAAAAATTCCTTCCAGTAGCACCTTAAAGACCAACTAAGTTAGTTCTTGGTATGAGCTTTCGTGTGCATGCACACTTCTTCAGATACACTGAAACAGAAGTTGCCAGATCCTTCTATATAGTGAGAAGGTGGGGAGGGGTATTACTCAGAAGGGTGGTGGGAATGGGAGATTGGCAGGTAGCTGAGATGAGCCTGTTGACGACTCTTAACGACTGTAATAGGTCTTACAGGAAAAGGCAAGGGGTGAGAAGGTGAGAAATGGCTTAGTCATGTATAATGAGATAAGAATCCAATGTCTCTGTTCAGACCAGTTCTCTCCATGGTTTTAAGTTTGGTAATGAGTTGCAATTCAGCAGCTTCTCTTTCCAGTCTATTTCTGAAATTCCTTTGTAGTAAAACAGCTACTTTGAGATCTTGTATAGAATGTCCTGGGAGGTTGAAGTGTTCTCCTACTGGTTTCTCTGTTTTGTGATTCTTGATGTCAGATTTATGTCCGTTTATTCTTTGGCGTAAGGTTTGGCCTGTTTGTCCAATATAGAGAGCTGAAGGACACTGTTGGCATTTGATGGCATACACAATGTTAGACGATGAGCAATTAAATAGTCCCGAGATGGTATGTGTGATGTTGTTGGGGCCAGTAATGGTGTTGTCCGGGTGTATGTGGCAGCAAAGTTGGCATCTGGGTTTATTGCAGGCTCTGGTGCCAGTGTCCGTGTTAAGTCTGGTTGTAGTACTATTGTGGGTTAGGAGTTGTCCCCACCTTCTCACTATATAGAAGGATCTGGCAACTTCTGTTTCAGTGTATCTGAAGAAGTGTGCATGCACACGAAAGCTCATACCAAGAACTAACTTAGTTGGTCTTTAAGGTGCTACTGGAAGGAATTTTTCCTCACCCATTCCTCACCCAATGGTACTCACTTCTGAGCAGAAATGCACAGCAAGATTTCTGTGATGTTCAGCCCACGCTTTTAAGTTCCTTGACAATATTGTTCCTGAGAAATGACTTGGAAAGATGAATAACATGAGCACGGAAGAACCTCTATGAACCTGTACAAAACAAAACAATGCATTTCTATATTATTATTCTGCAAAACAAGATCACAATTTCAAACCAGTTTCTAGGCTTCTGAAGAAACCTGATTATATGGAAGTGGATACTGTGCAAGAGTATCACTTCTGTGATGTAACAACAGCCTTTGCCTCAATTAATACAACTTGTAATTTTTTGCTATCTTTCTGCTGGCTTGATAAGAAGCTGCATTTTCTAATTATGCTTTCCTTCCTGAAGAAGATGTGAAGGTAAAAGGTAAATAGGTAAAGGACCCCTGGACAGTTAAGTCCAGTCAAAGGTGACTATGGGGTTGCGGCGCTCATCTTGCTTTAAGGCCGAGGGAGATGACGTTTGTCCACAGACAGCATTTCCAGCATGACTAAACCACTTCTGGCACAATGGAACACCGTGACAGAAACCAGAGCACACAAAAATGCTGCTTACCTTCCTGCCACAGTGGTACCTATTTATCTACTTGCACTGGTGTGCTTTCAAACTGCTAGGTTGGCAGGAGCTGGGACAGAGCAATGGGAGCTTATCCCATCGCAGGGATTCGAACCGCCAACCTTCTGATCAGCAAGCCCAAGAGGCTCAGTGCAATGCCGGATTTATGTATAAGCTGAACAAACTATAGCTTAGGGTCCCACTCTCTTGGGGCCCCGAAAAAAAATTAAAAGAAAATAAAACCTGGTTGTACATTTCCAAAATATAAGATAAAAAACAAATAAAATAAAACCTACATAACAGCAACAGTGTTTTGTGATGTGTAGGCTCCTATTTGTTATTTGCAAATGACTTTAAATACCTATTAGCTCCATAAATTATCATATAGCATATAAAGTGGTACCTCGGGTTACATACGCTTCAGGTTACATACGCTTCAGGTTACAGACTCAACTAACACAGAAATAGTGCTTCAGGTTAAGAACTTTGCTTCAGAATGAGAACAGAAATCGTGCTCCGGCGGTGCGGCAGCAGCAGGAGGCCCCATTAGCTAAAGTGGTGCTTCAGGTTAAGAACAGTTTCAGGTTAGTGGGATTTCAAGAAGTTCTGTAAATGATAGAGGACTATTGTACTGATGAAAACTTAAGCATGTGAAGGTTTATAAAATGCAATATAAAATTAGGAAATGCGTATTTAAAAATTTGAATAATGGATGATTGTCAGAGAGGTTGAAGGAAGTCTAAAAGAGAAAATATGTGATAAATTTAGATTGGATACTATAAATGTATGTTGGAAAATTTAATAAAAAAATTAATATAAGAAAGAAAAAAAAAAGAAGAGTTTCAGGTTAATAATGGACCTCCGGAACGAATTAAGTACTTAACCCAAAGTACCGCTGTATTCAACACAAAAAACAGCAACAATTTGTTGTTGACAAAGGACAGCTGGACATATAAAGGGCCCCATTACCTTCAGTAGCTTAGGGCCTCATCCAACCTACAAATCCGGCCCTGGCTCAGTGGTTTAGACCACAGCGCCACCCGCGTCCCCAAAAATGATGTGATTCACTTAAATCCCTAAGAAAAATATGGGCCTTGTTCCCATACAGCTGTTACGCAACTGGCCGTTACTGGTAGAGCTCAGTGGTTACGAACAGCACAAAGAGGAAGCACTCTTCCAAGAACATAAGCTCCTGTCTTACAAGGAAAACCAAGCAGAAGTCAGGGTGTTTGGTTGTAAATAACAGTAGCTTGAAGTTCCCTAATGCTTGTAACCACAATAATACAATGTGTGTACACAAGGTAAGGGAATGCATGGGCCTATCGAAGAAGAGAACACATAGAAGCCACATTTCAGTCTCTTTGGAAAGGGGTTCTATGGTTAGACAAGGCCAGGTGTTCACTTTGCACAGGCAGTGGATTATGTTGTTGTTGTTTAGTCGTTTAGTCGTGTCCGACTCTTCGTGACCCCATGGACCAGAACACACCAGGCACTTCTGTCTTCCACTGCCTCCCGCAGTTTGGTCAAACTCATGCTGGTAGCTTCGACAACACTGTCCAACCATCTCGTCCTCTGCCGTCCCCTTCTCCTTGTGCCCTCCATCTTTCCCAACATCAGGGTCTTTTCCAGGGAGTCTTCTTTTCTCATGAGGTGGCCAAAGTATTGGAGTCTCAGCTTCAGGATCTGTCCTTCCAGTGAGCACTCAGGGCTGATTTCCTTAAGAATGGATAGGTTTGACCTTCTTACAGTCCATGGGACTCTCAAGAGTCTCCTCCAGCACCATAATTCAAAAGTATCAATTCTTTGGCGATCAGCCTTCTTTATGGTCCAGCTCTCACTTCCATATATCACTACTGGGAAAATCACAGCTTTAACTATACGGACCTTTGTTGGCAAGGTGATGTCTCTGCTTTTTAAGATGCAGTGGATTATATATGGCCTTAAAGGCAGATAAGAGAGGAACTAGTTTGACCCATTAGACCGATTTGGAAGTAGGGATGATTGAGAATTCAACTTCTGTTCATTCTGATGCAAACTGAGGCAGGTTGCTTTTGGATAACCTGTTATTGTTGAGCAGCATGGCTGCTTGAGGGGGGAAACGTGGTGCCACCCTGCCCTGCTGCACCCCTCCACTGCCTTCCACCCCCTCAAATGTTTTATTAGGGAGGGTGAAGACCCCTAGGAGTTGGCTCCTATGTTCCAGTCCTGTGTGAAGGCGGTGAAGGTCCTGTGTGAGTTCCTGTAGGTGGTTGGAGGATGGATGGCGGCTAACAGATTAAGGTTGAATCCTGACAAGACATAAGTACTGTTTTTGGGGGACAGAGGGCGGGCAGGTGTGGGAGACTCCCTGGTCCTGAATGGGGTAACTGTGCCCCTGAAGGACCAGGTGCGCAGCCTGGGAGTCATTCTGGACTCACAGCTGTCTATGGAGACGCAGGTTAATTCTGTGTCCAGGGCAGCTGTCTACCAGCTCCATCTGGTACGCAGGCTGAGACCCTACCTGCCTGCGGACTGTCTCGCCAGAGTGGTGCGTGCTCTGGTTATCTCCCGCTTGGACTACTGCAATGCGCTCTACGTGGGGCTACTTTTGAAGGTGACCCGGAAACTGCAATTAATCCAGAATGCGGCAGCTAGACTGGTGACTGGGAGTGGCTGCCGGGACCACATAACACTGGTCCTGAGAGATCTGCATTGGCTCCCAGTACATTTCTGAGCACAATTCAAAGTGTTGGTGCTGCCCTTTAAAGCCCTAAACGGCCTCGGTCCAGTATACCTGAAGGAGCATCTCCACCCCCATCGTTCAGCCTGGACATCATTCAGCGCCGAGGGCCTTCTGGCGGTTCCCTCATTGCGAGAAGCAAGGTTACAGGGAACCAGACAGAGGGTCTTCTTGGTAGTGGCGCCTGCCCTGTGGAACACCCTCCCTTCAGATGTGATGGAAATAAGCAGCTATCTTATCTTTAAGAGACATCTGAAGGCAGCCCTGTTTAAGGAAGTTTTTAATATTTAATGCTGTATTGTTCTTAACACTTGATTGGAAGCCGCCCAGAGTGGCTGGGGAAACTCAGTCAGATGGGCGGGGTATAAATATTATTATTATTATTATTATTCCAGGGGCTACATAGCAGGAGTAGGTAGATGAGGCCAGGGGCAAAAATGGGCAAGGCAATGGATGTGGCTCTTGCCTTTCAACAGTAGGCTGCGGTCCAGCCATGCAAAGGTCTCCATGGAAGCAAGCAAGAAGCATTATGAGAGCTGAATGACATATTCCAGATAGGCAAATGGTGGTTGTGGGGAGAGGCTGGTGAGAGGTATGACACAGGTGAGCTGGTGAGGCCTTAGAGAGAGTTCCAAGGACTGGAAAAAGAAGTCTGGAGGGTAGAACACTCGCCCTAAATGATTCAAATAAGCCAACTGGGAGATTTTGATTGTTTGCTTGTAGCAATGATTTGACTCTACCCAGTTATGTTCTATTTTGTTGCATTGTGCAAAATATGAGCAGGCCAGGGCTGAACTGATACCGTACTTTTTTATGATATTTATTAAATTTTACAAACCATATAAAATTACAAAATTAAAAATAGGAAATAGAAAAAAGTAACAATAATAAAAGAAAAAGAAATACAAAAATACAAAGACAAAATACATAAAAAAGGAAAAAGTTAGAAAAAAGTCCATATTTTCATATCTTATATTTCATTTACTTGTTTCCTGACCTCCTCACACCCCCTTTTTTGTATTCCAGTTCACATGATTAATTCAGCAAATCCTTACCCTCTATCATTTATCTTCACTTAATATCTTAACCTATTATAACTATATATTTCCAATCATTGTCAATCCATATTTACATATTCTTGTTAATCTTTTTACCAATACCGCTTATTTTCAATCCAACATCCCTTTAACATTCATTAATTTTACAGTATTTCTGCAAGTAGTCTTTAAATTTCTTCCAGTCTTCTTCCTCCATCTCTTCTCCTTGATCTCGGATTCTGCCGGTCATTTCTGCCAGTTCCATGTATTCCATCACCTTCATCTGCCATTCTTCCAGTGTGGGTAAATCTTGTGTCTTCCAATACTTTGCAATCAATATTCTTGCTGCTGTTGTTGCATACATAAAAAAGTTCTGTCCTTCTTTGGCACTAATTGGCCGACTATGCCCAAGAGGAAGGCCTCTGGTTTCTTCAGGAAGGTATATTTAAATACCTTTTTCATTTCATTATAGATCATCTCCCAGAAAGCCTTAATCTTTGGGCACGTCCACCAAAGGTGAAAGAATGTGCCTTCAAGGGCTGAACTGATACTACCCTTGCTGGTACCTTTCCCGGGAAAATCAGAGGCTCACTATGTCAAGTTCCTACTGGAAGACCGGACAAATGCTAGAACGTTAGCAGTGGCAAAGTTTTTATCGGTGGTTGCAAGAACAAATGAGCCCTAGATTCTAAACAAAATACTTGTTTAACCTGGAGGGAGGCTGTATGAATTGTGTATTGATTTGTAATGATTTGTTTGGTCTCTGGACCGTAATAAAGATTGAAATTGAAATTTTAAAAAATTGGAATTATGTTCACAGGGCTGGAAAACTTCTTTCCTTTCTAACAATCCACAACATTTCTGCAAAATGACTTAAGGGCAGGATGTTTTGTTGCAAAGAGATTCAGGAATCGTGGAGGGGAACGAAACATCCCTTGAGAGTATTCCTCGAAAAATGTTTGAATTAGGGTGATGGATGTTTTTCAAGAATGCATTCAAAAAGAAAGCGTCCTGTGCCAAGGAACCTTCATGCCCGGAATTTCTGTGTTGACCTCTCCTTTTCATAGAAAAGATCTGCAACACATAAATATGGTAAATGCTGCCTGGGAATCGGAGAGGGCCTGATAATTAAAACAGGCAGGCAGGAGGGAAGTCTCAGCAGATCTGAGCAGTAGAGGAAGCTATACACCTGTCAGGCGTTTGCACAGAGTAGCGGGAAAAGGAGATAGCCTTGGACTGCTTTGCATGGTTCAATTGCCCCCACATTCAGCAAGTCCAGGAAGGAAGACTGGACAAAGCTGGCATTGCACTCACCCCACTTCTCAGAGAGGTGAGAAGTTCCAAGACCATCACTCTTACTTTCCCATTGGAAGGAGGTCAATGGAAGCTTATTGGTGTTTTACACTATTTGCTCTTATTGGAGTTTTGTGATGTTTGCATTTATTTACAAATGTACAGATGGAACGTAGATGGAGACTGTTAGGTCTGAGCTGAATCCTAGAACAATAGGATCCAGAATGTAGCAGTCTGATTGGTCCGCAGAAGCCACCCAATCCAGCTCCAGGTGGAAGTGAATCAGCAGCCTGATTGGCCTGCAGGAGCAGCCAATCAGGCTCTGGAGGAAGTGAATCCACAACCTGATTGGCCTACAGGAGCAGCCCGGAATTAGCCAGTCACGCAGGGCCCATTGTGTAAATAATGTACAGTGGTGCCTCGCAAGACGAAATTAATCTGTTCCGCAAGTCTCTTCATCTAGCGGTTTTTTCGTCTTGCGAAGCAACCCTATTAGTGGCTTAGCGGATTAGCGCTATTAGCGGTTTAGCGGCTATTAAAGCCTTAGCGGTTATTAAAGGCTTAGCGGATTAGTGGCTAAAAGGCTATTAGCGGCTTAGCGGCTTAGAAAAAGGGGGGGAAGCGGAAAAAAATCGGAACACTCGCAAGACGTTTTCGTCTTGCAAAGCAAGCCCATAGGGAAAATCGTCTTGCTTAGCAGCTCAGAAACGGAAAACCCTTTCGTCTAGCGGGTTTTCCGTCTTGCGAGGCATTCGTCTTGCGGGGCACCACTGTATACTGTATATAGCTAGAAGTTTGGGGGAAAGCTTCATTCATTGCTACTATGAGCTGAATAAAGAGCATGAAATTCACACTCAACTCCGAGTATATTTCAGAGACACTGCTTAAACATAGCAACAGTTGGCCAAAACCAACTTTTCCCCACATCAGATGTGGAATTCTACATAGAATTTGGGTATGTGCCTGCCCTGTGCCTGTTCCGGGTTTCTGTCCAACTCTCCAATGCAGAGATATGGGGCACAGGGGGAGGAGGCGGGGGAAGCTGTGTGAGCAGACATAGTTCTACATGTACAACAACTGAATTGAATCCTCCCCAGGGTCTCCAAAGAGACAGGTAGCACTCCCAAAACACTGGAAGTTACAAAGTTTTGTACGCAAAGCAGCAAAAGGGCCATGGGGCATGTCTTTAGCCTCGTCCCATCATGTGCTCAAGTGTAACTTTTTAATTTATATTTATATCTTAACATTTATGCACTGCTTGATTTTTTAAAAAACAACAACACCTCAAAGCAGTTTGCAGAAAGCTAAATCAAGAAAATCAAGAAGAAAATCACAACTATACTTTAAAGCATGCAAAAGTGGAAAAGATATCCCCACTAACAGAAAATGTAGATGAAACTGACCCCATTGGGAAAAACTCCCCTCCCAATTAATGGAACCAGGTCTCTGGTACACACTACCTCTTTCTGCCTCTCCTAGAGGGGAGCTGCTTTAAACTGGGCTGACTTTGAGAGCAGAAGAAGTATCACCCAGTGCAATGAGTAGGCTTCCACTGGGAGGAACTGTTGAACTTATGCCTAGCTTCTAGTCTTCCCATGGTTGGCCCCTGTGAAAACAAGAGGCTGAACTAGATGCTATGATCTAGCAGGGCTCTCACGTTTCCTGGTTTCCAAAGCTCTCAATGTCCCCAGTAGCTGAAAATCCAACTCTCTCTCTTGGATCTACAACAACCACCTTCTCCTCTCACCGAGGGTCCAATACTAAATTCCTACTTCAGACAAGTAGGACATCTTCACTCCATGCAACCCCCAAAGTGTCACGTCCAAAAGGGTCAAACCTTCTCCCTAGAAGAATCTGCTGGCCTCAGCTAGAAAACTGGGGACTGCTTTGTGATGGTTGGTGAGAAGGTTCTTCTCTCTTCTGCAGGTCCTGGGCTGCTCAAAATGGTACCGGTAGCAGAGTGAAGCACAGGGAATTGTGGGAGGTTGGGGGTTAGAGGGATGTTTCTAAGTCCCTCCAGTCCTCTGACACTGCTGACACTGCTTCCTGCTGCCATAGTGTCACAAGTTCCTCAGCCCCATCCATGGCAGCCTCTGGAATTAACCCTCACCCCAGGACATTTCTGTAAGTTTTTGTAAATGTGTTTCCAATAACCCAGGAAAGACCTCCATATGTCTACAGTCAGTTGCCAAGCATGTTCTTCTCAGCTATAAATAATAGTTACAACTTTGCAAATAAGCTTCATGTACCTTAAAAAAGAGAGAGAGATTATGTTCCATTGATAGAACGCTCCCAAGTTTTGGGAGTCCACCTTTTTTGCTGCTGTAAATTATACACAATCAGTTTCCCCCTGTTTGTAGAATACTCCCTCCAGGGAGGCTTGCCTTTGTCACATATGCCCAGGTGCCAAGCAAAAACCTTCCTCCTCTCTTTGAGAGAGTCAGTGTAGTGCAGTGGTTAAGAGTGGTAGACTCGTAATCTGGTGAACCAGGTTCGCTTCCCCGCTCTTCCACATGCAGCTGCTGGGTGACCTTGAGCCAGTCACACTTCTCTGAAGTCTCTCAGCCCCACTCATCTCACAGAGTGTTTGTTGTGGGAGAGGAAGGGAAAAGGAGATTGTTAGCTGCTTTGAGACTCCTTAGGGTGGTGATAAAGCGGGATATCAAATCCAAACTCTTCCCTTCTTTGCCAACCAGCAAATGGAAGATACCAATTTCCACATGTGACTGCCACATGTTGAAAGCAGTTCTGGTTTGGAAGTGCTGGTCTCTCACATAGCTTGTAGGAGGGATTACACCAGAGGCCAATTGCAGCACATACAGTGGGCTTTTAAAATGTTTTTATATGGTTGACTTGCAGAAGACCTCTTTAACACTCTTGTCCAAATGCGTAAATATCACTCATGCATAAGACGCTGAGATGGAAGAGGTTGGGTCCTGAGGAGTGAGCTTCTGATTCTTCTAACCACTCTTTACCATTAGTGTGAAAATGTATTTCCAGTACAAGTTGGAATCCCTTTCGAAAGTATTATTTTTAACAATTTAACATTGCGCTCTTCCGGGATCCCGGGTTTTCTGCTGAGAATAGAACATGCCATACCGTGTGGCTGTGAAATATTTGCCGATGCAGCTAACAGCTTCATTAATTGGAAACAGACATATAGCGACTGCATGAGTCACTATCAGTTACATATCAAAATTCCCCCGTGTGGCCGTGCTTCCAGTAAACAAGAGCTGCCTGCCACTTTATCAATGCCACATCAATGACAAGAAGAAGCAGGAGTTGGTTTGGGGAAAGAGCCTTGACCCACCCTTTGCACCCTCTTCCCATCTTTTTCTCACATCCGTTATGGCGGCATGGCCATCCAAATAGCAATGATTTGGTTGACCAAGGTGGCATTGAAGTTCCTTTTGGTTTTACCTGATTTTTGTTGCACCCTGTGTTGCTGCTATTCTTGTGAGCCCTCAAGGAGCTGCCTGTGGGCATGGTTTGTACTCTCTCAGTGCCCTGGTTGAGAGATGACCAGGGTAAATGAAAGAGACACTCTAATCATCTTTTCCCACTAAGACGAGCTCATTCAGGCCTGTGGTTTCTTGGGGACCTGGGGGTGATGATACAGATGGGATGTTGGCTAAAATGCAGCTGGTGGAAAACTCAGAGCCAACCAGCCTTCTTTGCCATAATCAAGGCAGCAAAGAACCAATAATTCTCCCCTTTGCATTACTGTAGGGCATGGCAGTTTAAATGGGATTCAATACCTGTGCATGTTTTTTGTTTTTGCATTTTGATATGCCAGACTTGCACAAAACAGTGGGTTAAAAAACAACAACAATGTGTGTTGCAACTGGTCCAACCCCAAACTCAACGAGGAGGACCTCAACAACAGAAGTAGGGGGTGAAGTGATAGACAGCATCCCTCGCAAATCATGTGGGAACTTGAACAGACTAGCTATGAATCACAAAGGGCCTGGTATGAATCTCATCACTGCCGTGAACTCCCTAGTGATCCCCTCTCTCATCTTCAGTCTCCTTTCTGTTTTGCAACATGGGGGGATAATAATACTGACATACAGGGCAGTTGTGAAGATTATACTTAGACAAGACATGTAAACTGCTTTGAACACCTGAAAGCACAATGCAAATATTAAGAGGTTGGGGGGGGGGTTAATTGAAGAATATTTGATTATAGTGTTTAGACCAAAGCAAATAAATTGACATCTAAACGAGAATTAAAAGGGGAGAGTTGAAATATGGAAGAGGGGAATGGGTTAGGGTGTTTGAACCATATATACTGAAAAAACACAAATATAGTGGATTTGTCAACTAGTATGATGCAAAAGTCTCAAGAAAATCTGATTAAATGTTCTTGTATTTCCCTTCTTTGCACTCATGTCAATTCAATGCATGGCCAGTTCAAAAAGGGACAGGGAGTGCAAATCATTAACCCATTGCTGCAAGGAAGGAGATAACTTCTCATTCCAGTGTTGAAACACCATGCATTTGGCTGACGTTGGTTTATGACCTGTGGCTTGGTGGTAATTCTCCCTATTATTGGGGAGGTAATTCAACAAAGCATGAAATGTAGTAATGTTTCCAGGACCAAAATGGATTAGCAAAACTTCACCCCTAAATGTGCTAGCAGGGGCGCGGACTTATAAAAAATATTGGGGGGGGGGCCCGGGAAAGCTCATGAATAATAAATAAGCTCATGAATATGCAGATAAAGTGGCGCCGCCTCCTCGTGAGCGAATAGGGGAGAGCATGCTGCGCCTATTAATCAGCTCCGAAGGAAATTGGGTGGAGCTTTTGCTCGGGAGGGAGGGCAGGTCGGGCCCTGTGCATTTTGGGCTGGGGGAGGGGCGGCGGTGGCGCTCTGCTGGAGGGGCGCCCGAGATTATTGGGGGGGCGGAGCCCCCCAAACGAATTTTTGAGGGGGCTCGGGCCCCCTCAGGCCCCATGGAGTCGGCGCCTATGTGTGCTTCCAACCAGGCAGCTCCACATCATGTTGGTAAGGGACACCATTTCTAGCAAGTCTGAAATGTTATTTTTTTGTTGCATGAGACACATCCTCCAGTCAAGGGATGACCTTTTGATATATGAAAGTGCTGGGGACCGCTGCATAGATTGCATGGCCATTCGAAAACCCTGTTTCCCTTACTATTTATTATTAGTTGGCAGATGGGGTGTGGGACTTAGGCAAGCCATTACACATCTCAGTCTCACACATAAACATCATATCTGTAAAAACAGGTGGAAACAATCCTCTTCATCCAGACCTTTGTTTGATTAAACAACCTATGGCCTTTTAAATATGTTTGTGGGTGTTATTGTTTTGTTGCTGTCGTTATTACTTTATGTATTTCCTGTTTTTATACCCTGCAATTTTCGGATGAAACGAATTAAATTTAATAAAATAGTAATATCAGTGTTATGTAGTGTAGTTTCACCCTGGGCCAACAGGGGGATACTGTATATAGTTTTCACTCAGGTCTGTAGATAGTTTTCACTCAGGTCCGCGTCTGTTATTTTAGGCGGGAACTCTGGGCTGTTGTGGTTACAATGTTGACAGCCGGCTGCCTATAAATACAGGCCGGCTGAGCTGTTCGCAGTCAGTTCTATTCCAGCTTACCATAATAAAGAGCTACTTGAAGAAATCGCTGTGCCGGCTGCTATGTCAACCCACGACTTAACACTGGCGACGAGGATGGGATTGATGGACATCAGAGCACAGCCAGATGCGGCCAGCCTCTGAACTGAGCTGAATCACTGAGCTGAATCACAGAGCGAAATCACTGAGCGAAATCACTGGGCAGAACCAATTCAGAGCTGACTGTTCTGGCTAGAGCACTGTGTTCCATCCATCGCCCTTCACGCCGGCATCGGAATCATGGCTTCACTTGTGCCTCTACTGCCGTTTGCGCCAGCCTCTGAATCATGGGACTCCTACCTCGCTCGGTTCGACTGCTACCTCCAAGCCAACGAGCTGACAGCAGTATCAAAGGATCGGAAGCGGGGCCTATTCCTCAGCCTCTGTGGGCCTGAGGTGTTTGAGACGGCCCGAGCGTTGGTTGCGCCTGAAGCAGTCCAGGCAACACCATGGGACACGATCCAAGAGAAGCTCCGCAACCACTACGCACCAAAGCCGTCCAAGATTGCTGCCCGCCATGCGTTCTACCACCGGAACCAGGCAGAGGGGGAGTCAATCAACAACTACACCACCGCCCTGCGACAGGCCGCAATGCACTGTGAGTTCCGAGACTTAGACGATGCCCTGATGGATCGAATCGTCTGCGGGGTCCGGGACATCCATCTGCAACGGCGTCTCCTAGCCAAGCCAGACCTCACGCTACAGAAAGCCATTGAGGAGGCTGTGGCCTCAGAAGCTGCTGAACGCTCCGCCCAGGAGATCCGCAAGTCCAGCAGCCCGCGTCTTGCTAGGGAGCCAGTTCCGGTGCATCATGAAGAGGCCAGCAGTGAGGAGGCATCCTCCAGTGAAGATGATGACGTGCACCAGACAAAGCGGGAGCGCAGGAAGTTCCAACAGAAGTCCAAGGGCCAACCGGAATGTGCTGGCTGCGGAGGCAACCATTCCCGTGCCAAGTGTCGATTCAGAGACGCCATCTGTAGGAAGTGTTCCAGAAGAGGCCACATCGCTAAGGTCTGCCGATCGGCTCCGTCTGACACCCCCCTTTCATCGACTCGCAAGTCCAAGTCTTCACTCCAGTCTGCCAAGGAAAGTTGTTTCACTCTCACCAACTGCCGCTGCCCGTCTGGAACCACGATTGGCCAAACCGACTCGCCTACGCGACGCAAGCTGAACGTCACAGTGCTCATTGAAGGAGCTCCATGTGACATGGAGATCGACACCGGGTCTGCACTGTCCATCGTGTCATGGAGCACCATCAAAAGACTGGTACCCAGAGTGTCCAAAAGGCAACTCGACTCTCACCGCGTACACCTGAGAGACTACCAGGGAAACGACATTCCCGTGGTAGGCGTTGGCCGGTTCCGGATCGCCTTCAAGGATTTTTCGGGCCTGCTCCGGTTGGTGGTGGTCGAAGGTCAGCGGCCAAGCCTCCTAGGGCTAGACTGGTTTGATGCCCTCGGCCTGGAAGTCACCGGCATCAACTGCATCTCTAACGCAGAGACTGAGGGTCTGGTCAAAGACTTTGCCGAGGTTTTTGACGGCACCTTGGGCCAATATACAGGTACGCCCATCTCCTTTAGCCTTGATCCACAAGTCGCCCCCATCAAGCTAAAGCCACGCCGGGTTCCCTTTGCTCTCAAGGCTAAGGTGGACGAACAACTGGACAAACTGATCGCTCAAGGAGTTTTGGAGCCGGTTGACCACGCAAAGTGGGAAACCCCCATCGTCACGCCTGTCAAGCCAGATGGGTCGGTGAGAATCTGCGCTGACTACAAGTGCACGATCAACAAGGCACTTCAGCAGCACGCTTATCCGGTTCCTGTTGTCCAACACCTGCTGCATTCCCTGGGTGAGGGTAAGGTCTTCGCTAAGCTGGACCTTGCCCAAGCCTATCAACAACTGCCAGTCGATGATACCACTGCTGAAGCCCAGACGATCGTCACCCACCGGGGGGCATTCCGTTGCCGCCGGTTGCAGTTCGGGGTGAGTGTGGCTCCTGGCATCTTCCAAAGCCTTATGGAGCGTCTCCTGCAAGGGCTTCCGGGCGTGGTACCATATTTTGATGACGTCTTGGTGTCTGCAGACTCACACCAGCAGCTGTTCGAGCGCCTCCGTGCCGTGTTGACCAGGTTCCAAGAGGCCGGGCTCAAGGTAAAGAGGGAGAAGTGCCAGATCGCCGTTCCACAGGTAGAGTTCCTGGGCTATCTTATCGATGCCTCCGGTCTTCATCCAACCACATCCAAGATCCGCGCTATCCAGCAGGCCCCCACCCCAAAGAACAAAACGGAGTTGCAGGCATTCCTGGGGCTGCTGAACTTTTATAACATGTTCCTGCCCCACAAAGCCACAGTGGCTGAGCCTCTTCACCGACTCCTTAGCACTAAGACGCCTTGGGCCTGGGGTCATCGGGAGACGGCGGCCTTCAACGCGGTCAAGGCTCTCCTTTCTTCAGACAGTGTGCTGGTACAGTACAGTGAATCCAGGCCGCTGGTCCTTGCCTGCGACGCCTCACCTTTTGGCATCGGTGCTGTCCTTAGTCACCGTTTTCCAGATGGAAGAGAAGCACCGCTCGCCTACTTTTCCAGGACACTATCTCCGATGGAACGGAATTACAGCCAGCTCGACAAGGAGGCATTGGCACTTGTGGCTGGAGTGAAGAGGTTCCATGAATACCTCTATGGCAGGACTTTTGACCTCATCACTGACCACAAGCCACTCCTGGGCCTCCTCGCCGGTGATCGTCCAACTCCACCGGTCCTCTCACCACGCATGCTGCGATGGACTGTTTTCCTGGCTGCCTACCACTACCGGCTCATCCATCGCCCGGGGAAATCGATGGGCCATGCCGACGCCCTCAGCCGTTGCCCTCTTCCAGCATTTGTGGAAGACCCGGCTCCAGCTTCATCGCTCCTTCTGATTGAGGATCTTCCGGCAGCGCCTGTATCGGCTGCCACTGTGGCCTCCGCATCTGCCCAGGATCGCACCATCAGCCGGGTGCTCAACTGGGTGTGGAGGGGGTGGCCACAAGGGCCTTTTGCATCGGAGTTCCAGCCCTTCGCAACCAGACAACATGAACTCTCAGCTCATCGCGGCTGCCTGCTGTGGGGAGACCGCGTCGTGATTCCCCAGGGACTCCGTCAGCGCGTCCTGGAGGCTCTGCACGTTGGCCACCCGGGAATTGTCAAAATGAAGGCGTTGGCTCGGTGTTACGTCTGGTGGCCTAATATGGACGATGCCATCACTGCCTGGGTGTCCGCCTGTCAAGCGTGCCAGGAGTCGAGGCCTGCACCACCGGCAGCTAAGGGACACACCTGGGAGACGCCAAAGACACCCTGGTCGAGGGTGCACATCGATCTGGCTGGCCCCTTTCACGGCCGGACCTTTATGGTAGTGGTGGACGCCTATTCCAAATGGCTGGAGGTCGCCCTGATGCCCTCCACCACTACCGAAGCTGTCATCCGGGTGCTGCGAGGCCTGTTTGCAACGCATGGGTGTCCTGATGTCCTTGTCTCTGACAACGGACCGCAGTTCACGTCAGGCACGTTTGAGCGGTATCTTTTGGGACTGGGCACCCGCCATGCCCTAACGGCACCCTTTCATCCATCCAGCAACGGGCAAGCGGAAAGAATGGTGCGCTCGACAAAAGAGGCACTGGCGCGCCTGGACCGGGGAGACTGGCATGAGCGGGTCGCCGAATACTTGTTCGTGCAACACATCACCCCTCATGCGGCCACAGGGAGGAGTCCTGCTGAACTGCTTATGGGCCGCCGCCTCAGGTCACCGCTCGACCGGCTACACCCAGACTTTGCCGTGGCTGAACCCCCAGGCTGTGCCAACGCACCACGGTCATTTGTCCCGGGAAACCAGGTCTTTGCCCGGAACTATGTGGGGGACATCCCTTGGGTGCCAGCCACAGTAGTGGGAGTCACTGGACCTCGCTCGTACCAGGTGGCACTCGAAGACGGACGCTTGTGGCGACGGCACATCGACCAGCTTAGGCGCAGGGTTGGGGACTTGGACACTACCGAGGTGCCCCCAACTGCGCTTGCGGCTCCAGAAGAGACACGTACAGATGGCGAGGCCCCACCTACACCTCCCTCGCAAACTACCAGCGTGGAGCCGAACCGAGCCGTTTCAGAACAGACTCAGACCACTCCACTTGCGGAGGCTCCACCCACAGCAGCGGATCCAGGGGAGTTGGTTCCAACGCCACCTAGGGTCGCACCACAGCCTCAGCGAGAACTGTGTGGCCCTCCGGACTTGGCTACCAGTCCCCGGCGGTCTGGCAGAGTTTCCAAGCGCCCAACTTATTTAAAGGACTATGTTGTTGGACAGGTATCACTGTTGGTCTAAGTATGGGAAATGTAACCGATATGCTTTTGTGCTTAATTGAACCATTACGCGTAGTGCTGTATATAAGGAAACCATTACGATTGTAACTAACGCCTTATCTCGGTGGGGAGGGGTGTTATGTAGTGTAGTTTCACCCTGGGCCAACAGGGGGATACTGTATATAGTTTTCACTCAGGTCTGTAGATAGTTTTCACTCAGGTCCGCGTCTGTTATTTTAGGCGGGAACTCTGGGCTGTTGTGGTTACAATGTTGACAGCCGGCTGCCTATAAATACAGGCCGGCTGAGCTGTTCGCAGTCAGTTCTATTCCAGCTTACCATAATAAAGAGCTACTTGAAGAAATCGCTGTGCCGGCTGCTATGTCAACCCACGACTTAACAATCAAAGACGGAATTAAAAAGAAATGGCAGCAGAGATGAAACCAGGCTGCATTGTGTGATTTGGAAATGAGTGTGGGGTGTGTGCCTGTGTCTCTGTGTGTAAGCATACACACATAGTGTTCTAGCAGCCTCACACCCAGGAGTGCCTGGGAATTCTAAGAGAATGTGTGCAGTTTTTGAAAGGTTCAGTCTACCACCTTGGTTCAAAATGGGTGTGGCAAACCTAGGTGAAAACCTACTCTGTGATCTTGTGATTCCTGCATTGTAGGCTGTTAGGAAAGAGGACCTAGACTACAGCATGAGACTCTTAATTTCAGGGTTGTGGGTTTGAGCCCCATGTTGGGGAAAAGACTTCTGCATGGGGGGGGGCTAGATGCCCTTCAGTGTCCTTTCCAGCCGTACCATTCTAAGAACTGATTTGAGCTGGAAGGGACCACAAACTTGACATGAGCCAACAGTGTGACACGGCAGCTAAAAAAGCCAATGCAATTCTGGGCCTCATCAATAGGAGTATAGCATCTAGATCAAGGGAAGTAATAGTGCCACTGTATTCTGCTCTGGTCAGACCTCACCTGGAGTACTGTGTCCAGTTCTGGGCACCACAGTTCAAGAAGGACACTGACAAACTGGAACGTGTCCAGAGGAGGGCAACCAAAATGGTCAAAGGCCTGGAAACGATGCCTTATGAGGAACGGCTAAGGGAGCTGGGCATGTTTAGCCTGGAGAAGAGGAGGTTAAGGGGTGATATGATAGCCATGTTCAAATATATAAAAGGATGTCACATAGAGGAGGGAGAAAGGTTGCTTTCTGCTGCTCCAGAGAAGTGGACACGGAGCAATGGATCCAAACTACAAGAAAGAAGATTCCACCTAAACATTAGGAAGAACTTCCTGACAGTAAGAGCTGTTTGACAGTGGAATTTGCTGCCAAGGAGTGTGGTGGAGTCTCCTACTTTGGAGGTCTTTAAGCAGAGGCTTGACAACCATATGTCAGGAGTGCTCTGATGGTGTTTCCTGCTTGGCAGGGGGTTGGACTCGGTGGCCCTTGTGGTCTCTTCCAACTCTATGATTCTATGATTCTATGACCCCGAGGGTCATCTAGCCCAACCCCGCCTGCAACGCAGGAATCTCAGCTAAAGCATCCATAACAGGTGGCCATCCAACTTCTGCTTAAAAACTTCCAGGGAAGGAGAGCCCACCACCTCTCGTGGCAGTCTGTTGCCGCCAGGAAGAGCTGCAACTGCCAGAAAGGCAGCCCAAACGTCGCCATGGAAACAGGCGGGAGCGCGCCGGGCGCCGCTGGCCCTTTAAGGAGGAGGGCGCGACGCGATGACGCGCGTCTCCCGCGACTCCTGTCCACTGGGTGCTCCACGTGGCTCCGGCGCTGTGATCGCGATGGAGGGGCCGGTGGCGGCAAAGGCGGCGCCATCGCCGCCGCAGAAGCGCTACTACCGGCAGAGAGCGCATTCCAACCCGCTGGCGGATCACACGCTGCGCTAGTGAGTGCGGGCGGGATAGGGAAGCAGCAACAACCCCGCGATCGCCCCGTTTCCCGTAGGCTCCCCACGGGCTCACAGAGACGTCTGTCCGCTTTGCCGGGCGCACCCCGATTTTACGGTGCTGACGCGTTTTGCTGTTGAATTCCCTTCTGAGTGAGCCTCCCGTGTCGAAATTCGCACCTCTCGCCCCTTGACTGGGGGAATATGGACCCCATAGGGAGTCAGACCGCGCATTGGTCTGTTCGGGCCGGTGTTGTCTCTTATGAATGGCAGAGGAATCTCTGCGGCTTTCCCAGTATTGCAACCGGAGTTGCTTTCGTGGGATAAGGAACCTGGGAGGTTTCTGCATGCAAAACATGGGCCACTGGTCTGGCTTACCTGCTTCCTGGGCGCACGTTTTCGTGATCTCTAATTTCTAGGGAATCTAACCTTCCAGATGTTGTTGGACTCCCGTCAGCCACAGCCAGCAATATCTTGGGGGGGGGGGCTCTAGTTTCCCATCCCTGCTCTAGAGTTTATATTCATCAGTAACAAACTGTCTTGGTGCAGCCCTCTTCATGGTGAACTGTGAGATGAGGGCACCGCAGTCCTACATACACGTTTGCTCAAAAGCAAGCCCCATTGAATTCAGCTGTAATGGTCTGGTTCCAGCTCTGCTTAGAAACAAGGGTCCTTGATATCAGTGGCCTGCCTGGCACATAACGCTTCACTATTGTTGTTCAGCAAACTGCAACTTGTCCTACAAACTGTGGTTTGTTTCTCCCCAGTTTGTCCTGTTTTGTCTTGTGTCTTTTTAATTTGGTGAGCATCTGGGGTGGGTTGGCCAACCAAGCTATGGACAAGGAAGAGTGCTGTGTTCACACCTAATGCCAGGCCACAGTTAAAACAAGCTAAGGTGTGTAAGCCAATATTGATCCGTCACTCCAGATCATGGTATGATTTGGGAGTAGACAAACCATAGTTAAGCTGCTGGGCAAGGTTTGCAAGTAAACCTAAAGCATGATTTATGTAACTTTAGTTTAATAAGCTTTATGTTATATGGGAACCGGACCAATGGGACTTGCTTCCAAGTAAGAATACCTAAAGCTGCAATTTCATGCACGCTTGTTTGGGCATATTGATAATTGAATGAAAGGGAGCTTCTCTGTGTACGTGTGCATACGACTGAGGCAGCATATATTGCAGTCTGCAGCTCAGTTATGTAAGGTAAGCGTCATTGCATTCAGTGGGACTTGCTCACAAGTTAAGCGTGCCTTAATACAATTCATGTACAAAGCAATTTCCGGTGACAGTAATTTCCAGTGACATCAATGGAACTTGCTTCCAAATAATTGTGGTTAGAATTTGACTGTAGTCCCCTAAATTTTATTGTCTGGATCTCCCCCCTCCCCCCCTTCTTCCAGATGGACAAATTGTCATTTTCCTTGTTTACGACATAAGTCTTTGGAATGTTTCCGGAGATGCAAATCATGGGAATATTTCTCTGTATGATGCATGCCAGCCCTGACTTCTTGCCCAATTCAGTTTTTGAAACCTGTAATAAATGGTGTCCCACAGAAGTTGTTCCTCATGGTTGCCTCTTGGGAAAACAGCCATTGCTGCTTCATACCAAAATACTACATTTATAATCTGATAACTGTAGCATATAGCAACAATGCTGGTTGCATACACACCATACATTTAAAGTACATTGCCCCCCCCCTCAAAGAATCTTGGGAACTGTAGTTTACACCTCACAGAGTTACAATTCCCAGCACCCTAAACAAACCATAATTCTCTCTCTATATATATAAAAATAAAAAAAATCCTTTCAGTAGCACCTTTAAGACCAACTAAGTTAGTTCTTGGTATGAGCTTTCGTGTGCTTGCCAAGAACTAACTTAGTTGGTCTTAAAGGTGCTACTGAAAGGATTTTTTTTATTTTGACTATGGCAGACCAACACGGCTACCTATCTGTAACTGGATCTATATATATATTTGGGGGTGATGATCTTGTACTTTAAATGTATGGTGTGTCTGCGCCCTTAGTCTGCAATCTCAATTTCTGACTTTTTCTGTCACCTCTTTGTGTAATTAGCTTGCCTGGTGCAGAGTTCTGGAGATGGCTTGCTGCTATTTCTGGAGATGGCCTGCTGCTGACATTTTAGTTGGTCTTGCCCAAAGGCAAGGTTTTCTGCCTCATATGTACCAATACATATTACCTTGGGTGGTGGTTTTTCTAGGGTCAACGTATAATTACTGTTCTTCACTCTTACTTCATGAAGTCCTCCGGTTTCTTTCCTGATAGTCCTGCCAAGCCTGAAGAAATGGACTGGTCAGAGATCTACCCGGAGTTTTTTGCTCCTTTAACTGTGGACAATCAACACGATGACCTGAAGGATGCAGAAGAGAGAACTAAGCCTTCGTCTCAAGTAGAGTTTGCTGATATCGGCTGCGGTTATGGGGGCTTGCTTGGTAATTTCTCCCCAATGAGAGTTAGCTGATGGTTAAGGTTTCTCTAAAGGGTTAAAGGTAAAGGGACCCCTGACCGTTAGGTCCAGTCGTGGCCGACTCTGGGGTTGCGGCGCTCATCTCGCTTTATTGGCCGAGGGAGCTGGCGTACAGCTTCCGGGTCAAGTGGCCAGCATGACTAAGCCACTTCTGGCGAACCAGAGCAGCGCACGGAAACGCCGTTTACCTTCCCGCCAGAGCAATACCTATTTATCTACTTGCACTTTGACATGCTTTCGAACTGCTAGGTTGGCAGGAGCAGGGACCGATCAACGGGAGCTCACCCCGTCGCAGGGATTCAAACCGCCAACCTCCTGATCGGCAAGTCTTTGGCTCTGTGGTTTAACCCACAACGCCACCCGAGTCCCATCTCTACGGGTTAGAAGCCTGTAAAAGGCTATAAAACAATCCTTTTCAAATGCTTTCCTTCTCTCCCTGGTCTGCGACAGCTGTTTATTCAGAAACCATGGTAGGAGGGAGGAAGCGGGAGAGATTGGACAAATAAGAGAGCATTTTTTCCTTCCTTGTTTTTCCTTTTGCAAGGTTTCAGGGGGTTTTCCTGGGGTAAAAATTCTGTGGTCAGGAATGCATTAGAATTTTCCCCATAGGAATCAGTGGAAATCATCGACTTGTCATGTGAATGCTTGCCTAACAAAAGATTTCCTGAGAAGACATCGTGTTTTGGATAGCGAGACCCTGTGCATTTTGTTGTATTGCAGTTTGAATTCTATACTATAAAATACAATATATGAGAAATGAAAGAACTGATGGAAACACAATTGAGAA
Source organism: Podarcis liolepis (assembly GCF_965112155.1). Taxonomy (NCBI): domain Eukaryota; kingdom Metazoa; phylum Chordata; class Lepidosauria; order Squamata; family Lacertidae; genus Podarcis; species Podarcis liolepis. Next base: position 8,164,333 of record NC_139555.1, read on the forward strand.
CCATACAGTATCTAGCACAGTGCATTACAATGGCTACAACAGGCAGAAAAATTATTAGGTGGTCTGCCGAGTCCATTTGCAATTTTCAAGGGGTCTGCGTAGAACACATTTGAGTTAGAGTTTCCATTCACGTTGGAGGAAAGAAAGCAAATAGGGTGGATGCTGTTAGTATTTTCTGCATTTGTAACTGGTGGTACTGTAATTCCACCGCCTGAGAATTGTCAGCCTTCATTCGAAAATGCAAGTGTGCAGTCCTCATGGATGTGAGGACAAGTTTCAAAAGATGCAGGCTGTGACCGATGTAATCTTGGAACCCGGAGATTCTAGTGATCAGGAGCAGGCAACTCTTTTTATCCTTCCTCGTGATCAGTAAAAGCAGAATAATTTATTGAGATGGCGACACATCTGCTTCATTTGGCAAACAGATGCTTGCCGTGGAATTCCCAGTGAGAAATGTGTCATTTATTAAGCATGAAAAGGCCCTGGCTCTTACGAAGACCATTGTCTATATTTTTAGAATTCATTCTTGCTGATTCACAGTGATCGGAAGGCGATGGATTGATTTCTACTGTGGTGTTTTCCTTATAACGAGGGCGGCTATCATGCGACAGTCTGAGTTTATAAAGAGTCATGATCTGCCGGTTATCTACATTAAAAAAAACCAAAACCCCTTTACTCAGGAAAGAAGCTTGCGGCAAGTTTTTCACATGATTAATTGTCGCTCCTTGACCATCTTGTGAATCCACAGACAGGAATGTGTTGGATGGAGGTAAAAAGAACTACTGCAGTCTGAATTGAAAGTGAGTCCCACTGAATTCAGGGAAGTTACAGCCCCCCCTATTTGCGTGGAAATCATGAGTTCAGTGGGACTCGCTTCCCACTGCAATCTTATCTCTTAGCCCTAAAAGAGCGTCTAGGGTTGAGTCTTTGTTCTTAAGTGTCCTCCCCATGTTTTGAACATCTGTGCTGACCGGGACTGATAGGCGTCCCAAACATCTGGAAAGCAGCAGGTTGGGGAAGTCTGCCCTCCGTGAAACTAAGGTTGCAGTTCTGTGTGTTCTCTTCCCTTGGAGCAAGCTGGACTGAGTGCAGCTGGACTGCTTTCCAAGTCAGCCTGCATAAGACCAGGCTTGCATAATCCTGCACGCACTTCCTTGTGTGTTATGTTCCACTGAAATTAGTGGGATTTACTTCCTAGGAAATACGCATAGGGTTGCGCTGTGTTCCTCAATCGGTGTCACTCCCTGTACTTAAATTCGTTGCTGGCCATGCTTGTTTTTCACATTACTTTGTCCTCTCTTAACGCTGAAATTTAAGCAGTAAGTTTTGCAAAGCATCATCTAAGTAATGTCTTGCAATAATAATAATTTATTATTTCTACCCCGCCCATTTGGCTGGGTTCCCCCAGCCACTCTGGGCGGCTTTCAACAGAGCATTAAAAACAGAATAAAACTTCAAACATTAAAAACTTCCCTAAGCACTGGAGCTAGTCAACCCGGTGCCCTTCAGTTTTTTGGGACTACAGCTCCCAGCATCCTTGACCTCTGGTCACATTGAGTGGGGCTGATGGGAGTTGTAGTTCAAAGAATCTGGAGGCTTTCACTTGGGCTACCCCTGCCTTATGCAATAACAGTAAAGGCGCACACTGCGAATGTTGAGAGTGCTACAAAAAGTGGACCATAGCCAGTTTTGGGTGGACTTCCCCGCTCCTGGTAGATTCTTGCAAAAAGTGCTAAACTTTGTAGACCTTGCTGTGCTCTGGCAAGACACTCCTCTAGCAAGAGGATATAGCAAGCTCATACTCTGGTTAGTTACGCTGTTTTCTACTAAGAGATTTTCACGTCGTGTCCTTTGCTTTGGAAATTTGAATCATATTTGTTGACTGTCAGAATTCTAGTAAAGAAATTATGAGTAGGCCTACTTTTGGCAGGCCTGGTCCTAGCTAAGCTTACTGAAGAAGGAAGTCCCATATATTTCTGTGGACTTCTAAACAGAGGAATGATGCAAAGACAGTGTGAGAATCATAGAAAAGGAAGTTAAGTCTAGCAGAGGGTTAGAAAGCATCTCTTTGGCTTTGAAATGTGGAGTTGCAGGGGGAACAGAGAGATAAAGCATCTTTGACTTTATGGCCACCTTGTGCTGATTTTATTGAACAAGATTTATATATTGATTACCGTATTTTTCGCCCTATAGGATGCACTTTTCCCCCTCCAAAAATGAAGGGGAAATGTGTGTGCGTCCTATGGGGCGAATGCAGGCTCCTTGGCTTCAGCGATAGCAATGCGAAGCCTCCGAAGCCTGCGCTCCGGAGGCTTCGCGTTGCTTTCGCTGAAGCCAGGAGAGTCTTCTCTTTGAGGCTGGCGGTGGGGGAAATCAGCGCTTCCCCCCACTGCCAGCCCCACAAGCTGGGTCAAAAAGCCTGCAGGAGCCGCACAGCCTTTAAAGAGTGTGCCACTCTTGGGGGCTTTTCCCCGAGGAGGGAGAAGGGACTGACTGGTCGTTTCAGTCCCTTCTCCCTCCCGGTCGAAAAGCCCGCAGGAGTCGCGCGCGGCTCCTGTGGGCTTTTGCGGGAGGTGGGGGAATTCCACCACCTCCTGCAAAAGCAGGGAGAAGGTCTTGGAGTAGCGCACAGGCTGCGTGCAGCCTGTCCGCTGCTCCCAGAGAGCTGCGGGGGGGGGATCATTTCCCCCCCCCTTGATCCCCCCCCCCGAAAACTAGGTGCGCCCTATGGCCCGGCGCGCCCTATAGGGCGAAAAATACGGTAATCAACAAAAAACCCTCTGTCCTCTTAAGTTACTGGCTGGCTGTTCTCTTTTGCAGTTGCACTGTCTCCCCTGTTTCCCAAGACTTTAATGCTGGGTCTGGAAATCCGAGTGAAGGTCTCTGATTACGTGCGGGACAGGATCCAGTCTCTGAGAGCATCTCACCCCGGGCAGTTCCAGAACATCGGCTGCATCCGCAGCAATGCCATGAAACACCTGCCCAACTTTTTCCGCAAGGGGCAGGTGAGTTTCCAAAGAGTGTCGCATGGAAAAAGCAATCTCTTCCCAATTAGGAGTTTTAAAAATTATTTGTGTACACACTTTTAAAGACGCCTGCATCACTCCCGCCCTGGACATTTGAGGTTCTCGCCATTTCCTCCGAAAGAGAAACCTCTGTCATCTGATGCTGCTTTTTCATGGATCTTTAGGGTAGATCCTTGTGTTAAAAAACAAAACAATGTCCCATACAAAATTGCTTTGTCCTGTCAGACTGTTGGTGATACCGTATTTCTCGCTCTGTAAGACGCACCAGACCATAAGACGCGCCTAGTTTTTGGAGGAGAAAAACAAGAAAAAAAATATTCTGAATCCCAGAAGACAGAACAGCATGAGGGATCGCTGCGCAGCGATCCCTCTCGCTGTTCTGGCTTCTGGGATAGCTGCGCAGCCTGCATTCGCCCCATAAGACGCACACACATTTCCCTTTACTTTTTAGGAGGGAAAAAGTGAGTCTTAAAGAGCAAAAAATACAGTATCTATTACAGAGATGAGCAATCTGTGGCCCTCTGGCTGTTGCTGGACTCTGGCTGTGTACACAGAATGTATTTAAAGTACATTTAAAGCATGTGGCTTCCCCCAAAGAATGATGGGAACTGTAGTTCACCCCCTCAGCGCTACAGTTCCAGCAACCCTTCACAAACTACAAATCCCACAGTTCTTTGGGGGAAATATGGTGTGTGCACGGCCTATAATTCCCACCATGGCCAGTGGTCAGGGATGTTGGGAGTTGTAGTTCAACAACATCAGGAGGCCCATAGGCGTCTCATCCCTGCTCTAGTCTAATGGTTCACCCAGGTTTCACTGAGGTCCTCCCCAGCTGTGCTGCCCAAGGTTTTGTTTAGCTGGCGGTGCATCCAGAATTTGATTCTGGAACTTTCTACAGGCAGAATGTGTGACCTCCCGCTGAGTGCCAGCCTCATTCCTTTGGGGACGGGAGGGAGACAACAAAGGCTTTGTTGGCCCTGGATATTCCCTAGCCAGGCCAAATGCAGATTAGGGGTTGTGTTTAATTTGCAGGCTGCTGACAGGCTAACTTCTTCCATTCCTTCTGGTGGTGAGGCATCTCTTTCTTGTTCTTTTTTGCATAAAACCCAGCTGCGCAAAATGTTTTTCCTCTTCCCCGATCCTCACTTCAAGAAGACGAAGCACAAATGGCGGATTATCAGCACCACTTTGCTGGCAGAATACGCCTATGTTCTCCGTGAGGAGGTGAGTGCATTGCTCTCGAGGGGGGTGTAGCCTCTTCCGAGCCCCTTTCAACAGGAAGGCATCAAGTTTGTTTGTCTGCCGCTTTTCTGTGGCAGAACCATGCTCAGCAGCTCACAAACAACCTACAGAATAAAACGCAACAACATTTCAAGGCAAAAACAAAAAGAGACAGACAATTTAGGCCAAAACACACTAATATCAATAGGGCAAACAAACATCTCACATTAATAAACACTGAATGCAAAACATTTTCCATCTACTGCAAGGGCAGTAATAATATTAATATAATAATAATTTATTATTTATACCCCGCCTATCTGGCTGAGTTTCCCCAGCCACTCTGGGCGGCTCCCAATCAAATGTTAAAAACAGTACAGCATTAAATGTTAAAAACGTCTCTGAACAGGGCCGCCTTCAGATGTCTTTTAAAGATAGGATAGCTGCTTATTTCCTTCACATCTGAAGGGAGGGTGTTCCACAGGGTGGGCGCCACTACCGAGAAGGCCCTCTGTCTGGTTCCCTGTAACCTCGCTTCTCGCAATGAGGGAACCGCCCGAAGGCCCTCAGCGCTGGATCTCAGTGTCCAGGCTGAACGATGGGGGTGGAGACGCTCCTTCAGGTATACAGGACTGAGGCCGTTTAGGGCTTTAAAGGTCAACACCAACACTTTGAATTGTGCTTGGAAACGTACTGGGAGCCAATGCAGATCTCTCGGGACTGGTGTTATGTGGTCCTGGCAGCCACTCCCAGTCACCAGTCTAGCTGCCGCATTCTGGATTAATTGCAGTTTCCGGGTTTCTGGAAGCTTCTCTGTGTGAAAGAAATAAGCAGAAGGGTCATGATGTTTGGGTTATACCTTCAGAGAAGCAGAGTACAGCTGATTTAAACTGGTTCTCTTATCTTGTTAAGATCATGCTGGCTATAAAAGTAGGGCCAGAAGGAGCCAGAGTTTCACTTTCACCTTCTATCTCTTTTCCTTCTAATGTGGTGTTCTGTACATAGATAGTGTTAAGGTTTAGTCTTATTATCAGTTATTGTGAGTTAAGTCTGCTGCAACTGGATTTCTTATGGGCACTGCCAATCCTGAATGTATTGGATTTGTGACCATTATGCTCATTTGCCTTCAGTAGCAGAAAAACTCTGCTGAATGAAATATTAATTCCCTCTGGTCTATTTTTGGGGAATCCTGCAAAAAATCCTGTTTTAAGTTTTTACTCTGCTAACTATACATTGGAATCTGCTCCGGATCAATATTGAGTAGAATTCCATGACACTTTTCTGGATGACCTCTGTCTGAGAGGTGAGCCGCTACTAGCCAGAGTAGACAGGTAATCTGACCAGGTAATAAACCAGCTACCTAGGGTTGGGCTAGCAGTCCATGAGACCTGGGAGCATGCCCTGGAACCACCCCAATCCCCTGGTATTTCTCCCGGACGCCAGGCTTCTGAGGCAGATGCATGGGGGTTCCGTGGCAGCTGAGATTGGCGAGGGATGGGCTCCATGAAGAGGGACAGTGAAGGTTTTGGAGGTGCCTCTCTTGGGCTGTGTTGCGCCACAGAGGTCTCTGTCTAGACATTCCCTTCCACCTCAGCATTCCAAGAGGATGCGTGAATGGAGGAGGAATGTGTCTGCCCTCCGGCTTCGACGCCCTTCTGTGCTAATTGAGTACTTCCTGAGGGTAGGCCTTCCCAGAGTAAGCTACGCCATCTTCATACGAATAATCACTCTCTTTTATCAAAACTCCAGGTGCGTCATCGTGCCCTGGAGCCTAGGGAAAAGCAAGACGCTCTGGATCGCTTGGGAATTTCACTCCCAAGATTTAGGGGCGGGTGCTAATTAGTGCTGAAGGCAACACTGTCCTCCCAGCTCCTAGCAGGAGGCTTGTGCTGGCAAACTTCCTGGCAGCCGAGCGAGCATTGCGCCACTTCCAGCCCCTGACTTTGTCCTGGCAGCTTCTCCCCAGGGCACCCTGGCTGACTCTCCTTTCACCTGCCGGAGGGGTGGGCGGGAAAGATGGAGAGTATCCTAGCTGCTGCTGCCTCTTGCGTCGCCGCTTTTGGGGTTCGACGCAAAAGGGAGCCAGCCTTCGTGATGAATCAGCACCAGGCCTCACCCAGAGTCAGCGTGAGTCACCCCACAACTCTCCAGGTAGCTTTCCCAAGGCTAAGGAGGAGTCTGGCACAGTGCAGCAGCGCCCTCAACAATTGTGACGGCTTCAGTTGCTGAGCCCTAGGCTGCAAGGAAGTTGGGGCTTCAGAATACCCAGTAATTACTCTTTTTCGGAAATGAGCCCGAGATCCAATTTTGAACAGGAAGCTACCAGTGGTTTGGGAAAATCTTTTTCTGCTGAAAACCTTCCCCCTCCATTTGCATTGGAATATTTTGCCCCAACCCCAAATAGCAAACTGTTCTGGTTTCTGTCCCATGTAAAGGTAAAGGGGGACTCCTGACCATTAGGTCCAGTCGTGACCGACTCTGGGGTTGCGGTGCTCATCTCGCTTTATTGGCTGAGGGAGCCGGTGTACAGCTTCCGGGTCAAGTGGCCAGCATGACTAAGCCGCTTCTGGTGAACCAGAGCAGCGCACGGAAACGCCGTTTACCTTCCCGCTGGAGCGGTACCTATTTATCTCCTTGCACTTTGACATGCTTTCCAACTGCTAGGTTGGCAGGAGCTGGTACTGAGCAACGGGAGCTCACCCTGTTGCAGGGATTCGAACCGCCGACCTTCTGATCGGCATGCCCTAGGCTCTGTGGTTTAACCCACAGCGCCACCCGCGTCCCTCTCTGTCCCATGTAGTGCTAAGCAGTTGTCCCGTCAGCTTTCCTGCTTGCACAGTGGGACTTGCCCATCTTCCCCCCCCCCCCATAAGCAACCCCAGATCTTTCCTGGGGCTTTCTCCAACCCTCCAGATCAGATTTGGGGAGGCGGGGAGTCCCGTTACACAAAGGGAATAGAGAGAGCCCTCTGCATCTTGCTCCTTGTAACATCTCCCTTATCTCTTCCAGGGGCTCGTCTACACCATCACGGATGTGGAAGAGGTGCACAGGTGGATGGTGAAGCATTTCAAGGAACATCCGCTTTTTGAGCAGGTGTCCTTGAAAGAACTGGTAAGTGCAAAGGAGCGGGCACATCCGTGCCAGTGCATCACCTCTGATGTAAGGGTTTTTTGCAGTTCCAGACAGGCTTTCGAAGCAACCTGCATGAAAAGGTTTCGTAATGCTCCCAGGCTGCTCTCTTGGAATTAGGTCACCGCCCGATGAACTTCCAGGTTCCAGATATAGCCTCTGAGGAAACCGCCCCAGTGACACATCGGCACTTGCAATCTTAAATTTCAGCACTTGTTAAAAGTATACAGACCTAAAGAGGAATAAAATGCAATAAACGTGTAAGGGATCGCTGGAGCTGAATAAATGCATAAAAGTTTCATGGCATAAATCTTACATGTGCATCCCTAGAAGTCAGTCCTACTGAGTTGAGTGGGGTGTCTGCTCCTTGCTAAGTGTGCACAGGATTGCACCCTTCGACACAGATGTATAAAACAGACCCAGAAGTAAAGTTATTAATCCACAAAAGTCTTACTCTTTCTGCTGCACGTGTTCATTAACTTGTAGAAAAAACGAGAGACATGTCCTGTTCTAAAGCTCCCCCACCCTGTCATTTGGGAATAGCTGGACTGATCCTGCCCCTCCCTCCCCATCTTCACTCTGAGCCAACCTGTTCTTAGTTGCCCCCGTAGTCCAAGCTCTGATGTACCAGTTAAGGCAGATTAACATCACCATCCCAATGAAACGCCACTGCAGCAGCCCCCAAATTCTATAGAGCAGAACAACAGTATGGATGTGTGCCGTTCCAGCCCCGATCGTGTAAAATAGGGAGTGCCAAAAGTCATCAGTGTTGAGGTGAGAAGCCACAACTGAAAGCCGAAGTGAAATGCAGAGATGAAAACAGCCTCAATGGTTTTAAGAGGACTAGCAAAATAAAAAGAGGTGTTGAAAGCCAGCAGTGGGCGAGTCTCCCTGGAGGAGGGCATTCCCCAACTGGAGGGGATACCTGCTTAAAAGGCCGTCTTCTGTTTTGTCACTGTGATCTCAGGTTGTGGAAGTCCTTGAAAAAGTTCAGTTATTCCCCTTTACACTCTGTTGTGGTTAACATTTTTCTGTTGGGGTGCAACCAAGGGAACAGGGGCAGTTTGCAAGCCCCCAGCTGTCTCCTGCGCAAACAGAAGTGGCAGGAGATGGCTGTGAGAGCATACCTACAAGCGGTTTATTCAGCATACATCAGGACAAAGGAAAAACATGTCTTCTCCCTTCGTGTCCAAGCAGCAAAAGCAATAGCAAACCGGAAGTTCCCAGCAAGCTGTGCTGGAGTGTAAACAGACATGAGGCACACAACAGTCATGCCTGTACTTCAGGTGGAACGGAATATCAATATCCTAACATTTTCAACCTGAGAGAGGCATTAAAGGTTGGCCCAAAAGGCCGGCGAATGTGCCCAAACTTGCCACAGATGCAGGCATATAACTCTCTCAGACACAAACACACAACTCATCCATGCTGTAGTGCAGGACTGAGAGGAGAGCTGTAAATTTCTTGGTGCACTGCTATTGTGGGACAATTTCCACTTTGGGGGGTGTATGTGCAGAAAATGTCTGTTGAAGGGAGGAGCCCAGTCTTCCTTCCCGCCCTGGTAAGGTCAAGGACCCCTGGACGGTTAAGTCCAGTCAAATTTGACTGTGGGGTGCAGCGCTCATCTCCGTTTTCAGGCTGAGGGAGCCAGCATTTGTCTGCAGACAGCTTTGGCATAGCAAGGTCTGTGCACTTTTATTTCCCCGCTCTGTGCAACTTAGTCCTAGATGGATAGTTTCAACTTCCACAAGGTGAAAGAGAAGTTCTCCCAGTGCTGTGTGTGTTTTTGTGTTGTGACCGTCCTTTTTTAATAAGCAGCCACACCTACTCCTCTCCCAACAGGCCAGTGATCCTATCGTCGGCCTCCTGGACACCTCAACTGAGGAAGGGAAGAAGGTCCAGAGGAACGGAGGCAAGACCTTCCCAGCTGTCTTCCGGCGCATCAGAGACACCACAGAGGAACAGGAAGCACCAGGATCATGACCGGGGAATTTCCGGCGCCTGAGAAAATTCACGTCGTCCCAACTCGTGTGTCGAAAGGGAGGTGTTGGGGGCAGGGATTGCATCAAGAGTGGGACGGACTCGACGCCTCTGGTCACGCTGGGGTCAGCCTTCTATTAACACAGCTGGGGATTCCCCTTCTGGGGTAACTCGGCTGAACGGTTGAGTAAGGGATTGCCTGCTTGTTTGCTTCTTGTTTTGCCCGTAGAAGGACGGGGGTGCCTTGTCCCAGCTATATATAAGCATCAGCCCCCCACGTAGCAGGATGAGTGATCTGGGAGGAGCTTCCCACTCTATTGAACCATCAGTCACTTTCATTTTGTGAATGAATAATAAACAGGAAAAAAGAACTATCAGGCACTGTGAGTTGTCAGGTCCAGCCTAGCTGCTGAGCTTAGCCCGCAGTTGTGCTTTGGAGCTGCAGTCTTCCATCTTCTTCCCCAGATCAGTGCCAGGTGTGAACCCCTGGCTCTTAGGGGTGTATGTGTTAGAGAGAGAGAGAACCTGTGCCTTTCTTCAAGCAGGCCATAGATGTAGCTGGACTGCATCCCCCCATCCCCATGCTATGTAGATATCAGCTGGGCTAAGGCAACATGCACCTAACGCCCAGTGCAGAGAGGCTCAGATGGGGGAGATTCTGAAATTTGTCAATCACCTCTCTTTGAGTACTTTGGTCGTCTTGCAATAATCATGCCCTCACTAGTAGCCTAGATTGTAGGGAAATGACTGCAGTTGTTACCCATGTGCAGTAGGATAGCTTCATAGAATCATAGAGTTGGAAGAGACCACAAGGTCCATCGAGTCCAACTCCCTGCCAAGCAGGAACCACCATCAGAGCACTCCTGACATATGGTTGTCAATCCTCTGCTTAAAGACCTCCAAAGTAGGAGACTCCACCACACTCCTTGGCAGCAAATTCCACTGTCAAACAGCTCTTACTGTCAGGAAGTTCTTCCTAATGTTTAGGTGGAATCTTCTTTCTTGTAGTTTGGATCCATTGCTCCGTGTCCGCTTCTCTGGAGCAGCAGAAAACAACCTTTCTCCCTCCTCTATGTGACATCCTTTTATATATTTGAACATGGCTATCATATCACCCCTTAACCTCCTCTTCTCCAGGCTAACCATGCCCAGCTCCCTTAGCCGTTCCTCATAAGGCATCGTTTCCAGGCCTTTGACCATTTTGGTTGCCCTCCTCTGGACACGTTCCAGTTTGTCAGTGTCCTTCTTGAACTGTGGTGCCCAGAACTGGACACAGTACTCCAGGTGAGGTCTGACCAGAGCAGAATACAGTGGCACTATTACTTCCCTTGATCTAGATGCTATACTCCTATTGATGTAGCCCAGAATTGCTTCTGCACACTCGACTTCTGTATCTTCCATCCAGGTGAGCAAGAATCATGACCAGAGTTCACTTTCCAGCCAGACAAAGACACTCGTTGTGGAGCAAGGACTGGGGGGGGGGGCTGGGAGAGTCCCACGAGCCAGACACAGAGGTCCAGAGAGCTGCATTTGGCCACTGGGCCAAGTGGTTCCTCATGTCTGCTTTTAGCTTATAGGGAGCATGTCATTGCAAAGATGCTCCATAAATATACACTTGGATGTGCCTCTGCCATGCATTACAGTGGAACCTTGGGTTGCGAACGTGATCCATGCAGGAGGCACGTTTGCAACCTGCAGTGCCGCGTCTGCGCATGCACGTGATGCAATTTGATGCTTATGCGCAAAGCGCGTTTTAGTGCTTTGCGCATGTGCGAGCGCCAAAACCCGGAAGTAACCCGTGCCGGTACTTCCGGGTTTGGCGCGGTCTGTAACCCAAAAACACAACCCGCAGCATTCGCAACCCAAGGTATGACTGTAGTAATTTGCCCAAAGAGAAGTGTGACCTGTAAATTAGGCAATATTTCCCATCGTTGATTCAACTCTTACAAGTGAGGGGGCAGGATTTCCACCACTGGAAATCGAAAGCAGCGCCCATGGATTTTGCAGGTTTGTTAAAGTACCAAAACCATTTGAAGCCAGCATCCATAAGGGCTAAGAACTTGTTTTTGAGAGCATCAAAACCCGGGGTGCTCAATCTACCGTGGATTGGGACAATATACAGGGGTGAATCTTTTCCTCAGGTTCCTTTCTCTCGGTAAATACATCGTTTCCTAAGGTGCATAAAAAGATCGCTAGGTCTGGAACCTTTGCCACGGTGTGCTAATGAGTCATCGCCAAAGGGTAACACAAGGTGGATAGGCTGTGCACATTCACAGAGCGCTCCCCAAACTTCAGAGTTGCGTGAGCTAAGCCTGAGTCATCCTTTTTTTTTTTACTTGCCTTGTAAGCGGAGCCGGAACAGCCTGTTGTTTCTGCCCCAAGGGTGGTCTGCCTACTTGACGGTCGGAGGGCTGCAGGTTGGGGAGGGAGGTGAACCGCCTTTCCTCGTTGCCAAGTACCTGGTGTGTGGCAAGCCGGGTAATTCCTAGCGCACAAGGGAACTTGGCAGTCTCGGGAACAGGATTTGAAGTCGCCTCCCTCCCCCCACCCAATGCTCCAGACACGGGCGTGTGTATCATGCTGATAAGAGGAACCAGGATGATGTCACCTGACTTGGGTTTTTAAGGAAAAACCCCTTCCCAGCCCCACAGCTGGATTTGATTGGATGTTTGGGCTATAGTCCACTGTTTAAAGCAGACACTGTCCTGCATGGTTATTTGGCACAGCAAGCTGAAGCCAGCATCCCAAGGATCTTCTAGCTGGGTGACGTCTGTTTGGTCCCATAGTTTTTTGTCTCCCGACAGATGTCTCCTGTCGGCAGAGTGGGGGGCTCCTGAGGGTAGGCAAGGCAGCCTTCCCCATTCACAGAGGCTGGCTGTGTCATCCAAACACACTGGCTCAGATGAGCTTCATTAGGGGAAGGAGGGATTCTTGGGGAATTTGAATTTCTGTGGAATCTGATGCTAGCAGATTTTTCAGAATGTCGTCGTCCTACACGTGTATCCTTTCTCCAGGTTTTGCAGTACCCTTTCTTAGCTTCCCTTGCACCCCCCCCCCAAAAAAAGTACCAAAATGCATGAAATAAATTGTGCTGTTTAGACATGCAGATTTTTGAGATGAGAATGCGTAATTAAAATATGTATTTAAATTTCAAAACAATGCTGTGGAGTTTTGTGTTTTTAGAAAGAAAGCACGGGTAAATATGGTAATGGGAAAGAATAATAGAATCCTAGAGTTGGAAGAGACCACAAGGGCCATCGAGTCCAACCCCCTGCCAAGCAGGAAACACCATCAGAGCACTCCTGACATATGGTTGTCAAGCCTCTGCATAAATACCTCCAAAGAAGGAGACTCCACCACACTCCTTGGCAGCAAATTCCACTGTCAAACAGCTCTTACTGTCAGGAAGTTCTTCCTAATGTTTAGGTGGAATCTTCTTTCTTGTAGTTTGGATCCATTGCTCCGTGTCCGCTTCTCTGGAGCAGCAGAAAACAACCTTTCTCCCTCCTCTATGTGACATCCTTTTATATATTTGAACATGGCTATCATATCACCCCTTAACCTCCTCTTCTCCAGGCTAACCATGCCCAGCTCCCTTAGCCGTTCCTCATAAGGCATCGTTTCCAGGCCTTTGACCATTTTGGTTGCCCTCCTCTGGACACGTTCCAGTTTGTCAGTGTCCTTCTTGAACTGTGGTGCCCAGAACTGGACACAGTACTCCAGGTGAGGTCTGACCAGAGCAGAATACAGTGGCACTATTACTTCCCTTGATCTAGATGCTATACTCCTATTGAAAGAACAGACTCAGGTCCCAACTGTGCTATATATTTAAAGCAGCATGATACCGCTTTAAGCTGTCGTGGCTTCCCCAAAAAATCTTGGGGACTTTAGTTTGCCAATGGTGCTGAGAGTTGTTAGAAGACCCCTGTTCCTCTCAAAATTCCTAGAGTTCCCTGGGACAATGCATTGGCTGTTAAACCACTCTGGTAATTGTAGTTCTGGAACAGGGCTCTCCTAACAGTTCTTGAACCACAGTTCCCAGGATTTTGGGGCAGAAGCCACAATGGTTTAAAGTGGTGTGACACAGCTTTAAGTGCATAGTGCAAATGGGGGCGAAGGAAGGAATGAATATGAATTTGTTGTGGTCTGGAAGTGGACTGATCCATCTCAAACTAGAAGGGGCTGTGAGGCCAGGAGAAGTGGCTGCTACATCAGGGCTAAATGTACACATCTGGAATAATTTCAGTTTGGGGTGCCCTACCCACCCACCCGCACTACAATCCTATCCTTAAAGGTAAAGGGACCCCGGACTATTAGGTCCAGTCATGGCCGACTCTGGGGTTGCGGCGCTCATCTCGCTTTATTGGCCGAGGGAGCCGGCATACAGCTTCCGGGTCATGTGGCTAGCATGACTAAGCCCCTTCTGGCGAACCAGAGCAGCGCACGGAAACGCCGTTTACCTTCCCGCCAGAGCGGTACCTATTTATCTACTTGCACTTTGACGTGCTTTCAAACTGCTAGGTTGGCAGGAGCAGGGACCGAGCAACGGGAGCTCACCCCGTCACAGGGATTCGAACCGCCAACCTTCTGATCGGCAAGTTTTAGACTCTGTGGTTTAACCCACAGCGCCAATCCTATCCTTACTTGATCCCAATGGGACTTATTTCTGTGTAGACAGGCCCTTATAGGATGCCAGTGCTTCAAGATGAAGGAATCCCTGGCGCTGCCCCTAACATAGAACGTGGGTCCATTTAGTGTCTGTGGCTATGATTTACTCACTTAAAACTTTTATATTCTGCCTTTCCATTGAAAAACAAGAGGTCCACAAGGTGATGGACAAATATTAAAACCGAATAGGATGTGACTAAGGGCTCAGCTAGATCTGGCAATAAGCTTGCGACTTGACATTTGTGTGGTTAGTTTATCTCCAGCCATGGGGGCAAGCCCAGTCAGATGCTGGAATGTTCTGTGGGGGGAGAGCGAAGATATTTAACCCTTTGCCTTTGCTGCGGCCCTGATCCAGATCAGCTAGCACATCGTAAAAGCAAAAGGTGTCAAGGCTCTTGACTTCAGACCAGAGCAGGCAGCCCAAACCAGCAAGTCTATGATGAATTAACGGCTACTTTCATTTTAGCTCAGTCTTTCAGTGACATGGACGGTAATCCTATTGTCTACACCCCTGGGATTAATGGGGTTTGCTTCCCAAGAAGTAAAAATAGGATTGTAGCTTTTTTTTCATGGCGATTGATTGATTTATTGTAGCCAGAGTGTCCTGACCTAAGTTCTTGTTGTGGTGATAAGCCTGTTTCTAAGTTGAACTACATCAGACTACAGGTAGGTCCTCACGTGAATGAAAGGCCCTCAATATCCAATCAGGGCTTGGGAGGAAAAAATGTATATAAAGGCAAAGCTATCTGGAAAGGAAACAGAAAACTGATTCCTATAGAAGAGAGGCAGACATATAATCCCATTGCACACACAGAAAGCTAGTGTGTTAAGAGAAAGCGGTTCGCTGTAGCCTAGCTTTCTCCGTGACATATTAACTTTCTCTGCAGAGGGAAATTTTTGTGTGGAGAAGCATTTCTGAAGCTTGATCTGAAGTAATATAGCTCAGATACACAGTGAAAACAAACCATAATATTATGAGCTGCAAGGAAACCCCAAAGATCAATGAAAAAGCCTCTCCTATGGGAGTAAGGGAATACATACTGTAGTTATGTATAAACAATTCTTTCCATTAACTTAAGTACAGTTTCATTAATTTCCACATTCTTAGGGTCACACAATTGCATGACATGACAGTGAAGGGGGAAATCAGTACATGTATATAATATTAGCCAGGGAAGAATAATTTCAATGCCCGTTTGTAACTGAATTGTTGTCTATCCCATGGGATACCTGCTTTGGCCAAAGCCTTATTTATTAACTGGCATATATTAACAATTCATTGGTAGATCTACCAATGAACAGCCCTTCAGTGCATTGCATAGCCACTGGCCATTGCAAAGATCAATTTAAAATGATGTTAAAATATCATAAAACGTAAGATGCATGGATTATACATAATGGTTGGGTGCAAAATTCAGACAATATATGCACATTCTGCAATACCTGTTGGGGAGCTGTATTGACTGGGAAATCCGCATAATTCCTTCTTCATGAATGGCTTATGTGCACATTCTCCATGAAGACCGGTATATGTGCACACTTGCTGGCTGTGAAGCACATTAACTGCTCAACTTACATTCCCATTTACATATATAACGGGTCAAAGCAATCTGCGAAAACCACAATTTTAAACCACAGCCTTGGTGGGAACATGTAGTCATAGGTTTCTCATCACCTTAAGAAAACAAAAGATGTTTTAAGTAAACAATTACTAACTGCTCCTGTTGCACATGTTTGCATTTAAAGGTGAATGAATACCAACTATCTCTTGTTGTCGAGAGCACTTTCCCCTCAGAGAACAATTGGCCCACAACTTGCGCTTCCCGTTACAGATGAGCCCCTAGTGATGGTTTACGCAAAACCGGGGGTGGGGGGAAGAAGAGAAGATTGTTTATTGGAAATGTGAAAAGTCCCTCCTGCTGTCTGGCCTTAATATAGACATGGAAGAAACAGGATGGACAACCGAGAAAGAAGCTGCTCCATGCGGACATTGGGATTTGGGGGGAGATGCACAGCGACCCATTTAGCAGAATGAGCTAACCAGATTTTGAAGCAAGGGAAGGAATAGGGCACACATTAACATCTAAACAGGGTTGGAGGTTGCGGGTGGTTTAAGACCATTGGGTCCAGAGTCCAGAATGACCGTATTTTTCGCTCTATAAGACGCACCAGACCACAAGACGCACCTAGTTTTTGGAGGAGGAAAACAAGAAAAAAAATATTCTGAATCTCAGAAGCCAGGACAGCAAGAGGGATTGCTGCGCAGTGAAAGCAACAATCCCTCTTGCTGTTCTGGCTTCTGGGATAGCTGTGCAGCCTGCATTCGCTCCATAAGACGCACACACATTTCACCTTACTTTTTAGGAGGGGAAAAGTGAGTCTTATAGAGCAAAAAATACGGTACTTAACTGTAGCACTAGCATATAGAAACCAGGTAAAACTCAGTTAGTGAAATCTCAGAAGATCACAGAGAAGTTGAGGTTCCTCCCTAGCTATCAAGTGTAGTTTCAATTTGCTCTTGTGGGGGAAAGCTGTGTTTGAGGGCACCGTGGCGGCTGAGCGCAAACCTTTCTAGATAGCAGTGCAGCCCAGTCCTTTCTAATAGAGGTTTAGGCTCAAATGCTCTCCACAGCTGCAAAGTTCAAGGGGGGGGGCGGCGGCCTTAGGACTGCTTGCCGTTTTTCTCTTCCTTGCCCACCTTGCAAAAGTGTTGATATGACAGCATTCTATCAGAAGTTTAAAGCACTGCATCACACACAGTGAAGTGTCCCAGTCTGCAATCCTGTGACCACTTGCCTGGGAGCAAATCCAACTGAATTAAATGCAGCTTGCTTCTGAATCGACACATATAGGCTCACACAATGCTAGATTATCTAGCTAAAGAGCAGGTAGTTGCGTTGGTCCATGGAATTCAGACAAGGATAGTGAGTGAAACAACACCTTTATTGACAATAATCCCAAAGTAACGTGTATCTTCAGAGCTCTTCCACAGGCGAAATTAAAGAGGTGGGGAGAGGAGATGGGTGTTTCAGGGGAAATGTTTGATGTTAGGATCGGTTTCAGTCTTAAAATAATGATGGAAAGAGGTCTTGCAGATTAACTAGGTTAGAACGGAGCCTTGTGCAAAAGATCTCTGGTTACACAGAGGCATGTTGGGTTGGAGACTAAAAATCTAGGGGTGAATTTGGTGGGGTTTTTGTGTTTTTTGAACAACCTTTTATTGGGTTTTAAAAACAAGGATCACGGGGATAATAAATAGACCAGGCATGTCCAAAGTCCGTTTCGGGGGCCTAATCCGGCCCACTGGTCGGTTTAATCCGGCCCCTGTGGCAGTTTATTTCTTGCGGTAAAATCATAAAAAAACCTCAACAACTTCAACCCTAAAAGCAGCTCAACAACTTCAATCCTAAAAAAAGGTCAACAACTTTGGTCAGCCCCCGTGGCCCTTCACTTCATCAAAACTGGCCCTCTTTGAAAAAAGTTTGGACACCACTGAAATAGACCAAGTCTTTTCCATGCCATTTGTATATCACAAAAATAGCATAATAAAATTTGCCGTAATATCCACAATGGGGAGAGGTAATATCTCTGATGAGGGGCACATGCTTCTTCTGGGGTAGTTTGTCAACCTTCGGTCCCCACCCTGCACCCAGTTTTCACCTGGTCTCCAAGAAGCTGTCAGCATGTGACAGCGGCCGCACCCTGGGAACAGAATTGACTGGCCGGCTAAACGAGGTGGGGGTAGCTGAAGAGTCTCAAACCCATGTGTTTTTTTAAAAAAATATTTTTATTTTATTAAAATAATTCAACATTAATACATACATATTACGAATATACAGACAAACACACATTTCCTACAATCCTTAAAAATATTCATACATACCCACACTCAATCCCACAGATACTTCCTTTTCCCACCACCATCCCTCACCCCACCCTTGTGTTAGACTTTCAATCTACTCAATTGCAATTTCTTTCCACTTCTATTACTTTCTTTCACACACTTTTAAACCAACTTTCTACTTCTTTTTCTGTTACACATTGTTATCCATCTTATTTAGTATTTCAGTATTTTATCATGGAAGAGTCTCAAACCCGTGGCGAGTTAGGGACTTCCCCAGCATGCAAAGACAGGCTCCTGCAGATTGAGTGGATGAGACCAATAGATGGGTTCAGGGGTCAAGAAAATGGCCTCTGCATGTGATGTAGAGGGAAGTGAGAGGCAGATGGGGCTTGTCAACCTGGGAAGGGAGCCCATCTAGGAGAAGGAAAACTCTGATTCTAAACCTCTGCTGCCTTGTGAGGTATCTTGTCTAGGAGTAAACCCTAGACAAATCTGGAGTTGAGTCCCTAACAAAGTTGGGTGGCTCACCTGCTTCCAGCAACTCCTGCAGTCCAGCTGGTGACAAATGCTTTCCTTTGGACCGCATCAGCAAGGCTGAAAGTGGGGTCTTGTCATCTGAGAACCCCAGAACCGCCATAGACACTGTCCAGGCTTGTGTGCCGGACAAGTCACTTTGGTGCTGCTAACACAGCAGTTTGCCTTCGCTCTCAGATGCACACTCCATTGCCTCTCAAGTCAGACAGATGGCAACAACAAAAATCGACAACACATGATTCGTATGTCATGGTGGTCAACGTATGAATTTGATCGTTTTATTGATTTATTGTGTTGTGAAATGTCTCGTAAAAATCACGTCTCTAGGCGATGTTAAAAAATACAAAACGAAAACATAGCAGTAAAAACCATATTTAAACAATAAAAGAATCACAACACACATAAAAGATAACCAGCATTAAAACCCAAATACAAAGCCAGCAGGGGGGAAAATGCAATATACATCATGGAAGGAAAAAAGCTGTCACATTCATGGCAATTCATTAAAACCGCTAGCTGTAACAAAGAAACTGAGAAACAGAGCCCAAAAGTCTTGGGAGAGCAAAGAAGTCTTAAGCTGGTGCTAGGAAGACAGCAGTGTGGGCACTAAACATGCTTTCCTAGGGAGAGCAATCTGTAGGCAGAGTGGGGGTGTTTGCCACCAAAGATGCCCTCTCTTTCTTGTGGCCATCCTCCATATTTCAGATTGCAAGGGTACATAGAAAAGTCTCTGCAAATGACCCAAGGGTACTCATTCCATCTGGTACTGAGGTTCCAAGCCACAAAGGAGAAAGTAGCAGGAAATGAGGTCACTAACTATAAGAGGCATCAGTCTGCTATCGGGAAGAAAGTCAACACAGGTTAGGTAAGACAGGCAGTCTATCTACCCCTGTCTATCTTTTCCCACATGCAAACCCAACAGGTTTATTATTATTATTATTATTATTATTATTATTATTATTATTAAAATTTTATTTATATCCCGCCCTCCCCAGCCAAAGCCATGCTCAGAGCGGCTAACAACAGTAAAAGTAATACAGCATTCTAAAATCAAATCATTCTAAAATCAATTCAAAATTGAATTAATGGCAACCATTGGGCTAGAGTTCTATGAGGATTACCAAAGGCTGTGCCTTGGCCAAAGGCCTGGTGGAACAGCTCTGTTTTGCAGGCCCTGCGGAAAGATGTCAAATCCTGCAGGGCCCTAGTCTCTTGTGGCAGAGCATTCCACCAGCCAAAAAAGCCCTGGCTCTGGTTGAGGCCAGCCTAACCTCCCAGTGGCCCGGGACCTCCAAGATGTTTTTGTTTGAAGAACGTAAGGTCCTCCACGGGGCATACCAGGAGAGGCCATCTCGTAGGTACGAGGGTCCTAGGCCATATAGGGCTTTAAAGGTTAAAACCAGCACCTTAAACCTGATTCTGTACTCCACCGGGAGCTGAGTTGGACCTCAACATTTCTCACAAAAACTAGCACTCTGAACTGTGCACGGAAACTAATGGAAAGCCCAGTAACCAGATACTGGAGTCCTGACTGGGCAGAACTCCGCAAAGAAAACCTTCCCCCAATCATTCACATGCTGGCATTTCTTTGCAGACAGCTACAATGCAACACAAAGTTGTAGCAGAAAGAAGTTGCCCCCCTCCTACTCTACAGTCAACAGCGAAATGTCCTAAGTGAGCAACGTGTGGGCAGAGTGAATGAAGCATAGCAAAAGTGCCTGGGTATTGAATTCCAGAGTCTTCAGAACAGTGTACTTCAACCTTGCCTCCCCAGGTGTTGCTGGACTTCAACTTCCATCATCTCTGATCATTAGCTAAGGTGGCTGGGGGTGATGGGACTTGGAGTCCGATAACATTTGGGAATCCAAGACTGAAGAACATTGCTCTTGAAGGCCCCATCCCTGTCTTGAGTAACCACCACCATATAGAGATGGAGAACTTAAGAGTGAGGGGCGAATCTCTGGCCCGTGGTCCAAATGTGACCCACCAGATTTCCCCAGTTGGTCAGCCAGGGCATTTAACCCAAACCATGCCCACCTACCCACACTTAAAGTCATATGCAATGTCAGATGGGACATGGCTGTAAAAAGGATGGAGCTCTCCACCCAAAAGTTCGATCTTGCTTGGTTCAAGAACATCAGCTGGTGCTGTGTGTTAGAACACACGCTTATATACATATGGAACTTCCCACATTTACCTGTATTTTTCGCTCTATAAGACACACCAGACCACAAGACGCACCTTGTTTTTGGATGAGGAAAACAAGAAAAAAAATATTCTGAATCTCAGAAGCCAGAACAGCATGAGGGATCGCTGCGTAGTGAAAGCAGCAATCCCTCTTGCTGTTCTGGCTTCTGTGATAGCTGCACAGCCTGCATTCACTCCATAAGACGCACACACATTTCCCCTTACTTTTTAGGAAAGAAAAAGTGAGTCTTATAGAGCAAAAAACACGGTATTCCCAGGCAATTTCAAAGCTGTCTTCAAAGCATCTGAGGCAACTCACAGGTGATATGAAAAACCTCTCTCTGTCTGAGAGTCTGGAGAGGTGCTAGCAGTCAAAATAGACAATACTGAGCTTGATGGACAGATCAAAACAAGCACTCTCAAATATTGTGGATCTCTAAAGATCAGTCTGATTGGCATGCCTTTTGCTGGCTGTGAAGATCAATTCTGTTGCCTATGGGAAATGAGCAGGCTTGTGAGTCTGTGGGAGTGTGGAAAAACTACAGAATGTGGTAATTAGTACAGAATTCAGCTTCCGGGGTATTTATGGCTTTTAAAAAGCTTGTAGAGATTCTGGCTTCCATTACAAAGAGACGTTTTCTAAACAATGCGTCTGAAATGGTATGAAATGGAAGTGGCCGCAAATTACTACACAGTGTCCCAAAACAGTACGCATTTATTTAGTTTCTGGAAATTTGTTCTCACTTCGTCACCAAATACCTCAAGCTGGCTAATAACAATATAAATAAGGCAAAATTAGAATGGTTAATCCCCAGTTTAAACAAAGGCATTGACAACACATTGTTAATCCAGGAAGGCAGCAAATAATGCAATATACAGACTTTGTGGGTTGCAGGAGTCATCAAGAATGAGGGATGCGAACAAGTCAAAATCAATTACACATTTGTAGTTGTAATTGTAAACAATTACACATAGGCTAACTTGAGTCTTTTTAAAAATTTCCAAGTATTATTAGTACAAATTTAGATAGGATTTCTGACCATTAGGAGTAAAAAGCACATCACTGAGTCACAAATGGTAGGCTGTGGCCAGCTAAATTCTACTCAGAGTAGATTCATTGAAATGAATGGACCTAAGTTAGTCATCTCCATTAATTTCAACGCGTTTACCCTGTGTATGACTCACATCAGATGCATCCTGTTATCTCCTTTCTATATGTGAAAACTTCAATGTGGTGAAATTATAGAATGATTTCATTCGATTGTGCAACCTCTTCAGCATACTGAAACCAGCATGATTCTGTTTATCTGGGGAGACCAGTCCTAAACAAAATTGTATATACTGTATATATAAGATAAAGCGTTAGAATAAAAGTGTAAATCTTTGTTCCTTTGCAATCAATTTTAGCACAAAGATTTTTTTAAATCAAAACCTAACATTCAAAAGGTAGCGCTATCTAATGCATGCCCCTAATCTGAGGTCATGTGCTCACATTTTCTAAGCCCAGCAGAGGTATTAAAAGATAACACAAGCCCTGCTTCCAAACTCACAATCTTATAGACGCAATACAAACCGAAACGGATAGGGGAAAGCAAACACTGGAGCCCTGGGTCCTTCACATATTAATTTACTTCAACACTTTGAATTTATGTAGATTCATTATAGTATATTATTATAACATTCTATATATATAGAGAGAGAGAGAGAATGTGTTATAATGATATATTAGCATATATCTTCCTATACACATAAAAATGTAAGGCTGTCGTCACTCTGCAGTTGGTGCGGCCGCCAATAGGCAACCCCACCAGCTGCAGTGTGGCATATAGCAGGCCCTTGGAACAACGCAGCGGTAGGTGAGCTGTTTAACAAAGTGGGAAGCACTGTAGTGAGGTCTAACGGAGACGGGAAGGTACTTCATACAGTGGTTCAGTAAGCCTCCACACTCTGTTAAACACACTTGCAGTGAGGGTTAACAGAGCGCGAGAGGGGGTTCATACAGCAGCTTAGCAGGACACTCTGTGAATCACCTTCTGCCTCCTTTGAAAGGTGAGTCGAGCAAGAAGGGTTGGCAGTCCCTAGTAGCTCATTGAAATATACTCGGAGTCGAGAGTGGATTTCATGCTCTTTATTCAGCTCATAGTGGTGAGGAGGAATGGAAGTTCCCCCAGAATGTCTGCTTTATATACGGTACATTATTTGCAAAATGGGCCCCACATGATTGGCTAATTCCAGGATTCTCCTATAGGCCAATCAGGTTGCGGATTCACTTCCACCTGAAGCTGGATTGGGTTGCTTCTGTGGACCAATCAGACTGCTGCATTCTGGATCCTATTGTTCTAGGACCAATCAGACTGCTGCATTCTGGATCCTATTCAACTCAGTACATAACACTCATAGAACTGCAAAAAATGCCTTATACGATATATGTGCCTTGTTAGGATTGTATCGGTTTTAGCAATTGGTTTTAACATTTATACTATTTTTGTAAGTTGCCTTGGGTCAGTTTTATGAGAAAAGCAACTGATAAATGTAACAATAAATTATCATTATTATGAATGTATCTATTTTAATTATATATATATATATATATATATATATATATATATATATATACACACACAAACACATACTGTGCATGAATACATT
Source organism: Podarcis liolepis (assembly GCF_965112155.1). Lineage (NCBI taxonomy): Eukaryota > Metazoa > Chordata > Lepidosauria > Squamata > Lacertidae > Podarcis > Podarcis liolepis. The sequence goes on from NC_139555.1 coordinate 8,187,571, forward strand.
AACAAATTATGTGCACACACACCCTCAGAAGCATTGAAGATTTAAAAAAAAAATCTTGTGTTGAGTAATTTACCTGTAACCATAGATCATGTTTAGTACCTTTCCTCTCTGGCAGTACTGCTTGCAGGTTCTGAGAGGCCCTTGCAGGTGTGCGGAACTGTTTTGGCCCAGTGGGCCAGATCCTTATCTGACTACGTCTCTACCTGCCCACAAATGGCATTAGGTGTGTGGGGCAGGTGGGTGCGGATTTTGAAAAATGGCTCCATGTGCCAAATGAGGACACCAGATGGGCCAAATTGGGCCCATGGGCTGGAAGTTCCCCACCATGGCCCCTGGGGAGAAAATGCTCATCTCCTCCTCACCTGCGCATTCACTTACCTTTGGCCCCACACGGCGCAATGTCCCAGAGAGACAGGGAGGCGCACCGGCAAGGAGGAGCAACAAAGCTGGCTATGGCCACCCTCCCAGAACATGCTTCGGGAAAGCCCACCGGAAGGACATGTGTGCAGCAGCCTTGCTCTGTCAATGGCAGCCTCAGCCGATTGCGGGTGCTGCAACGGCACTGAATTTGGGGGGGATTGGCCTCAAAGCGGGTGATGAGAGGACAACAGGAAAAACAGTGGAACCAACAGCGCAGTGATGACGTTGGTTGGATTTCTCTGGAACATTTGGGCAAGCGGTTGACGTCAATTCTGAAGAAAACGGCATGTTTTTGGCGCACCCATACATACATGTGGGAAGCAGTTCAGTGCTCATTCTTATCCATGTGAATTCTCCAGAACTAGGAGCTCTCGTGGTCTGTTCCAGGAGCCCTACAGGAGACCTTTCCCTGCAGTGGTGCTGTTAGGTACAGTGGTGCCCCGCAAGACGAATGCCTCGCAAGACAAAAAACTCGCTAGACGAAAGGTTTTTCCGTTCGCGATTTGCCTCGCAAGACGAATTTCCCCTATGGGCTTGCTTCGCAAGACGAAAACGTCTCGCGACTTTTTTTCTTTGACTAAAAACAAAGACATGTTTTGTTTATAAAGTTAATTTATTTTCCCTTAAATTTTTGAACTGCTCTTTACAGTATGTGTGACTTTAAAGAGCAGTTAACAAACTGTTGTTGTACCAAATTTGGCTTTGTTTGGACTTTTTTTGACCATAGGAACGCATTAATTGATTTTCAATGCATTCCTATGGGATTTCGTGCTTCGCAAGACGAAAAATTCGCTAGACAACAAAAATTGCGGAACGAATTAATTTCGTCTTGCGGGGCACCACTGTAATTGAATTTAATGGTCTTGTTCTCCTCCCCTCACCCCAAAAAAGCCCATTGGATGTTCATGTGCCTTATTTTGAAATGTGCTAAACCATCCCTGCTCCGCTTGGGAGACCTTTTGCACATTTTGGCTGAGTCAGATCCTGGACTTCTGCCCCTTCCCCCCAGCCCTTCCTTGAAGGCATCACTGATTCTCTCCTCTGTTGCCTCCCCACCAAAATTTTAGATTCTAAACTTGGCAATGCAGGGATCTGTTTTTTGTTTTACTTTCTGAATCCATGTAACTTCTGGGCCGCCTTCTACTCAAATTTCTCTGGGTAGTTTGCAAGGATGAAAACCAACTCAATTGCCATCAGATCAACAACTTGCAACCAGTGCACCAATATTAAATCAGAAATCACCCAGAAACAGAGAAAAGTGAAAAATGCACTTCCTCTTGGAGATTCAACTAAAAAAACCAAAGGCAAATGTTGCCCATTTCTACTATTCAACACATCATCTTCATAATTTATGATACAGTGGAAATGGAGGATTGAAATGTTATACATATGTATTGTATCATAATTCATTGCTATCCTTATTGCAACATTATTTATGGCTAATTTATCCTCAGGAGACTCTACTTAGTTATCATTCCTAGTGATTTTTTGGCATCAGTAGAGATTTCTTACACTCCTCTCTTATCTTAATGTTAACTTCCTGGTAAAAAGACTTCTCTACTCTTGCAGGATATGAAAAAGCTACTTTTGGCAGGCGGCACAAACAGACTTTGGGAATTGGTACTTGGAATTGCTTGCCTCTGCTGGGTCCCTTCCTGCAACTCCCTGCCCTTTTCTAGTCTTATTCTGATTGCATTTCCTTTCACTGCATGACACTGCACCGCAAATCTCTACGAACCATTGCTGACCTTTCTCTTTCGTTTTTATTTGTTTTTATTCCTTCTTTGCGCTGTTCAGCAAAAACCAAAACCAAAAATAAAATCGGCTGGCGCGAAGATAAGAAAAACCGTTAATTCTAACCCTCGGGCAGCCGGATCTTTTGCACGTTCGTGCGGAGGGGTTTACAACCTGTCTTTTGCTTTCTCAAACGGCAGGGCTTCAGAAACATTTTTGGGGTATATTATTCCCACTTGGGGTCGTTCCGCGTTAAGAGCGGCAGCGGAGGTTTGTCATCCGCGTGACGCTCTTGCGGACGGAAGGAATCTGCAAGGGACAGGGACGGTGGCGCTTTTGCGCGCTTGCTTTTATGAGCAAAAAGCTCGGCATGGCTCCTCTCGTGTCCCGAAGAAGCCTTCCCGGAACTCTTCAAACCAGGCGCAATGACTCTTTTGCAGGGTCGAGGAGCCGCAGATCTGGCGCGCCCTCTCCAGTTCATCGCGCGCGCCTGCCCGACTCTTGCAAAAGCGCACGGGACGCCATCCCCACCCACGCGCCCTGATTGGCCACCCTTGGCACCCTGCGGCAGGATGAGGTGCTGGACCAAGAATCGGGGCGGGGACCAAGGTATGAGGCATGGCAGGGGCGTGCCCTGCCGGCTTCCACATGTTTTCTCCATAAATAGAAGGCGCCCCAAGATGCTCTTCCAACAGAACTTCACCACCCTCACCCAACTCTCGAAGTATTTCGGCTTTGGAGAGCGAAGATGCCTCAGACGCTCAAGCTGGCCGGCAGGGCATCCTTGCTGGCGCGGTGCTTTCCTGAGATTTGGGCTGATCCTGTCCTCAAAGCTCCGGTCAGGGTGATCAAAAGCCACAAGACCCTGGACGAGATGCCAGGACCCAGCGCTCTGAGCTTCTTCAGCGACCTCTTCTGCAAAAAGGGGCTGTCACGGCTGCACGAACTCCAGGTAAGCTTTTACCAGCGTAAAAGTAAAGGGTGTTGAATATCCTCTCCCCCACTTTTTCGTTCTTTTTTTTACCATTGATTTATCTAGGGTCGTATGTTTATAGCCGGAAAGGCACATTAAAACGGTCGCTAAGTTCTTCCTCTTAGTGCCTTGATGCTTGGAAATTTTTCTAGTCACATCTGCTTAAATTTAGTAGTGGACTGGTTTGGTTTCAAAGGGTAGGAGGCGATGCAAAGTAGGGTTTTTCTTTTTCTTTAGTTCGAAGTGTCTCTCGAATCAGATGGTGGGGCTGTAGAATTCTGCAAGCTTTTGAGTTCCACAGAAATCTTCCTCTGTGGAATGGAATAACATTACTGTATGTGCAAACTTTGATTCATTGAAACACACACATACTGCATGTTGGAAGTGTAGATTTTGGCGAATGTCCTTAAAAATAGTTCAAAAACTGGTGGTACCCCAGTTTTTCTTTCTCTGTTACCTTGGCTCCATCAAAAAAATTGTATGCTTGAATGTGGTGAGGTAACCAGATATTTTTCATCCTGGAGACTAAGGAGAAAGTGAGCCTCAAAGTTAAGGTCAATTCCTTTAAAAATTCCAGGAGATTCTGATAAAGAACGCTCCAACACATCTGTTGAAAATCCTGACTGTATCTATATATCTGTATCTACATCTATAACTATATCTTCAATGATCACTGGAAATTTTTTTCTAAAAGTGACAAGAACAAGGCACTGCAAACATTAAAAAGTTTCCCAGGGATGTTAGGGATGGGAAACCTGCAGCCCTCCAGATGTTTCTGGATTCTAACTCTCACCAACATCGCTAGGGATGATGGGAGTTGTAGTCCGATAGCATATGGAGAACTCCCCATTCCCCATCCCTGCTGAATGGGAGCATATTTTGTTTTACTCTGTTTATGCAATTTAAACACATGCTCTGCAAGGAGAATAAAACGAGGTACAAGGATCTTCCCTCAGGTGTACTTAACATTTCCGATGAACACCACTCATCTCCATCTAGGCTTGTAAAAAGCTATTTAAATAAGGTAGACTAAGCTTTCCATTCCTTGGCTTGCTTGTCAACACAGCCCTGTGAAAGTTTGGCAGTAAGCCAGGTTGACACAACTCTAGGTGTTTCGTTCTTTTTTTGCTTTGCAGTGTAAACCATTGGTGTCCTTTAAATACCATCTTTGTGTGTTTAAAGTCCACACTTCTGCAGTATAAATGGAGGCAGTTTAACTCATAATGCTTGCTTTGACTGCATGTGTGGAATGAACATGACAAATGTTGTATGATTTAGTCATCTTGACAAGAATGTTAAAACCTTTTCTTTAAAAAAAAAACTAAAAATGATCATTATATTAGCCTTTCCTTGCTCACACACGTTCTAAAAGTGTGAGAATTGCTTGAAGCGGAGGACGAATCTTAATTGGCCAGTTCACTAATCTGGTGACAATTTCCGTGCCTTGTACTCCCAAAACTTACTTGTCTTCCAACTTTGTTGATAGCTTTATACTGTACATTCAACATGAACGGGAATGTATAGTTCAACAGACCTTTGTGGGAATTTAGGCATAGAGAAAGTAACTTGGGCGGCAATCCGAGGCAGGTATGTTTACTCAGAAGTTAGTCCCACTGAGTTATTGGGACTTACTCCAATGTAGTCTTTCCCCTTCTTTTACCTTCTAATAAACATAGTTTTATAGATTCCCAATATATAACAACAATTACAAAAAAGGAAAATAAATACAAAATCCCAACTTATTCCCTTCCCTGCTCCAAGATGGATCAGTCTAATTTAAGTTTGCCAAAGTCTAATCTGTGACCCAATGTAGTCTTATGCACACAAAATCCCATTGAAAGGGAGAGTAAGGCAGGTGTTTAAGACTGCAGTTACATAGGTAAAGGTAAAGGGACCCCTGACCATTAGGTCCAGTCGTGGCCGACTCTGGGGTTGCGGCGCTCATCTCACTATATTGGCTGAGGGAGCCGGCGTACAGCTTCCGGGTCAAGTGGCCAGCATGACTAAGCCGCTTCTGGCGAACCAGAGCAGCGCACGGAAACGCTGTTTACCTTCCCGCTGGAGCGGTACCTATTTATCTACTTGCACTTTGACGTGCTTTCGAAATGCTAGGTTGGCAGGAGCAGGGACCAAGCAATGGGAGCTCACCCCGTCACGGGGATTCGAACCACCGACCTTCCGATCGGCAAGCCTAGGCTCTGTGGTTTAACCCACAACGCCTCCCGCGTCCCGCAGTTACATAATGAGGGGCTAATCCTTGCTTCTTCTTGTCCTGCTGCTTGCTGCTTTCTTTAGCGCTCAAAGTAAGCTCCATGAACTCAGTTTCAGAATAGGCATGTATAGGGTTGTTCAGTAATTTCCTTCCATATATCAGTGGCACTTGAAATGTGTTGAACTTTTCCCTGGATAGTGTTCTGTTGTGAGGATGAGCGTGATACAGCTTGTAAAGCACAATTTGCATGTGAAAGTACTATGTAAATGAAAGGCTGCTTTTATTTTTGTTTGTTGCTGAAACGTAACTCAGCAATGAATAACTTCCCCTTCGGGCTGTATCAGGTGTGATGGTTGGAACCGTGAGTGAGACTGAAAGATTCTGTTTGAAACAGGCCCCTCCCAAACCTAATTAAGGCAATGAATCATTCATTTAGCTTACTGTATCTGGCTCCAGCACCGGAGTAACGCATGTTGCGTCTTTATACAATTTAGTCAGGCTCCTGGTGCCCCAGAGCTATGCCAGGATGTCAGAGTGAGATTTCTTGTGGCAGTTTCTATGGTGTGGGGTTCTTGCAACAGAGCTTCCTGTCCCACCCACACCCCCAGAAAAGGCACCCACTTCTCAGTGATGGAATCACGGAAACGCAGTCCCGTTTGTAGGTCAGCTGATCACCACGACTGCTCTATATGGCCGCAAACAGCAAACCGTTTTTGCCAGAGAGGCAGTGCACTGTGCAAGGGCTGAATGAGATCTCTTAACTCTCACTCTGCAAAGAAGTCTATCTCAATGAATTAATTAATTCCATTTCTGTACCACCCTTCAACTGATGTTCTCAGAACAGTTCACGAGATAAAAATACAGGATAAAAGCTCAAATCAATAGTTAGAACAAAAACAAAACAATACCCCTCTCACCGCCAATACTGCTTCTCTGCTCTGGTACGAGGGACTGAAATTCAGTGCTCAAAGCCTTCCTACTTTAGCTATGGGTCCATGCTGCACACTTTTAAATTCACCTGCTTGAATATGTGCCTTTCCAATGCGGTTATAAAAGAACAGAGAAGATTGCAGGGTGCCGGGTGGTAACCCCACCTGCAATCTTCTTTCTATATAAGATTGGAAGCAATCCAGCAGGTGAAATTAAAAACGTGTGTGCATGGACCATAGTAAGTAGGGAGGGAACTAGACTTCTCCTCTTCTGTGTAGAACGTTCTGTGTTATCTAATAAGTTTTCCTCCTGCTTCTGTCCTAGATCGAAGGCAAAGCCAAGTATGGCCCAATGTGGAAGGCCAGCTTTGGACCCATCCTGACGGTCCACGTTGCGGATCCCAGCCTGATTGAGCAGGTGTTACGGCAAGAGGGCAAACACCCCATTCGCTCCGCCATCTCCTCCTGGAAGGATTATCGGGAGTGTCGAGGCCATGCGTATGGGCTCCTTACTGCGTAAGTGTTAATTCCTCTTCTTCTCTCTCTCTACACTTGGGGCTGAGGGGGGCAGATGTTGCAGGAGAGAGATTTCATTGTCTAGTCAAAAGAGAATCCTTTTTATCCTCTTTCTTTATACCATGACAATTCGGAATTTGCACGCTGGTGTGGGGCTTGGAAGCCCATTCAGCAGCTCTCTCTAGTCTTGTCTGGAAGACTTTCAAGATGATCTTCGTTACATGGAGCCATGTGATGTGGAGGCCATTTTGGGAGCAATCCTGAGACCCTACCATTTCCCATGGGCTGCTGGATAGAATTGAGAGCCTGGGAAACAGTGTGGGATCGGACATGGTTTTCAGTTCCTGTGACATGAAAATTTATGAAAGTCCCCATAGTAGGCAGTTACATAATCTACCACCTACACGCGGTGTGTAAGCAGCTCGCTTTAAAGGAGTTGCACATAACGTCCATTTCCTGCTCTCCCTGTCCTATACGGTATTTGGCACTCTTCCCTGATGAATGAAGTAGCAACCACTTGACTCTTACACAACAGGGGAGGGGAAACCTGTGAAAATACAGCTCTGATCTCCCCCAGCCAACGTAGTCAGGCGTGATGGGAGATCTGGACTAGCAACATCTAGAGAGCCACAGCTTTTACAGGGCGGACAACCTACAGCAGAGGCCTCTGGTAATCCTAAACGGGAGAATTAAGGCCTTTAGGCCTGACATTGGTGTGCAGGTCTACAGGATTGCCGGGTCTCCTGTGAGACATTGGCTGGAGCTGAGGAAGTAGATAGAGCCCAATGACACTTGCCAAGAGAGGGCACCTGTGTCCCCTGGAGTCCTTGAGAAGGATGCTAAAGCCTTGACATTTTAGCTCAAGGGATTAAGACCTGCAACTCTAGCTTGACTTGTCTTGCCTAGTACTACCTTGTGGACTGCTCTGTATCTGAGGTGAAGATTGGTCAGGGGAGGCCTGTTTATGTTCTCACATGCACCAGAGTGACATTCCCCCACACTCTAGACAGGTGGCAGGCTTGCCACTTGTCTGCCACTGTGGTAAGAGTTTGGGCCGAGGAGTCGGACAGCTGGACAAATGGGCCAGAGCTCCTGGTGCTTCACCATCACCATAAAGCTGGGATGGGGGGAAGAGTCCCTCTTCAAAGTACCACTTTCCAAGGAAAGAGCTGCAGTGTTTGCAAGCTGCTCCCTGAGCAACAATCCCTGGCCTGACTCTTATCAGCAGTTTCGCAGAAGCTCTCTCCGTTATTGCTTTGCTTGGGTTTTGTACTTCTCCTTCGGGAGCCTTTAACTCCAGATTCTGAGCTTGCCTTTCCTACTGGTAAACAGATAAAAGGGGGTCCCCCTTCCCCACCTTCCATCCTTTTTTTTGCAACCCTGCTCACTGTGGCTTCCTGTTCCTCGCTCTCGTGGTTTTTTTATTTCCCGGAAATGTGTCAGGCAGGAACTGTGGGATCCTTCCGGGGCTTGCACAAAAGTGCCAGCTGGGAGTGAGAAATAGCTAGAGTAATTCTATGACTCAAGGCTCCCCTTGGTGGGTGTTTTCTCATCAGCTGGGCTGCTGCTTCTGCAGTTTAGACACAGGATGTGAGTAATGAGGAGAAGCAGAAGAACAAAGCCACTGGCAGTTTTTCTCTTTCGAAGCACCGCTCATCAATTTCAGCGGGACTTTTATCCTTCCCTTGTGCAGGGAACATACTTAGATTCCCAAAGCTGAGGACTTGGGGTCCTTTGTTTTGAGGTGCTTGTGGCTGCCCCGTGCACGGGGTTTGGACAGGTCTCCTGCCCAGGGAGCTAACGGAGGCCTCTCTCTTCCATGCAGGGAAGGCGAGGAGTGGCAGAAAACTCGCAGCCTCCTTGGGAAGCATATGCTCAAGCCGAAAGAAGTGGAGTCCTACACTGGCACTCTGAACGATGTGGTCAGTGATCTGATCCGACGGCTGGAGCACCAGCGGAGTTTCCACGATCAGCATGTGGTCAAGAATGTGGCTGACGAATTTTACAAGTTTGGATTGGAAGGTATGTGTTTTGCTTACCGCATTTTGTGTGTCACCCTAGTAAACCACGCAGCCCAGATTTATATCGGTTGACATTTCAGCATCAGGGGAAGCCGGGATTCATCTTTTGTTCTTGTTGCGACAGCTAAGGTGGTCATTTTGAGCAGGCTCTGGGTGGGATTTTTTGGGGAATGTTTTTTGTTTTAGGACAGGGTGATAATTCAGTGAGATTATGTCAGGAACACCTTTCTCCACTGCCCGTCTCCTGCAGTGCCCCATTCAACTCTGCTCCTGCAAAGCTGCACCTGCCACTTCACAAAACCTCAGAACCTCTCCTGGTGTCCCTACTTCCAAATTCCTTTCGTACCATAAGCCAGAACAATGTGTTCTGCAGGAACAGGCACTGAATGCAGAATCCTCCGGCATCCTTTTAAAGAAAAATCCCAGTTTTCATTTTTGTTTCTTAAATGACAACAAATTCTAAGTTTTTAGCCCTTGTGGCTGTAAAGATGGACCTGAAAGGAGAAGCCAAAGTGTGAGGTTTTGTGAAGGAGGATTTACCTGAGCCAGGAGCTGGGACTATGCTTAACATAGTTAATTGATCTTTCTCCTATCTAGTGGAAACAGTTGTGAAAGGTGTAACTGAATTGGCTTAGTTTGCATGAATTGCAAAATCCAAATCTTGCAATGGAATTCTGAGAATTTTTTGGGTTGACCAGGGAGCTGCTCCATCAACACATTCACAATATTGAACTGTGCTTATATGGATATATTAAAAGAGTTCTCCCCCACCCCCACACACCTGTCACTCACCATGGATGTGCCAAACAGGTATTGTGAAAGATCCATATCTTGGTCTGACTCAAGTTGTTGAAGTGTTGTTGAAGAGCTGGGGAAATCTGTGGCCCCCGTAGATGATGTTGGACTCAAACTCCCATCAGCCCCAACCAGCAGGACCAATGGTTAGCGATGATAGGAGCTGGAGTCCGACAACGTGCAGTGTGGCCACATGTTCCCCACCCCTATTGCAGCAGATGTTTATTAGAGTCCCCCTGAAAGTCACATCCACACGGTTGGGCAAAGCAGCAAAAGGAGCCAGGCAAGATAGCATCTCCTCTCGTGGCTTAATCGATTTAATTGCTTTTGTTCTAGGCATCTCTTCCGTCCTCTTTGAGTCACGCATTGGTTGCCTGGAGCCCAAAGTCCCCCAGGAAACGGAGAACTTCATTAGCTCCATCAACACCATGTTCATCATGACTCTGCTGACGATGGCAATGCCCAAGGTCTTACATCGCATCTTTCCCAAGCCATGGCAGAAGTTCTGTGAATCCTGGGACTATATGTTTGAATTTGGTGAGTGTTGCTGCCAGAGCTTGTCAGCACCTTGAAGAGGAGCTAAGTGGCCTGTTGTTGTAGCACCAATCAGAATCTTTGTCGCTCACTAAGCAAGCTTGGCACAAATCGTTGCATTTCATTCTCACTACACCTGTGTGTGTGTGTTGGGGTTATTTCTGCTTCCTGCAGGAAGTTGCACTGTTTTTGTTGTGCTTGGAGACTACAGGTTAAATGTATGTGCTGCTTGATTCCATATGGCTCTGAAGGGTGGTTTAAAACTGATGCAACCACCGTTCCAATTCTGGAAAGATAGAAAAGATTAATCAACGTAGGTTTTAATAGCAGGGCCAAGAAAGCCCCCTGCAACACTTACCAATAATTACAGTGGTGCCTCGCAAGATGAAAAGAATCCGTTCTGTGATTTTCTTCGTCTAGCGGTTTTTTCGTCTTGCGAAGCAAGCCCATTGACGGATTAGCGGATTAGTGCTATTAGCGGCTTTTAGCGGCTTATCTGCTGATCGGATCAGCTGATAAGCGGCTTCGTGGCTTGGGGAAAAGGGGGGGAGGAGGGGAAAAACCAGCAGGAACTCGCAAGACATTGTCGTCTTGCGAAACAAGCCCATAGGAGATTCGTTTTGCGAAGCACCTCCAAAACGGAAAACTCTTTCATCTAGCGAGTTTTCCGTCTTGCGAGGCATTCGTCTTGCGGGGCACCACTGTATATGGCAGAGAAGGCCTTCGTAAAAGGAATATTTTTATAGGGTTTTCTAGATATTGATAGGATCCAGCTTTAATAACAACCTTATTCCAGAAATGCATTAGTACTGCTGCCACTGGCAAAAACAAACCACTAGATTCACCTCTGGGGAAGAAGCCATGACTGTTAAAGTGCTTTAAACATGTGATGAGAACGTGACCCATTCATAACCAGCCATTTAGCCTCCTTGCGGCTAGATCATGCAGCAACTTTCCTGTCTAGATAGCAATGCCATGGGAATTCAAAGAAAGGGCAGCTTATAAGCCCCTGAAATAACTGTTTGAGCTGTCTTCCTGCAAGAAGCAATTGGCCCAGGCTGACATGTCCGCGACGGGTGACTGAATGCCTTGCTTGGCGGCTCTCCCTGGAGAGCAAGTGCTCATCTCGTGCCAATTCCTTTCCAGCCAAAGGACACATTGACAAGCGGATGGCTGAAGTTTCGGAGAAAATCTCACGGGGGGAGAAGGTGGAAGGAAAATACCTGACTTACTACCTGGCACAGGAGAAGCTGTCCATGAAATCCATCTATGGGAACGTGACGGAGCTTCTGCTAGCTGGCGTGGACACGGTAAGCCTTTTGGAAAATGCTGGGGGGAAGCACTTCTTACAGGAGCAGGCTCCCCCCCTTACACAATTGGGCACTAAGTGAAATAGGTCTCTGAGATGGAAAAATAACAGAAGGCCCTGGTAGTGGCTGGCTGGCATGCTGTACTTTCCTGTGAGACAGACAGTGGCTTCTGATAACCCATTCTGGTTATCAGTGCCACGCCATGGAATCCTATATAATGACCCCTAGTTTGAGGATTTTCTTTGCCCTTTGTGCCTCTATCTCCTCTTGCAGGAGGGCAATTTTACAGCTATTAAGTGGAGCTTAATTTGAGCCCGGAACTTATTTTCTGTGCCAAGGCCTAGCCCTAGAATATGAAGTAACTGGGTTTTTGTTTTGTTTTAAAAGAACACCTCTGTGCACAGACAAAGTAATTTCCTGGTTCTGGGGCATGGGACGCTGCGCACACCTCTTTCCCTCTCTAGAAACACTCCCTTTCTCTTAATTGGTCATAATTGCAGCGTAATATCTTGGCTGTTCTGTGCAATGTGGTTGGCAGAACAAGAACCCTATATCCCCTTACCCTATTGAACTCAGTGGGACTTTAACTTCTGAGTAGGCACGTATAGGATTGCCCTGCTAATATTTACTCTCCTGCCACGCAAAGGAGGAATAACTCTGCTGCAGAAATCCCATTCTGACTGGGGTCCTAACTCCTAATAGCCTAATGACGAACCCTGTTCTGGTCTCTATCCCTGCAGATCTCGAGCACTTTGTCCTGGAGCCTGTATGAGTTGTCCCGTCACCCGGAGGTGCAAACAGCCCTCCACAAAGAAATTGCAGCAGTGATGAAGGGCAACGCCATCCCAATGGCAGCTGATGTAGCCCAAATGCCCTTGCTGAAAGCGGTGGTGAAGGAGGCGCTGAGGTGAGCCCCATTTTGGGAACAGATGGGAGAGTACATGGGGAGGTTGCTTGCTGAGGTTGCTGGGGGAAGCATAAAATGTGACCAGGTTCTGCCATTGCCTAGAATACCACTATCCCACCAACCTTATCCTGAGATTCCTGCATTGCAGGGGGTTGGACTAGATGACCCATGGGGTCCCTTCCAACTCTATTATTCTGTGACATTGGCCATGCTGGCTGGAACTGTTGGAAGCTCTATTCCCAACAACATCAGCAGAGCACCAGGTCGAGAAAAGTCAGTCTAATCCTTTAAAAGTTGCATTGAAGCTGACATTCAGGTGAAGGCCAAGGATGGAGCCTTAGGCAGCTGTATAGGAAAAGGAGGCAGATTCCCTGTGATTTGGCCACTAGCTTTCATCCTGATGATCCTTAAAGCCAGGAAGATTTAAACTTATCTGCTGCACTTTTCTAGCTCTGTGCACATAAGTATTTTTACTGTTAGCCGCTCTGAGCTCTGCTTCGGCTGGGGAGGGCAGGATATAAATAAAATATTATTATTATAAGTAAGAAAATCGGGTGCTTCCTTTGGGCTGCAACAGCTGCAGCAGCATAGTCAGCCAGCTGGGAGATTTGCACTCAAACAGGAAAAGGTGAGGGAGCTGAGTAAACATTGCAACATGTTGTGGGGAATCAATTCCTTTATATTCACTTTGGCTGCTCTGTTTTCCCCATGCAGGTTGTACCCTGTGATTCCTGGCAATGCACGCGTCATCTCAGACAGGGACATCCAAGTGGGAGACTATCTGATCCCCAAAAAGGTGAGCGTGTTACAAAATTGGATGCAAAGAGGGGATGGGGACGGATGATAGCCATCGTTCTCTGGGTGGAGCTAAAGAGAAGCAGTAGCTTTAAGAAGGCAACATCCATTCTGGGATATGCATGGCTCCTAAAGGGCCATAGCTCAGTGGCAGAGAACTTGACTTGTATGCAGAAGGTCACAGGTTCAATGCCCCAGCAGCTCCCAGAACGGCCAGCCAAGACTTGTGTCTGAAATCCTGGATAGCCACTGCCAGTAGATGTAGACAGTGCTGAGCTGAATGGACCAGCACCATGACTTGGTAGAAGGAATGTTCCTTTGTTCATAAAGGAAGCAAGCCTGGGAAGTGTAGCTTGGCTTCCTTGCTTGAGTCCTCTGGAGCATTCTGGCTCTGCAGTGCATCTGCTTCTGGCACACTGTGGTCCTCAGCCACATAGGTTGGTGGTGAGCAGATTGCCTTGTCTTCTGCTTCATCCTACACAATGCTCCTCTGGCCTATGATGTGCAACTGCTCCTTTAGGTCAGCAATGCTGCAGGCAGAGAACTGCTGCAAATCTGGAGTAGGAAATCCCAACACTTACAATATCTGGCCAAGAAAACACGTGTGTGGATCAGGTGGGCATTGCTTGGAAGTGTTGGACATGCACTCAATCTGTGCAGGGTCCTGAAAAAAATGCTTCTCAGCATCCTCTTGCAACATCTCAGGCACATAGGTATCCTCAGCAAACTGATGCATGTGCAAAGGGGTCCTTGCAGGAGGGAAAACTAGTGCAGGAGAAAGAGGAATGGCGGCAGAGATGCAGGCGGAATGAGGTTAAGGCTGCAGCGCAAAAGCTTTGCTCTCCAAATGAGAAAGGGAGGAAGCCATTGAAGGAGGACTGGGATGAAGCTATGAAGGCATTCTTCTTAGGGATGGGTTTTTTGACCACGTGCACCCTGACCTTAGGGTCCCTGGGCTGTTTTCCTCATGATGTTCCCTTTTCTTGCTCTTTCAGACCTTGATCACCCTCTGCCATTATGCTACGTCCCGTGACGCGAAGTACTTCTCCAATCCCAACTCATTCCAGCCGGAGCGATGGCTGCGAAAGGACGATGCTCACCACCCGTACGCCTCTATCCCCTTTGGCTTTGGCAAGCGCAGTTGCATTGGACGACGCATTGCAGAGCTGGAAGTGTATCTCGCCCTGTCTAGGGTGAGTGTCTGCAAGGAGAAAACCCTAGATCAATATTGATGGCCCCTAAGGGGCTGTTTTCATCTTATGGAACTGAGACGCAGTGGGCGGGTTTATCCCCAAAGCCCTGTTCTTGGAGGGACAAGAGGTTGCATTCACCTTCTGCCAACTTTTACACCACCATCCCTCTTGCTGACCCTGGTCCTTCTTTAAAGGGACTAGCACAGTCAGGTAGAAGTTTGGCAGGAGCCAAATCTAGTGGGCCTAGATTTGCAAGATTTCCTGAATCCCAGTGGAAAGTGAATGCATTCAGATCTTGTCTCTCTTTCCCTCTTCTGGGCAAGCTCCTTGATCATCTCCTTTGGCCTTTCTTCAAGATGACATCTTCGTTTTATGCCTTGTTGTTCCTTGCTCAGTAGCTGCCCTGCTAACAAGCCATCGCTCCTCTTGTCTTGCAGATCCTGATGCATTTTGAAGTGAAGCCAGAACAAGAAGGCCACATCGTGAGACCCATGACACGCACTCTGCTGGTTCCAGAGAAGGAAATCAATCTGCAATTTCTGAGCCGCTAATCAGGACGAAGCAGGACAACTGATGCTGGTCTTCCCATCAAAGCACACTAGACCTTGAGGCTGAGTGTGACAAAGCTAATCTTCTGGATTCTTTGGAGTCTGCTTGAAGAACGGCTGTAGAGCAGTGACATTGACTAAAGTCAGGCAAAGGGGCCACTGCTGCTTCCTCTCTTAAGTGGCACCCTCCGCTGTGTCTTGGAGGTCTTGCTAAAGGTGATTTCTCCAGAGCCAAAGTTTCCCAGCACATTATATAGAGTATCAATGTGCACTTAAAATAAACAGAGGGGAACTGTGGGAAGAGCAGTTTTGCTCTGAAACGCACCTGCTTTTCTCACTCAGTTTGATAGTTCCCAGAACTTTCGGGAAATCGGATGGAGAGCAAGGAGCCCAGTAACCCAGTGGCAGGTGTGACTGTACTGTATACCAAACTGCCAATGTGATATCTGTGCAACTGTGATTTCAAGGTGTGCGTACCCAATGCTCCATGACAGCAACCTCAAGAAAGGCCATCCAAAAACAAAGCAATACGGGTGAAGTGTTTGCATCTTCTCCACCGCAACATTGTCCATTAGGTGCCGTTGGCATATGTAAATCGTCCATATTAGATCAGTGTTGGATCACTGTCAGAATGCAGTCACCCAGGTTATCTCTCGCTTGTATCTTGAAAGTGATATTTAGTTTCCTTCTCAGGGTGGAAAAGCTGGTTTCTAGATGCAGGCGCAGTATTTATATCCCCACCCAGGTGTGTGAAAAGACCCCCAAAAGCAAGCCAAACTTAATTTCAAATTATATGTGGTTTTTTTAATCACTGAAGTTGAGGCAGTTGTACAGATCTTCCCTGTTTGGAGCTGTGGGAATGGAGAACAGGAATGTATTTAAGAGCCTTATTATTTATTATTATTAATATTGTTATTATGCTAATCTTTTGTATTTTAAATATAATCATTTATATTTAATACCCTTCCCCTACATATTTATATTTTTATAACCTATAAATTATGTGTACAAATGTTCTGTATTTTAAAAACAGCTGCATCGGAACAGTTCCTGTAACCAAAGCTGTCTACCTTAAAGGCTGTTTCTTTGGTGCTATGTTTAAATGTTATTTATTATCTCTGGATAATAAACATGAACTGGTTTTTTTAAAAAATCTGACTTGTTTATCTGTGACTTTGAGCTGAAACGCCAAACAGAGAGATTGTGATTGATTGATTGATTGCACTTTTGATCCCACCTTTCCTCCACGCCGCTCAAGGTGGCATTCATCGTTCCCCTCCTCTATTGTAACTTCACAACAACCCTGTAAGGTTGGGTAGGCTGAGAGTGAGTTACTGGCCCACAATCACCCATCACTGATGGTTAACTCCCAGCACCCATCACAGTGCAACTCCCAAGGTGGCCAAGCCATCATGGTTAAACTGAAGCGGCAGACGTAATTCTAAAAGAGTTCCAACATTACAAAACAGCTCATGACTTGTTCTCTCCTACACCTTATCATTAACCAGTGTGCCAAAAAGCTTTTTCCTCCTACAGAGTTCCATGGAGCAGCCACTCACAGTGCAAAATCCTTTCCCTTCCCCACCCGTAGTGTAGTTATACCAAGTTTGTCTAGGTTAGCGCACCCGACAAACTGAGCCCATTTTTAAACCCCAAGGAAATGCACCACGGAGGGCTCGGAAGGGCTGGCGCCCACATCCAGGAAACCTGGGCAGTTGCTGAAGCCCCATTGGCCAAGCAGGACCCACAGCTGACCCCTGCCCTGAGCCAGGAGGCTGGCTCTGACAAACCCTTAAATTCCCACCCCCCACGCTGGTAGCATCACTCTGGGTCAATGTGAATGGCAGATAGACCCAGCCACCCAATGGTTGCAGCATTGTTGCTCTCCATCACTGCCCATAGCTGTCAAATTACAGATTTGAAAATAAGGGACCAGCAGCCTCGAAAATAAGGGATCAGCAGCCAAAATAAGGGATTTTCGGCAACCAGCTGAAATACGAAGTTAAAAGGGACCAGATAATTTTGGAGAGCAGCGCCGGATTTTAGCCCTTCATTTCCAGAGGTTGCTGCTCAAGACACCAGCCGATGAAACACTGCAATTAAATAACTACAAGTAGCAACCACTTTTCGCGCAAAACGAAGTCCAAGCTACGAAGATGCTGCTGCAGTTCTGTATCTTTTCTCTTGTGTTCCATCTGCAGCTCCCAGTTCCATCAGGTGGGGCGGGAGGAAGGGGGGGGGGGGAAATAGCGCCCAAAGTAAGCCCACAGATCAGACCATCTATGCTAGTCTACCACTACAAATCTATGGGAGAAGCGCTTGCGGTCCTTCCTCCGCTTTCCCCACTATGGTTAGCCCTTGGAACACCTGCCCGCACCTCCGCCACCTCCTCCTCTCTCTGAACTGCTTTTTCTATGGTTGCTCTCGCTCTCCTCTCAAGGCTCCTCAGCAATTCATGGGTCGCACCAGGCTGCCCATCTCATCCGGGTCCTTCAGCGGTGCAGCCGCAGTACGGTCTAGTGGGAGTGGCGGCGGCGGGCAGAGGGGAGACCCCAGGCAGAGACGCTCAGTTTGGTGGCCGCGAGGAGGATGGCAGCGGAAGGGCATGAGGCGCCTGTCAGTCCCGGCGGGGAGGGGCTCCCGGGGGTCGAGGCTGGTGAGAGGAGGCCAGAGGGGGGCGGGCCGGGGAGCCAAGCAACACACTTGGAGTCTCCCTCCTCCCTGGCCGGCAGGGATGGAGGGAGAGGAGCTGCTTCCTTTGAAACCCAGGAAATTTACGGGACATCATCAATAAGGGACAGCAGCGGGACACGGCGCTGGGATAAGGGATTTTCCCGCCAAATAAGGGACGGTTGACAGCTATGTCACTGTCTCCACATCAGACAGTGGAGCCACGCCCCCTGGATCCACCCCTCTCTGGTAAGGCAGTGCAGTGCAACAGGGGCAGGAAAAGAAAGGCTTGTATAAAGGGGAAATAGCACCATCTGAAGCAGAGTGTTAATAAGAGGCCAAGACTTGGGATAAATAAATAATATAAATAAATTTTTATTTATACCCTGCCCTTCCCGGTTCAGAAAACCGGGCTCAGGGCGGCTAACAACAATTTAAAACACTTAATTGATGCAACAAAAAAACAGCATAAAATGTGAATAACAATAAATTCAGAATTCAAAAATCAATTTAGGGGGGAAATACATCCAATAAACATTAGATAATCCCCAGGGCTAGCTGGCTGAATTGGTCCTACTTGGGCCAGCGAGGAGACCAGGGGAGAATTAGCTGTGGGATCCCAGAGTGGGTAATCTTCATAAAAGGGGAGGGGGAGGGAAGGAAGGGGAATAAAAGATCAGGCTAAGTTCAAATTGAAAACCAGGCGGAATAGCTCTGTCTTACAGGCCCTGTGGAAGGAAGTTAAATCCTGCAGGGCCCTGGTCTCATGGGACAGAGCATTCCACCAGGTTGGAGCCATCACTGAGAAGGCCCTGGCCCTGGTGGGGGATAATCTGACTTCCTTAGGGCCCGGGATCTCTAAACTATGATTATTCATGGACCTTAAGGGCATACCAGGAGAGGCCGTCCAGTAAATATAAGGGCCCTAAGCAATAAGCAGTGTCCAGGCTACTCCTGCTACCTCTGATTCAAAGCACACAGATGCCAAGTGGTGCAGACGTCCCCTTGCCTGGGCCAAGCTGGAACATGATTCAACTGCCTTTCCTGCTGGCTGTTCCTTCCAGTCTTTTATAGTGCCTACTTGCTGGAAACATCTATTGAGGAAGGCTCAGCATCCAAACATGCCCATACCAGAACCTTGTGTTACTGTAGCGATACTTTGCACTCAGACTTGCCCTTCATCCCTTGTAGGAAGACAAAGACAAAGAGATGGTGGCTATTTACTTTACTTCCTTGTGTGTTGGACATATCACTGGGAAACCCCCGTGAAGCCATAAGCAAACTCGGCCCTCCAGATCTTTTTGGACTACAACTCCCATCATCCCTAGCTAACAGGACCAGTGGTCAGGGATGATGGGAGTTGTAGTCCCAAAACATCTGGAGAGTCGAGTTTGCCTATGCTTGCCCCAGTGCGTGTGTGTGTGTGTGTGTGTGTGTGTGTGAGAGAGAGAGAGAGAGAGAGAGAGAGAGAGAGAGAGAGAGAGAGAGAGATGAGAATGAGAGGAGGGGAGGGGAGAGAGGGAGAATTTATTTAATGCTTTCATAAAATCATAGAATTGAATAATAGACTAGTAGCTGGAAGGGATCCCAGGGGTCATCTAGTCCAACCCCCTTGCAATGCAGGAACCTCAGCTAAAGCATCCCTGGCAGTTGGCCATCCAACCTCTGCTTAAAAACCTCCAGTGAAGGATTGTCCACAACCTCTACTGTCGAACAGCTCTTACTGTCAGAAAGTTCTTCCTGATGTTTAATCGGAAACACCTTTCTTGTAACTTGAATCCATTAGTTCTGGTCCTACCCTCCACAGCAGGAGAAAACAAGCTTTCTCCATCTTCCATGTGACAGCCCTTTAGATACAGTGGTGCCTCGCAAGACGAAATTAATCCGTTCCGCGAGTCTCTTCGTCTTGCGGTTTTTTCGTCTTGCGAAGCACGGCTATTAGCGGCTTAGCGGCTTAGCAGCTATTAGCGGCTTAGTGGCTTAGCGGCTATTAATGGCTTAGCGGCTTTAAGAAAAAGGAAACAAACTCGCAAGAACTCGCAAGACCTTGCGAAGCAAGCCCATAGGGAAATTTGTCTTGCGGAACGACTCAAAAAAATGGAACTCTTTCGTCTAGCGAGTTTTTCGTCTTGCGAGGCATTCGTCTTGCTGGGCATGTTACAGAAAAGGAGCAATGCGGCAGCGAACTGCAGCTGGCTGGAAAGCAAAACAGGATGTGAATGTTTGGGACTGTACCGTGAGAACAAAGGGGCAGTCTATTCACTGTGCTAAGCACCGGGTGTTAGCTCAGAGTGTCATTTGACCTGTACAGGAAGTACAGGAGGTGGAGTTTTTGCTCTCTGCTGTTGGAGTCTGAAGAGAGCAGACGCGTTTCTCTGTACTGCTGCAAAGACAGAAATAAAGGCATGTAAATACATTTCTGTCTATCTCTTTCCCCTCCCTGGGGGAGGCAGGGAGCAGGGAAGAGTGGTGTGTTCTTCTCACGCTTGAGGAGGATCGCCGATAGTGACCTAGCCTGTATTCTGCCGGGAAATGCAGACAGGGAGGTCAACAAGGAGATCAAGCCGGGTGCCTGGAGCATGGCCAGTTCCTCTGATAAGGCTTGATATCCGACAGGGCACCACTGTAATTGAAAGTGGCTATCACATCTCCTCTCAATCTCCTCTTCTGCAGGCTAAACATACCCAGCTCCCTCAACCGTTCCTCATAAGACTTGGTTTCCAGGCCCTTGATCATCACCCTCCTCTGCGCACCTTCCAGCTTGTCAATATCCTTCTTAAATTGTGGTGCTCAGAACTGGACACAGTATTCCAGGTGGAGTCTGACCAAGGCAGAATAGAGCAGTACAGTACTATTACTTCTCTTTCTTGGAGGTGAGAGGTAGCAGCATTTAATGAACACCCACAAACTTTTTATTGATAATAATCAGCTAAATAGTTTGAGGATCTATACAACTATGTAACATGCAGAAAACAGCATTTTTAGAGAAACCAAAGACTGGAACTGAGGGAAGTTGGGGGGTGGGGGTGGGTGGGTTCTGTGGGGGGAGGAAGGGGGAGGGAGGAAAATGGGGAGGAAATAAGGATGATATGTTTCTGGATAATATGTTTTGTTTTAATTTTGAATAAAAAAGTTATTAAAAAAATAGAGGTAGCAGAATCTATGCTGAGAACATTTAGCACCTTTATTTCATAATTCCATTTACTTCATAAAATTAATACACCGCAATTTACAAAAAAAGGATAAAACAATAAGACTATTACTAAAAAATTTACAACCATAATTTAAGCCATATGGAAAATTAAACCACAATAGAACAGACCTTTGAAGTTTTGAATACAAAACGCACAAATAAAGATGAGAAGCCATGTGATTTGTGACCTGGCTGAGTTCCCGCATTGTCATGCCCAGGAAAGCAAATCTCACGAGTAGTGAATCATCACTTCTAGAAACAGGGAGTGTATCAGGTTATGAAAGGTAGCATATCATTTGGGGAGCTGGTATGCAATTCAGATTCACCCTCTGGCAGTGGTTTCCTGCACACCACTTGCGCTAGCTCCTTTCTGCATCGTCCTCTCAACTTTTAACAAAGAGCTGTTCAAAAGACCTTAAGAATACTTTGCAACTGTTTAGAAGGTGTTGTCGTTTAGTCGTTTAGTCGTGTCCGACTCTTTGTGACCCCATGGACAAGAGCACGCCAGGCACTCCTGTCTTCCACTGCCTCCCGCAGTTTGGGCAACAGATATACAGTGGTGCCTCGCAAGACGAAAAGAATCCGTTCTGTGATTCTCTTCGTCTAGCGGTTTTTTCGTCTTGCGAAGCAAGCCCATTGATGGATTAGCGGATTAGCACTATTAGCTCTATTAGCGGCTTTTAGCGGCTTATCTGCTGATCAGATCAGCTGATAAGCGGCTTAGCGGCTTAGAAAAAGGGGGGGAAGGAAAAAACCCCCGCAGGAACTCGCAAGGCATTGTCGTCTTGCGAAGCAAGCCCATAGGAAATTCGTTTTGCAAAGCACCTCCAAAACGGAAAACTCTTTCGTCTAGCGAGTTTTCCGTCTTGCGAGGCATTCGTCTTGCGGGGCACCACTGTAAAAGGGATGTTAATGAACGCAGAGAGATCTTTCAGGTGGCAACTGCGCTGAAGAATAAGGCAAGGCCAGAGGTGTGGCCTTGCTTACCCTATCGCATCCATCGAAATAAAACATTAGGCCCTTCCCTCCTCACAAGGATGAGTTTTTATGGAGCAGTGCAAGCACAGGCGCACAGATTGCATCTGCAATTTTTACACTATTTAGCGCAGCCTGCTGCTGTTTTAGGATATTTGTGTTTTAAATGCATTGTACCGCTTTATGTTGTGAGCCTCCCAGAGAACGATGTTCTGTAAATAACAGTAAATAAATAGATCAAACTATGCAGCTCTGATCATGCAGGTGATGTTCATGACAGGCGTCCTAGCTTGGAATGCCCCAGGCAACCACCACCTTCGTTCGTGCCACACCTCATAGGATGTGATTGATAGTTACACATATCCCTGGAGGAGAGCGACGGGTTTCTACATGGAATAGCTGGGAGTTTACAGTTTAGGTGAAAATTGAAGTTCCATACCCTCGTGTGACCGAAACCATTTCCTTTGTTTTGCATATTTCCACCCTGAGTGTGGAGGCCCTGGGCTGCCCAGATGACAAGACCTCCTCTCCCCTCGGTCTCACTGATGGGGTCCAAAGGAAAGTAGAGCAATACGTTTGGCACCAGCTTGGCTGCAGGAGTTGCTGGAAGGAGGTATACAAGGCACCATCGAATTGTCTTAGGGACTCCATGAAGATGATGTACAGATGGTACACAACACCAGTCCAGTTAGGGAAAACGTACAAAACTAGTTCTAATGTATGCTGGAAATGTAAGGAAAAGGAGGGGACATTTTATCATATGTGGTGGGATTGTAAGGTAATTAAAAAATTTTGGGAAATGATTTACAACAAATTGAAGAAAATGTTCCATTTAACATTTGTTAAAAAACCCGAGGCATTTTTGTTGGGGATTGTAGGGAAAGACCTGCCAGTGTGGTGTAGTGGTTAAGAGCGGTAGTCTCGTAATCTGGGGAACCGGGTTTGAGTCTCCGCTCCTCCACATGCAGCCGCTGGGTGACCTTGGGCCAGTCACACTTCTTTGAAGTCTCTCAGCCCCACTCACCTCACAGAGTGTTTGTTGTGGGGGAGGAAGGGAAAGGAGAATGTTAGCCGCTTTGAGACTCCTTAAAGGGAGTGAAAGGCGGGATATCAAATCCAAACTCTTCTCTTCTTCTTCTTCTGCCAAAAAAGTTGAAAAACATCTTCATGTATGCGACAACGGCCGTGAGAGTTCTGGTAGCACAAGGATGGAAGACTGAAGAAACCCCAACTAAAGAATCATGGCAAGAAAAATTGACGGACTATGCAGAACTGGCAAAATTGACATATAAGCTACGGGACAAGGATAACTGTGACTTTAAGGATGAATGGGAACCCTTTACAAAGTATCTGAAGATGCAACAAAGCGAACTGGACAACTTGGCAGGTTTTGAATAAACATTCACAAACCTTTTATTAATAATAATCAGCTAAATAGTTTGAGGATCTATACAACTTTGTAACATGCAGAAAACAGCATTCTTAGAGAAACCAAAGACTGGAACTGAGGGAAGTCAGGGGTGGGGTGGGGTTTTGTGTGGGAGAGGGGAGGGAGGAAAAATGGGGGGGGGGGCAAGGATGATATGTTTTTGGATAATATGTCTTGTTATAATTTTGAATTAAAAAAAAAAATTGTCTTAGGGACTCCACTCTGGATTTGTGTAAGATTTACTCCATAGCCTTTTCTTCTCCTGAAGATACCATGCAAGAATGTGGAGGATTAGGATCACAGTTTTCTTCCCTGGGATGGGCTACATTCCCAGGTTGATGAGCGCCATTTGCCCTTCACATACCAATACAGCACGTGCAGAAATCACCTTCTCCACCATTGGACCCATTACTGGTCTCGTTTCCTCAATCCACCAGAGCCGGTTTTCACATGAAAGGAAAGTCCCTAACTCATTGAGGGTTTGAGACCCATCAGGTACCCTCACCTGGTTTAGTCATTCCTGGGTATGACCACTGTTGGAAGTAGACAAATTCAAGGTTTTCACATGCAGGGGAAGTCCCTAACTCACCGAGGGTTTGAGACCCATCAGGTACCCTCACCTGGTTTGGCCATTCCTGGGTATGACCACTGTTGGAAGTAGACAAATTCAAGGTTTTCACATGCAGGGGAAGTCCCTAACTCACCGAGGGTTTGAGACCCATCAGGTACCCTCACCTGGTTTGGCCATTCCTGGGTATGACCACTGTTGGAAGTAGACAAATTCAAGGTTTTCACATGCAGGGGAAGTCCCTAACTCACCAAGTGTTTGAGACCCATCAGGTACCCTCACCTGGTTTAGCCGGCCAGTCCAAGTCATTCTTGGGGTATGACCACGGTTGGAAGTAGACAGCTTCAAGGAGCCACAGATGAGAGCTGAGGGAGGGTGCAGACCAAAGGTGGACAAATTACCCCAGAAGGAGCACATCATGTCCCCCACCAGAGGTACTACCCCGTCCCGAACACGCCATAAACCAGGAGTGACAGCTTGGCCATGGGACCCGGGGCTAGGGGTACTGGTGCATGGCTTTAGTGCTGAAATTTGTGGGTGCCCAGCCTAGTCATGGGGAATTTTGTGGGTGCTTGGGCACCCAGGGAGCCAGCACCTATGCCATACACCCCAACATTTATCTATCTGTTTGTTTGTTCATTAGATTTATAGCCTGCCCTTCATTCAAAGGAGCCCAGGGCAGCAGTACTGATTTATAGCGATTGATGCTGATAACAATGGAACACTGAATGGGAATGAACATCAATGGAGGCTGTTGCTGCTGCAGCCACAGCACCTGGGCCTTCACCGGCTTGGGAACGGCCCGGCAGCCATTTCCCAGGGAGGCTGCAGCAAATCACAAGTTCAACAATTCCCTATCTCAGCAAATTGATGGTGGTGAGACCCTGCAAGCACAGGCTTGGTGTGCTTACTGCAGAAACATTTTTTCCCCTTGGAACAGGCGGGGGCTAGGTAAAGGTGCTGGATTTTGGCTGCCAAAGGATCCCACTGGTTGCTGTGAAGTGACTTGCATGGATCCGGCCCTTTTTCTCCCTCTCCTTGAGGCTCTTCCTCCTGTCTCCTAGAGCACAGCCAGAGAAGATTGTGATCATTTCCTCTTGGCACAGTTTAAGCAACTGAGGCGCCTGCTCTCCATGGATTGAGGCCTACCTCTCCTCCAGGCATCCTCGGCTCCTTTGGGCCTGGGTGGCCATTTACACATCATCGCAACAGGGGATGGGGAAAGAGGATAAACGAGGGCACATTCCCATTAAATGCGAACATGTTATATGTGTAGATGCAGATATAGAAATAGTTACTCAAGCCCTTCTGCATGCACCATCAAGGGGGGGAACTGGGACCGAAGGGACCGCCCCGCCTTCGATCCAGGAGCTAACTGTGGGCTGGTATCTTCAATGCCCTTCCTGCTCCCCTTTCTTAGAGTCATTTATCTTTTTAAGGCTTTCTGGGAAATGATATATAATGAAATGAAAAAAGGTATTTAAATATACCTTCCTTAAGAAACCAGAGGCCTTTCTCCTGGGCATTGTCGGCCAATTGATGCCAAAGAAAGACAGAACATTCTTTATGTATGCTACAACAGCAGCAAGAATACTCATCACAAAGTATTGGAAGACACAAGATCTACCCACCTTGGAAGAATGGAAGGTGAAGGTGATAGACTATATGGGATTGGCAGAAATGACTGGCAGAATCTGAGACCAGGGAAAAGAGATGGCGGAAGAAGATTGGAAGAAATTTAAGAACTATCTTAAGAAACATTGCAAAATTAATGAGTGCTAGATGATGTGGTTTTAGAAATCAAGTGGAGTACAGCTGTAAAGATTAAGTTAAAAGAAAAGAAAGGTTGGCAATTAGATAAAATTAAGGGTGAGGATTTGCTGAACTAAATATGTGAAATGGGAATGCAGAAAGGGGAGGTATGAGGAGGTCGATGAAGTAAGTTTTAAGAAATTAAGGTTCTGAAATTATACATGTTCTTTTTTTGTTTGTGTTTGTATTTTTGTGTTTGATATAATTTGTGAAACTTTAATAAATATCTAATAAAAAAAATAGAGTCATTTATCTTTAAACCAGACTTATACTGGACAGCTGTCCAAAACAGAGGATGTGCTCCAGTAGAGGACTGTCCTCTGGAAGCCCATCAAATAGAGGACTTGCCTCTGGAACAAAGCAGTCCACATGCCCAGCCTCTTCAAAAGGTCATCCTTCTTAAAATGGAGACAAGAGCTGTTGCCTGCTGTGAGCTTGCTGTGTGCACACCATTCCTTTAAAGCACATTCAAAGGATGCTCTTTCCCGCAAAGAATTCTGGGAACTGTAGTTTACTCCTCAGTTCCCAGCAAACCTTGGCAAACCACAATGCCCATAATTCTTTGAGGGGAAAGAAAGCATATACAGTGGTACCTCAGGTTAAGTACTTAATTCGTTCCGGAGGTCCGTCCTTAACCTGAACTGTTCTTAACCTGAAGCACCACTTTAGCTCATGGGGCCTCCTGCTGCTGCCGTGCTGCCAGAGCCCGATTTCTGTTCTTATCCTGAAGCAAAGTTCTTAACCTGAAGCACTATTTCTGGGTTAGCTGAGTCTGTAACCTGAAGTGTATGTAACCTGAAGCGTATGTAACCCGAGGTACCACTGTAATGTGTACACAGACTCAACATTGCCACTGTAGAACTCAGGAGGAAGGCACCTTGGTGTGAAGGCAACAGATTAATCCACTTCCGATTTAATCCACTTCAGTTCCACAAACCTGAAGTTCTGGTTATGTGCTTGGATCCCTCCTGCAAAACGCAGTCTGCATGCACCTTGAGTTGCCATTTACTATCGCTTTTCTAGCTCTGTGATATTATGCACGGGCACTTTGAATAAACCGTCTCCTTGGATCTCATACAAGTGTCCTGCCTACGGTCCAAAGCAAAGAGTAACAGGATGCCACAATAAGACTGTGGTTAATAAATCTACAGTGAATCTTTATTGCCCCTCTCTTTTTTTTCTCTCTGACACATGCTGCCTCTTGCTGCTGCTGACAAGGCAACGTTCTGGTGAGAGGAGGGCAGGGAAGGAGTCCGCCTGGGGTCCCTGCTGGAAAGGTGAAGGAAGGGCCATTGGAAACGATGCGCATCGTTCTTGTGCCAGAGGGCTCAGAGCCAAGTGTGAGAGGTAGGAAGGGAGGTACGGAGTGGTTGTGAAAGGGCATGAGGAGGAATGGAAAAAGAGAACCAATAGCTTGCAGCTGCTGCTTCACCTACCTCTAACCTGCTTTGAGTGCAACCAAAGTAGCTTAGCTGTTCCTATTTGGGTACATTGAAACCATCCCCAAACGCCTGATTTATCAAGAAAATACTAGGATGTAACAAGTTGGTTTGGGTGTGATTTTAACTTTCAGAACGCCCCTATTTTATATTGTGTGTGAGCTTGCCAATTAACCAGGAAAACAACAACAACAAAACCCTGGCCTGCTCCGCTCCTGCACCTTTTAATAGCAATGTAAATGATAAAGATGCCTTTTGCCTGCTGAGAGAGCAGCATTTTTTGGCTGCTATGGGATGCGGGTGGCACTGTGGGTTAAACCACAGAGCCTAGGACTTGCTGATCAGAAGGTCGGCAGTTCGAATCCCCAAGACAGGGTGAGCTCCCGTTGCTCGGTCTCTGCTCCTGCCAACCTAGCAGTTCAAAAGCACATCAAAGTGCAAGTAGATAAATAGGTACCACTCTGGCGGGAAGGTAAATGGCGTTTCCGTGCGCTGCTCTGGTTCGCCAGAAGTGGCTTAGTCATGCTGGCCACATGACCCAGAAGCTGTATGCCGGCTCCCTCGGCCAATAAAGCGAGATGAGCGCCGCAACCCCAGAGTCGGTCACGACTGGACCTAATGGTCAGGGGTCCCTTTACCTTTACCTAATGTCTTCAGACAAAGGGCAGGTGTCTCTGTAGCAGCAGGACACCTGCTTTGCATGCGGAAGGGCTTGAGTTCAAACCCTGATGGGCTCTCCAGGAAGGGCTGGGAAAGATTCTGGCCTGAAACTCTGCGGTCAGTGCAGATGGTGGTGAGCTAGAGGGAGCAATGGTTTGATCTGGAATAAGGCAACTTCTCATGGACCTCCTAAGCTGCTGGTAAAAGCTGATCAAACAGTGTCCTCAGTGGTTATCCCTGGGCATGCAAACCATCCCAACAAAGTGGACGGTAAATCCATACAATACCACTGTCGTAGAAGCAAACACAGTGGAACTATAAACTGCACCACTTGAAGCAGCATTCCTTGGGACATACATAAAAGGCAGGGCAAATTCATGGAGGGAAAGGTTGCTAAGCAATGAGCGTCATTCCTTCTGTTTCCTATGATCATTGCATACTGGCAGCAAGGGATGGAAAGGTCTGACAATTTCAGTTCTCTCAGCTTCTCATTTTTTTCAGTCTTAAATTCAGTTTGCCACATTTCTGCCATAATTTTCAATTTTCTCTTCAGCATTTTAGTGGGAAATTCCTCCTAATAAGCCCATGTTGGCATGCGGTTTTGACTAATGTCCATATCTTTGCTAGAAATTTCTCCTATTTTCTGCATGCTTTCTCCTCATATGTTTGTTGTTGTTTAGTCGTTTAGTCGTATCCGACTCTTCGTGACCCCATGGACCAGAGCACGCCAGGCACTCCTGTCTTCCACTGCCTCCCCCAGTTTGGTCAAACTCATGCTGGTAGCTTCAAGAACACTGTCCAACCATCTTGTCCTCTGTCATCCCCTTCTCCTTGTGCCCTCCATCTTTCCCAACATCAGGGTCTTTTCCAGGGAGTCTTCTCTTCTCATGAGGTGGCCAAAGTCTTGGAGCCTCAGCTTCAGGATCTGTCCTTCCAGTGAGCACTCAGGGCTGATTTCCTTAAAAATGGAGAGGTTTGATCTTCCTGCAGTCCATGGGACTCTCAAGAGTCTCCTCCAGCACCAGAATTCAAAAGCATCAATTCTTCGGCAATCAGCCTTCTTTATGGTCCAGCTCTCACTTCCATACATCACTACTGGGAAAACCATAGCTTTGACTAAACGGACCTTTGTTGGCAAGGTGATGTCTGCTTTGTAAATATTGGTTGGAAAACTGCATTGGAAAATTCAGACAGCTGTGAATTTCAAAGGATGACTGCGTTTCCATTCTCATATTGTTTTGGAACGTGCAAATTTGAATGAATTGGCCTTAAATGTGAACCAAATTGATTTCTCCCTGATTCCTTTGAGCAACCATATGGCTGTATATTGCACAAGGGCCCAGTGGCGTAGCGTGGGGGGTGCAGGGGGGGCCGGCCGCACCGGGCGCAACATCTGGGGGTTAGGGTTAGGGGGCGCAAATCCACGGGTTAGGGGGCGCAAATCGGCAGGGGTTAGGGGTGCAAATTACTTGCCTTGCCCCGGGTGCTGACAACCCACGCTACGCCACTGCAAGGGCCCACAGGAGGTAGCAAAGTCCCCAAACCCAGAAATCTTCTTAAATTATTGTATATGAAATTTTTGTGTGTCATTTTTGAGAACAATTGGGTTTATCTTTTCTCTGATAGAAACAAGCCAACTGCCATGTCAATTAATATTACATATAAAGGAACTCCTGTACATTATATATATTCTGATTACATATCCTCTTCTCATAATGTTTCATCTCTGATTTGAAGGAATGTCATTGGGTACAGGGGTATAATCAAACTAAATTTGATTATATTCCCTGTATTATACTCACCTTGCTTTCTTATGTAGCTGAAAGGCACCATCCATGTGCATATAGACCCATTTGCTAAACACCTATTTGCTAAACAGAATAAACACCTATTAAAAACATATTTGTTCAGGAATTTGCTGTCTGCTAATTTTTCCTGGCTGTTAATCGCATTGCTTGGCCATTTGTTTCAGTATTTTGACAAACCAACAAACAAATAAAAGAGGGAGGTATCAACAGGTTCAAGGAAACCCCAGTTTTCAGAAGTTTTTATTTTTTTATTTTTTATTTTTAAGATTAAGGGGGAAACCCTAAGTGGGAGGATCCCAAAATAGCCCAACTTGTCCAGTGCACATTTAGTGGCCTTAGAAAGCTAACTGAATTTTTGTGGGGAAATGGAAAAGCAGGAGAGAGAAGGAACCACATAAAATATCTCAAACAGTAGAATTCCATGCTGCAATATTTTGCAGCTCCCCTTCTTAGCCCTAATAAGTGTGGTTGGACCTGTTCGGTGGCAGCATTCTTGCAATTACCAGTTGATGGGGACAAGCAATATAAGAAAGCTGTCTCCATCATCCCTTACTTGCGAGCTTCCCAGGGATTATTATGGGGAGAGTGACGCTGTAGTAAAGATTTCACCCGAGCTCCCTTGTCCCCACCAGGGCTCCTGTGTCTCTGTCTGCATGAAAGGGTTTAAGTGCCAAAGGTGCACCTCCCATGCTGTGGGGGGGAAGAGATGCACCTGTTGAATAGCCACAGCATAGCGCTGCAAGGATGGGGGGGAAACCATGGAGACATGATGAACTACGGTGGTTGTTGTTGTTTAGTCGTTTAGTCGTGTCCGACTCTTCGTGACCCCATGGACCAGAGCACGCCAGGCACTCCTGCCTTCTACTGCCTCCCACAGCTTGGTCAAACTCCATGGGACTCTCAAGAGTCTCCTCCAGCACCATAATTCAAAAGCATCAATTCTTTGGCGATCAGCCTTCTTTATGGACCAGCTCTCACTTCCATACATCACTACTGGGAAAACCATAGCTTTTACTATACAGACCTTTGTACTTAATTTGTTCCGGAGGTCCGTTCTTAACCTGAAACTGTTATTAACCTGAAGCACCACTTTAGCTAACGGGGCCTCCTGCTGCTGCTGCCACGCCGCCAGAGCACGATTTCTGTTCTTATCCTGAAACAAAGTTCTTAAGCTGAAGCACTATTTCTGGGTTAGCGGAGTCTGTAACCTGACGCGTATGTAACCCGAGGTACCACTGTACTCCGTTAGGAATGCATCCTGTCAACCTGCAGTGTGTCGTCTTTTTTTTTTTTTACGTTTGGCTATGGGAAGAACTTTGCTTACAGGGAACGCTGAGCAAAGGGGAGGTGGCATTTGCAAATGTCTCTCGGGGGGGGGGAGGAGCAGTGACGTCCACATATGGTTGAATGGGTATCAGAGGGACGTTGCTTTGTAGCAGGCCCGGCTCATTTAGAGTCCAGAGTCCCAGGTAATTGACGTCAGCTAGTCAGCTATTTCTCTCTCGCCTTCTCCCTCCCTCAACAGCACTCAGACGATCCACAGTGTGGCATTAACAGGCTCGGAAGGGCAGCTGGGGAAATGTCAAGTAGCATCCTTTAGGCGAGCCTGGCTGGTTAACCATTACGCAGAGGGTTTTTTCCAGCGTCGCCACGGCTGAGCTTTCCGGTAACCTGCCATAGGATACCGTCAGTGGAAAGACAGAGCGTAGGGATTCTGTCCCCGGCTCAAGGCAGGGGGTGACCCTTTCTTTTCTTTTTTTAATTTTTATTGATTTTAACATATAAATTATAAAATGTACCACAAAACTTATCACTTATACAATCTTTTTAGACTTCCATCAGCACTTCTGATGATCCACCATTTTAACCACTTCTTATGCATTTCTTAACTTTATATTGCCTTTAGATCTCTTAACAAATCATCCTTCCCCTTCTCCAATTTTGCAATACTTCCAATAATACTCCTCACAAAACTTCTGGCAAACCTACAAACGTCGTCTGATCTTCAGAAATACTTTTCAAGTAGTCCGTAAATTTACTCCAGTCTTCCGTGAATTTCTGGTCCCACCGGTTTCGAATCCTTCCTGTTAGTTTATCTAGTTCTGCATAGTCCATTAACTTCATCCTCCATTCTTCAATCGTCGGTAATTCTTCTTGCTTCCATTTTTGGGCCAGTAATATTCTTGCTGCTGTTATTGCATCTCCCCACAATGCCCAGTACAAATGCTTCTGGTTTCCTTATGAATGTATATTTCACCATTTTTTTCATCTCATTATATATCATCTCCTAGAAGCATTTCACCTTTTTACATTCCCACCACATGTGATAAAATGTTCCCTCTTTTTCTTTACATTTCCAACGTTTATTACTGACTCTATACATTTTCGCTAACTTGACAGGTGTAATATACCATCTATACATCATTTTCATCACATTTTCTTTTAGGGCATTGCATGCCGTAAATTTTAAAACTTCTTTCCATAATTTTACCCAATCACTCAGCTGTATATTATACCCAAAATCTTTGGCCCAGTGAATCATAACCGACTTAACCTCCTCGTCCTTCAAATGCCATTCAAGCAGCAGTTTATACATTTTAGACAAAATTTTAGAATCAGGCAGGGGGTGATCCTTTCAACTTGGTTATCTGTCTCCCAAATAAGCCAGGCCTCACAGATCATCTTTTGATATGCATTTTGATATCAAGTGTGGCGCAAGCAGCATCCTGTGTTTGACAATTAAGACACAGGCATTGCCCGCCCCCTAGCCTTTAACGTCATTAGCCATATAGATCGTTTCTCTGCAAATTAGAAGAGGCAGTTGAGAACCCTGGCATAATATAACGGTGAAGGATACAATCTTGAGGGATCTCTGGTTGAAATCTAATCTTGGCCTCAAATTCACAAGGGTGGCTTGAGGGCAGCCACAGGCTACAGTGGTACCTTAGTTCTCAAACACCTTGGTACTCAAACAACTTGGAACCCAAACACTGCAAACCTGGAAGTGTTTCAGTTTGCGAACTTTTTTCGGAAGCCAAACATGCTCCGTTTTGAGTGTTATGCTTCCGTTTTGAGTGCCGCACTTCCGTTATGAGTGTTATGTTTTTGCTATTTATTTTGCGTTTTTGTTTTTGTGACTTTTTGCTTTTGTGACTGTGTGGGACCCAGTTCAGCTACTGACTGACTGACTGTGTGACTGCAGTACATTGTTTATTACTTTCATTTTATGGATCAATGGTCTCGTTAGACAGTAAAATTCATATTAAATTGCTGTTTTAGGGGTTGTTTTTAAAAGTCTGGAACGGATTAATCCATTTTGCATTACTTTCTATGGGAAAAAGTGCCTTGGTTTTGGAACGCTTTGGTTTTGGAACGAACTTTGGTTTTGGAACGAACGGATTAAGTTTGAGAACCAAGGTACCACTGTACTGCTTCTTGTTCTCAGTGCTGCTGATTGAAACATGGGGATAATCATACTGGTCTACCTC
This sequence comes from Podarcis liolepis, assembly GCF_965112155.1. Taxonomy (NCBI): domain Eukaryota; kingdom Metazoa; phylum Chordata; class Lepidosauria; order Squamata; family Lacertidae; genus Podarcis; species Podarcis liolepis. The sequence goes on from NC_139555.1 coordinate 8,220,500, forward strand.
ACAGCGTTGTTTCATTGCAAGGATTATTGGGGGGGGGTAGGTCCCCTGCTTTGCATGCATACCAGTTTTAGGTAAACCCCCTCACAGGTTTGTGATGATTTGTTGTTGTTGTTTAGTCGTTTAATCGTGTCCGACTCTTCGTGACCCCCTGGACCAGAGCATGCCAGGCACTCCTGTCTTCCACTGCCTCCCGCAGTTTGGTCATAGAATCCTAGAGTTGGAGGAGATCACAAGGGCCATCGAGTCCAACCCCCTGCCAAGCAGGAAACACCATCAGAGCACTCCTGACATATGGTTGTCAAGCCTCTGCTTAAAGACCTCCAAAGTAGGAGACTCCACCACACTCCTTGGCAGCAAATTCCACTGTCGAACAGCTCTTACTGTCAGGAAGTTCTTCCTAATCTTTAGGTGGAATCTTCTTTCTTGTAGTTTGGATCCATTGCTCCGTGTCCGCTTCTCTGGAGCAGCAGAAAACAACCTTTCTCCCTCCTCTATGTGACATCCTTTTATATATTTGAACATGGCTATCATATCACCCCTTAACCTCCTCTTCTCCAGGCTAAACATGCCCAGCTCCCTTAGCCGTTCCTCATAAGGCATCGTTTCCAGGCCTTTGACCATTTTGGTTGCCCTCCTCTGGACACGTTCCAGTTTGTCAGTGCCCTTCTTGAATTGTGGTGCCCAGAACTGGACACAGTACTCCAGGTGAGGTCTGACCAGAGCAGAATACAGTGGCACTATTACTTCCCTTGATCTAGATGCTATACTCCTATTGATGCAGCCCAGAATTGCATTGGCTTTTTAAAAAACTCATGTTTGTAGCTTCGAGAACACTGTCCATCCGTCTCATCCTCTGTCGTCCCCTTCTCCTTGTTTGTGATGATTAAGCAGCGTATAAAATTGTTGTGGAGTGGTTGGACGCAGAGGAATGGTGGGAGGAACCAGATGGGGAACCCTCAAAGGAAGAAGGCTCAGAGCGAGGGGAATGGTGGTGGTCAGAAGGAGAAGACCAGGAAGAGGAGGTGTCAGAAGCTGAGGGGTTAGCAGGGCTTAGTGAGCTGGGAGAGTCTGTGGCAGAGAGCAGTCAAGAATCGGAGGCAGAAGCTGCAGCAGGTGAGTGGCAGGTGGGAGGGAGAGGAATCAGGCTGGTGATGAGTCACGGGTGTTCTTTGCTCAAAATAACAGCAATAACAACATTTTCTCCTGTTGGAAATTTCTGTGGAAATTCTCCCTCATTTCTGTGGAAACTTGGGCACTTTTTGGAAGAAAGTCAGCATACAGATGAATTATAATAAATAAATAAAATTGACCAATTAAAAAAATCACCATACCTTTATGTTTTTTATATTAAAAAAAAAATCTACGAGACCAGCACGTGGTTACAAACAACTACCCCAGATGGAAAAAAAGAAAGGCAAAGAACTGAGTGTGTGAAGGGTTAATTGTGCTGTGTATGCTACTGTCTTCCTTTCCTAAACAGCTAAATCTGCACAGCTGTGCTTAAGCCATGCAGCCAAGGAAGCCCATCTCTTAAAACTGTTTTTATTAATTTTAAAAAATGACAAAGGAACTAAAATCATGAAACAGCAAAGTCATGCTAAGCCAGGACTGTGGCTCATGGCTTAGGGATATTCAAGCATGGTCCACAAAGCATTAAATGACTGGAACTGATGTGCAGCGTGTGGGGAAATAAAATTTTGCCATTGACAAAATATTGTGGTTGGAGAGTGCTAGGAAAAGTGAAAGCCCCTTTAAAAGGAAGCCTGAATGACTCCCGACAGATCTGTATGCTCTATAAATTGACAGAAGGGCAACTGATCACGGAAACCCTGGTCTCTGCTGCCACTTTCAGGACACAATATTCAATTGCAGCCATCCTCCACAGTTTGCATCTCTAGAAGGGTTGCCAACAACCCCTGCCCTGTGCCCCAAATGTTTTTAGACTACAAATCCCACTATCCCTGACCATTAGCTGGGCCTGAGGAGCACTGTAGCCCAACATGTGCCCAAGGCACCAGTTGTGGGGAACCAGAGCCTTGCCCAATCTTAATGAACTATCATAATCCCCAGCCAGTGGTGATGGGATCTGTAAGAGGCTAAGGGTGTGAGGAAATAATAAACGAAAATCTGGCCTTATTCCCATATGGGGGACACAAGAGCCATTTGTAGGTTCTCCATCGGTCGGAGAAAATAACAGAGGCCAACCAGAGAATATTGCAAAGCAAAGCAGCTAGTAAGCCTGATCTTTATTGAACTGTTTCAACAGGGTGCCCCCTTCACACGCAGGAGAAGGAGGAGGACCCAGAACCCAGATGTGCCCGCCCTTGTATAGACATTTTAAATTGCCCGCCTTAGAGTCCAAGACCACCCCCAGAAACATCATACCTACATCACAGAAAGGGCGGTCTACAACAGAGATCTGAGTGGGTTGTTTACCTCCTGTCTGGCAAGTTACCGTATTTTTCGTCCCATAGGACGCTCCGTCCCATAGGACGCACCTAGTTTTTTGGGGGGGAAATAAAGGAAATTCCCCCCCTTTATTTCCCCCCCCAAAACCAGGTCGGGGAAACTGAACCAGGTCAAGGAACAGCGGGATGGCGGCGCTGCGCCTCCTTGCTGTCCCCCAAGCTTGTGGGGCTGTCCGATGCCTGTCCGGCGGGCGGGGTGCTCTGCTTCAGGGCGCCCCTCGCGCCGGGCGGCAGACTGCTATCCGCAGCGTGGGGAGCCCTCAGGGGAACTCCCGCAGGGCTCCAACACGCTGCGGATGTCTGCCCGGCACGAGGGGCGCTCTGCTTCAGGGCGCCCCTCACGCTGGGCAGCAGGATGCTATCCGCAGCATAGGGAGCCCTGCGGGGAACTCCCGCAGGGCTGCCTAGGCTGTGGGTGTGTTCCCGAGGCGCTGGGCGCTCTGCTTTCAGCGCGCCCGGTGCTCCGGGAAGCAGGCTGCTATCCGCAGCCTAGACCAGTGTTTCCCAACCTTTTTTGGGCAAAGGCACACTTGTTTGATGAAAAAAATCTCGCGGCACACCACCATTACAGCCCTGTGACGTCAGCGCGCAGCGTCACGCCGGGAGGGACGCATGAAAGTGAAAGTTTTCAATTTTTTCCCTCCCCCTTGCCGGGGAACCTCCAAGCTTTGGGGGTGGGGGGGGGAGGAGGCAGCAAAGCGAGGGACTGAGGGACCCTAACCCTAACCCTCACCGATCACCCGGGAAAGCATGCGAATGAGGAGCCCCCGTGTCCTGCTCCCGGCAGCGGACGGCACAAAGCGAGGAGGCCTGGACAAGGCAGCACGCTCCCCACTCTCGCTGCTTCGGGGCTTTTCTCCTCCAGGCCGCTTTCGAAGTCCCCTTCTCCGCTCCCAAGAGCCGGAGCCGCTGCTTCCAGGCCCTGTCCGAGCCCCGACTTGTGGCCTCACTTCGAGGAGCGCCTGTTGCTGGGGACGGGGCTGCATCCCCCTCAGCCGCCGCCTCGCTTCCTTCCAGGAGACCCGACGGCTCCCCCTCTCCCGCTCGCCCTCCTGCACCCGCAGCAGACCGAGACCTCCCCGCCCCCGCCCGGCTCGGCCCTACCTGGGCGCCTCCAAGCCCGGCCGGCTCCGCGTCGCGCTCCACGCCGGGCAGCTGCAGCGGGGGCGCGCAGCAGCCCGGCTGAGCGCGCCCCGGAGCCGCCGCGCCGTCGCTCGCGAGTCCCTCCGAGAGCCCTCGGGACTGACTCCGGAGTCGCGAGGCGGCGCGTCGCCCAGGGAAGGGGCGGCTTCCCACAAGTCCTCCGGGAAGCAAACGCCCTCGCCCGCCTCCCTCCAGGCAACATCTCGCGGCACACCAGGCAACATCTCACGGCACACTAGTGTGCCGCGGAACACCGGTTGGGAAACACTGGCCTAGACAGCCCTGCAGGAACTACCGCAGGGCTACCTAGGCTGCGGGTGTATTCCCGAAGCACCGGGCGCGCTGAAAGCACAGGTCGGGGAAACTGAACCAGGTTGAGGAACAGCGGGATGGCGGCGCTGCGCCTCCTTGCTGTCCCCCGAGCTTGTGGGGCTGGCTGATGTCTGTTCGGCGGGCGGGGCGCTCTGCTTCAGGGCGCCCCTCGCGCTGGGCGGCAGGCTGCTATCCGCAGTGTGGGGAGCCCTGCGGGGAACTCCCCAGGGCTCCAACACGCTGCGGATGTCTGTCCGGCAGGTGGGGTGCTCTGCTTCAGGGCACCCCTTGTGCCGGGCGGCAGGCTGCTATCCGCAGCATGGGGAGTCCTGCAGGGAACTCCCCAGGGCTCCAACACGCTGCAGATGTCTGTCCGGTGGGCGGGGCGCTCTGCTTCAGGGCGCTCCTCACGCCAGGCGGCAGGCTGCTATCCGCAGCATAGGGAGCCCTGCGGGAACTCCCGCAGGGCTGCCTAGGCTGCGGATGTGTTCCTGAAGCCTGGAGAGCGAGAGGGGTCGGTGCGCACCGGCCCCTCTCGCTCTCCAAGCTTCAACGAAAGCCTGCATTCGCCCCATAGGATGCACCCAGATTTCCCCTTCATTTTTGGAGGGGGAAAAGTGCGTCCTATAGGGTGAAAAATGCGGTGCCTGTTAATGCTTACTTGATTGGATACCGTGGGGAGCCTGGCCAATCTTTTGTAATGATAAATACTTAGTTCCTGAGCCAGGTCATAGGCTCACCCTATTCATACACAGACACACCCTTAAGACAGGATTTGTGAAGGAAAAGACAATGGCGAGGCTTTTTCATTTGACTTTGCAGAGAAAACATTTGGTCAGTTTGGGAGTCAAAATGGCTTCATGGCTGCCCCAGACATGTGGTTTACATATTTATGTACGTGCTTGCTTGGTACATTTATGAACCTTTATTATACACATAAGACCTTAATTTTTTTATTTCGTGTATTTCTGCTTTCTTTGTTCCCATATCGGTTTTCTCCAAACCGCTTTCGGATGCCAGGGTCTTGAATGACATTACTCCGAATGAAGATATAGCTTTCTCACTCTTGGTTGCTTGTTACTTTCTGGGATGCTGGAACAGAAAGTGCATTTTTATCTCCTTTTCTCTCTCGGAGTATAGGTCTGGGTCTGCCTTTCATCATTCTCAAGGAAAACCAAGTCCCTCTAGGCTCCACTAGGTGGAGGCACTTCCTTGGAGGAATAGGACATAGACGGTGTCACCCTAAAAGTAAAGGTAAAGGTACCCCTGACCATTAGGTCCAGTCGTGACCGACTCTGGGATTGCGGCGCTCATCTCGCTTTATTGGCCGAGGGAGCCGGCGTACAGCTTCCGGGTCACGTGGCCAGCATGACTAAGCCACTTCTGGCGAACCAGAGCAGCACACGGAGATGCCGTTTACCTTCCCACCGGAGTGGTACCTATTTATCTACTTGCACTTTGACGTGCTTTCAAACTGCTAGGTTGGCAGGAGCAGGGACCGAGCAACGGGAGCTCACCCACATCGCAGGGATTTGAACCGCCAACCTTCTGATCGGCAAGTCCTAGGCTCTGTGGTTTAACCCACAGTGCCACCCATTAAACTACGGCATCTTAGTCTGACACAAGGCACTTGCAGATTACATTGGGAAACCATGAGGCTCAAGTCCCAGGGTCTGACACCTACTGGACTCTCCTGATGTGATGAAGACTTGCAACTCTTCAAGAGATGATTAGGGAAACAGCCTTTGAATCCGGAGCCTTCAAGAAGGAGGAAGACCTTTCTCTGCTCCAGACCTTCTTCACAGAGGAAGTGGGAAGAGAGACCTTGCTGCAGGCTCTGACATCATACACCCTGTTGTCTCTGCCCCATTGCTGCGCACATGTTCAAAGAGGCGCCTATGTGCCCACAGCTGCACACACACAGAGAGACACCGTGCTGCACGCAGATGGGACTCCCAGGGTGGTGGCCTTTTGCAATGTTGCCATGAATGCACGGGATGGGGCAGTACTGTGTAGCCCATGGGGGTGGGCCTTGGGTCATGCTCCCAAGCAGAAAGGTCTGAAGAGGCTTGTTCCATCAGTCCAATGGCAGGGTTGCGAGAGACGCTGTACTTTTAAAAGACACCTCGCCAAGGAGCCTAAACTTGCTCACGAGCCATTTTGTAGATGTTGTAAGGGAGGCAGCAAATCTTCCCAGCCTTTCATTCTGCAAAGTAAGCCACTCAAGGCTCAAGCCGCTGCTTTTGATCTGACGGCATAAATATACAGATTTGTAGCATCTGTCTTGCTCACTAAACCTACTTGGGTGGTTGAAATAATGGGATTTCCTTCCGAGGGAATCCTTTAAGAAGCAGTGGGGATAAGAACAGGAGTGGACACACAAGCACAAAAGGCTTCTCTGGTGCATCTTTCCTGTGGCCTATGGAATCTACTCTCCTTTGATGCATGTATCACGTGGGCCAAGAGCCCAGCGCATGTGAGTGCAGTTGCCAACTTTACAATTGGGGCCTGCAGCTGTGCCTCTAACAGTAGCAGAGTGTGCAGACGTTAGCAGCTCCTGGGAGTCATTTTGGACTCACAGCTGTCCATGGAGGTGCAGCTTAATTCTGTGTCCAGGGCAGCTGTTTACCAGCTCCATCTGGTACGCAGGCTGAGATGCTACCTGCCCCCAGCGTGGTGCATGCTCTAGTTATCGCCCACTTGGACGACTGCAATGCGCTCTACGTGGGGCAACCTTTGAAGGTGACCCAGAAACTACAATTAATTCAGAATGCGGCAGCTAGACTGGTGACTGGGAATGGCCACCGAGACCACATAACATCGGTCCTGAAAGACCTACATTGGCTCTCAGTACGTTTCAGAGCACAATTCAAAGTGTTGGCGCTGACCTTTAAAGTCCTAAACGGCCTCAGCCCATTTGGAAACGAATGAGTCAGCCTTAATTGAAAGCCCCATTGTGCAATGAAGAGAAGGACCTGTGCACACCAACTGAAGCAGGACCCTGAGCCCATAGTTGGGCTGGATGCATCACTGACTCATCCCTTACCTCCTTTGCTAGGGAGGTGGAATGTGAACTGGTTGAGCCTGATAGTTACAGCCTAAATGATGGAGACTTGGGCAAGGGGGAAATAGTGAAAACTGGCAAAGACTTTGGGCAGTGTTGATGGGTAAATCAGTCATCCAACAGTTATAGGAACAGAATACTTATTGAACTACCCAATAGCTGATTTGCTCTGAAGTTGTCCCCAGGTGATCTTGTCATTGTCTCTTTCCAAGAATTTCCACAACCAAAGATAGATTGTGTTTTCTTAGAGTCTTTGGAATAGGTAACAAAGGTAAAGGCAAAGGACCCCTGGACGATTAAGTCCAGTCAAAGGCGACTATGGGGTTGTGGTGCTCATCTTGCTTTCAGGCTGAGGGAGCCGGCGTTTGTCCACAGACAGCTTTCTGGGTCATGTAGCCAACATGACTAAACTGCTTCTGGTGCAACAGAATACCATGATGAAAACCAGAGTGCACGAAAATGCCATTTACCTTCCCACTGGAGCGGTACCTATTTATCTACTTGCGCTGGCGTGCTTTTGAACTGCTAGGTTGGCAGGAGCTGGGACGGGGCAATGGGAGCTCACCCCGTTGCAGGGATTCGAACCGCCAACCTTCTGATCAGCAAGCCCAAGAGGCTCAATGGTTTAGACCACAGCGCCACCTTTGGAACATGCTCAGAAGAAGACTCCTTCTTTCTTGTTGGTAGCATTGGGACTGTTATTATATGTATGTTGATGCTGCTTGACTAAATGTTTGAATTTTTTACTGATTCATAATTTCTGTAAGTTGCCCAGAGGGATAAAAATGCCACAAGTAATTAAATATATAATCCTGCACAGAGACCAAGCCAGCTCAGTTCCTGATTCCACTTGCATCATCATAGAGAGGACAGGCTCACATTCAGTTGAAAGCTCCAGTAGTGCATTTAAAGTACCGTATTTTTTGCACCATAACATTCACTTTTCTTCTCCTAGAAAGTAAGGGGAAATGTCTGTACGTGTTATGGAGCGAATGCCTACGGATGGCGGGGGGATCTGCTGCAGTCGTGAGCAGAGGATCCATGGTTCCCCTTCCTTCCCTCCTCCGTGGCTCGCTTTGAAACAGCAAAGCGGGAGAAGAGCCGCTGAGTGGGGAGGAGAGAGAGACAGAGAGCCTGCTTCTTTAAAGGAGCAAAGCAGTGTAAGCGGCTCCTGTCCAGTTGGCTCCTTTAAAGCAAGCAGGCTCTCTGTCCCTCTCTCCTCCCCACTCAGCTGGCTAAATAGCAGCAAAGTTTTTCAGTGAGCCGGGGAGGAGGGAGAGAAGCAGAGCCTGCTTGCTTTAAAGGAGCAAAGTGGGAGAGGTGAGGAGCCTTCTCCTCTTATACCCCTCTTCTGCATTATTAGCAGCATCCTTCTCCACACACCCCACGCGTGCTCCTTGTCCCTTGAGTGCTTTTCCTTCCCTCCCCACTTAAAATGTGGTTACAAAGCATGGATCCACATGGATCCTCAGGATTTTTGCACTGGGTCACCCCAAACTCACCGTCAGATCACATGTCTGTGGCCACAGCATGAACCACAAAAATCATACATCCACTGTTTCGTTTAGATTTTTTTTCTTGTTTTCCTCCTCTAAAAACTACGTGCGTGTTATGGTCTGGTGTGTGTTATAGAGCGAAAAATACGGTAACTTTAGACTCTACCTTACCGAAGGCTCCCCACAACCCTTTAGATCAGTGGTGGCCAAACTTGGCCCTCCAACTGTTTTTGGACTACAATTCCCATCATCCCTAGCTAACAGTACCAGTGGCCAAGGATGATGAGAATTGTAGTCCCAGAACAGCTGGAGGGCCAAGTTTGGCCATAGCTGCTTTAGATAGTAACAATGTGAATGACTTACGGTAATTTACTTTAAACAAGCTAAGCCAGCCATGCTGCTTTGCCCACCACCCCCCAGCTCATTTTGCTGTGGGTGTCCTGGGCAGCTCCCAAATTGTGCCCTTAATAAGCTCTGGTATTGTTCCATTAGTGATGGATGAATCTGTTGTTTTTGGCTTCTCTCAGTTTCCCACATTTCCACAGCAATTTGTGATTTGTTTTATTTGGGTTGGGGGGCGGAATCCTTCTAAAAATTTGCTAGCATTTAACTGTGGATACCTCCTGATATCTGGGACGCGGGTGGCGCTGTGGGTTAAACCACAGAGCCTAGGACTTACTGATCAGAAGGTCGGTGGTTCAAATCCCCGTGACGGGGTGAGCTCCCATTGCTCGGTCCCTGTTCCTGCCAACTAGCAGTTCGGAAGCACGTCAGAGTGCAAGTAGATAAATAGGTACCACTCCGGCGGGAAGGTAAACGGCATTTCCATGCTCTGCTCTGGTTCGCCAGAAGCGGCTTAGTCATGCTGGCCACATGAACCGGAAGCTGTATGCCGGCTCCCTCGGCCAATAAAGCGAGATGAGCGCCGCAACCCCAGAGTCATCTGTGACTGGACCTAATGGTCAGGGGGACCTTTACCTTTACCTCCTGATATGCATATTTTTTTTCAAACAGGTCCCCCCCCCCAATATAATGTTGCTTTGTATGTTATTTTCACCAACCTATGCACACCTTCCCCTGACATGCGCATCTTCATAAACATGTTCTGGTTGCAGAAATTCATTGCAAAATTCAGAGAAGTGCAAATTTCGAAAGATGCTTGTGTTGCTGTTTGAGACGCCCCAGTGGCAAGTCCTTCAAATGTTTAGACAAAGCATGAATGATACACTGGGCAAAGGATTCGGGATATAATATCCAAATGGCAGGTTGGGAAAGGTTATGGAAAACAGACTTGAAATTTACGGCATGTTGTACATTGAAAGAAAATTATATGAAAATGATGTACCGGTGGTATTTGACTCCTAGTAAGTTGGCAAAAATGTATAGGACAAGTACAAATACCTGCTGGAAATGTAAAGAAAAAGAAGGTCCCTTTTATCATATGTGGTGGCCGTGTAAGGTAACAAAAGCTTTCTGGGAGATGATATATAATGAAATGAAAAAAAATGCTTAAAATAACCTTTGTTAAGAAACCAGAAGCGTTTTTATTAGGAATTACAGGTAGCAACATTACTTTTTTATGTATGGAACAACATAATGGATGTTATGTATGGATGTTACTAGCCTAGAGATGGAAAGAAGACAAAGTCCCTGCCAGAGAGGAATGGCAAACCAAGATGATGGACTATGCGGAGATGACAAAACTGACTGGAAAACACAGAAACCAAGAGGACAAAAACTTTATAAAAGAACGGGGAAAATGTATAAGTTACTTAGGAGACCGTTGTAAGCAGATGGAAACATTGGCAGGATTTTGATTTCACTTGTATTGTAATAATTACCATGGATAATAAGAATTGATATAAAAGTCAGAGTGTGGAAGAATGTGCAGTTCTAAATGTTTAAAATGGGACCCCATGGAGGGGGTGGAGGGAAGTCATGAGATTTGGAAGAATCTCTGTACAGTGGTACCTCGGGTTAAGAACTTAATTCGTTCTGGAGGTCCGTTCTTAACCTGAAACTGTTCTTAACCTGAAGCACCACTTTAGCTAATGGGGCCTCCTGCTGCCGCCGTGCGATTTCTGTTCTCATCCTGAAGCAAAGTTCTTAACCCGAGGTACTATTTCTGGGTTAGCGGAGTCTGTAACCTGAAGTGTCTGTAACCTGAGGTACCACTGTGATGGCCTGGGAATCTGATTCAGAGGCTGAACCGGAGGAACCCCAGCCTGCACAGGAGTCCCCGCCTCCAGGGCCGGCTGAGCTGGGGCAGGGCCTTGTATCTGAAGCGCCAGCACCTGTGCCGGATCCTCAGGAGCAGGCACCAGGTGATTCCACTCTGGCTCCGGAGGTGATTGAGGACACAGTGCCTACCGGTGCGCCTCTCCGAGCCCTGTCAGGGGAAGGTGAGTCTCCCCCTGGGTCCAGTAACCCTCCAGCCTCTCCTGAGCTGCAGAGGCTCAGGGCAGAGAGGTGGAGGGAACTGGTTTCTCCCAGGAGGAGTGCTCGCCTTAAGGCCAGGAGAGGCGGGTCTCCTGGGGGCTGGGACCGCCCCTGGCCTCAGAGAAGATAAAGGCCAGTCAGCCCGGTCCCAGGTTGCGGGAGCAACGTCGTTGAATACCTGCTTCTGCCCGGACCCAGACCTGTCCTTCCAGAGTTCCCGTCCCCGCCCGGCTTCCTGCTTCAGACCCCGCCTCGCTCTTTGTGAACTGTTTCCAGACTCGTGGCCCAGGACCAGACTTTGACCACGCCAACAGTAACCTTCCCCCCGGGACCAGCACAACCACTCTATATGGATATATATCTGGTTTTTCAAAAAATAATTTTGTATTTGTAAAACCAAATAAAAATGTTTTTTAAAAAAGAGAGACAATGTGTGAATGGGGCAGGCTTTCATGAAAAGGCAGATGGAACTGAATTTCTCCCCCACAGACTGGAGATGGGACTCGACTCAGCTCCTGCTCATCTCAGATTTGGTCCGTCATACAAGCCACACAACGGTCACATCCCAGAGATTAATAAACAGTAGGAAGTGGCTGGCCTGGCCTGTGCTCTGGCAGCCTTCCTGCCCCCCCCTCAGCCCCCTGCACTCGTGCCTCAGCCTAGGGATCGAGGGGTCTCTTGTGCAGTCTCATCATCTGGAAGATAATTGGATTTTAGCAAAAGGGAAAAAGCATTGGAGACGGTGCCCCTGGAGCTGAACTTGCTCGTGTTGCCTGGGCAGGCGGCAAATTATCCCCTGCCCAGAGGACCCAACTCTCTTCTCTTCTCTCTCTCTCTCTCTGAACCAGGGAGTCCATTAAGTTGAGTCAGTTTCTGTCTCTTCAATTTCCAGGCAGGGAGGTTTAGTGCAACTTGATGAGGGGGAGATAATAGCATAGTAATTTAATCGTCTCCCCAACCCCCTCCTTCCCTCCCACCCCCATCTTGTAGCATCAGGAAATTAGGAGGGAAGGAGACAGTAATCCGGATGGCATCGACTTTAACCCTTGTAATGTGGAGCGAGGCCAGTTCCCCTCCAGAAGCAGCAGCGGCCGTGAGAGGGAGGCATAAGGCAGGCCCCACGAGGCTCCCTGTGAAATGACTCTTGACCTCTTGGCGCTTGGTGAACTCTTGTGAACTGGCTCCGTTGGAAAGCCGTGCTTTCCAGGCCGCCCCAGGGCATTTGGGCACCTGGAGCGGAGCTGAGACTTGCTGCAACATTCGGACACCAGTTCCTGCGTTAATCCAATTAGTATTGCTAACAAGGATACTTGGCTCTTGCTGCCCAGGAGTTATCTTTCCTTTCCTTTCTTGCTTCCCACTCAACAAGAACCAGTTGTAACAAGAGGGCAAATGTGGAGGACCCCTTTAAGAGGAACTGTTGACCATAGCACCCTATCTAGCGCTACATACTGTGGGTTAAACCACAGAGCCTAGGACTTGCTGATCAGAAGGTCGGCGGTTTGAATCCCCGTAACGGGGTGAGCTCCCATTGCTCGGTCCCTGCTCCTGCCAACCTAGCAGGTCGAAAGCACGTCAAAGTGCAAGTAGATAAATAGGTACCGCTCCAGTGGGAAAGTAAATGGCATTTCCGTGTGCTGCTCTGGTTCGCCAGAAGCAGCTTAGTCATGCTGGCCACAAGACCTGGAAGCTGTTTGCCGGCTCCCTCGGCCAATAAAGCGAGATGAGCGCCACAACCCCAGAGTCGGTCACGACTGGACCTAATGGTCAGGGGTCCCTTTACTTTTACCTTACCCTAATTTGCAGCAGCTGGAGGAAAATACAGTATTCAGATGTACGCAAGGATCTCTGTGCACCTACTCACACACTTATATATATATATACCATGCCTTTTGTGGAATAATGGCGTTAAAAGCTACCTCAAAGGTAATCTGATCCAACACCATGCCAGTACAGGAAACCCATGGCTGTAGCATTCCAATTAAAATGTTCAGCTGGTTGAGAAAGAGAGAGAGAGAGAGAGAGAGAGAGAGAGAGAGAGAGAGAGATTGTAATAATGATGTAGGGCAGTAACTATACACAGAGACCATTCTCCATCAGTACAGAAACACACACATACACACCACCCCTGAGTAAGATGGGAGCCCAAGCTAATGATGATGATGATGATGATGATGATAATAATAATATACCCCACCCCACCCTCCCCGGCCAAGACTGGGCTTGGGGCAGCTAACACTAGTAAAAACATTAAAAACAAAACAAAACAAAAACAGTTGATTAAAATATAAGTTAGAATACAGTTTAAAAGGCAGCTTAAAATGCAGCCTCATTTTAGTGGTAGCCTATAGATCAAAGCCATAATGGGAGAAAATGTCAAATATTCACCAAATATCCATGGTGGTCCTACACGGGCCAGCAAAAAGAGCTGAGAGAAAATTTATATACAAATCCCATATAAGGGGTTCCATTAAAAAAATATATGGGGGGGGGGGTTAGGCTGAGTCCAGCCCAAAGGCCAGGCAGAACAGCTCCGTCTTGCAGGCCCTGCAGAAAGATGTCAAATCCCGCAGGGCCCTGATCTCCTGCAGTAGGGCGTTCCACCAGGCAGGGGCCAGAGCTGAAAAGGCCCTGGCCCCGGTTGAGGCCAATCTAACTTCCTTGGGGCTCGGGACTTCCAAAGTGTTATTTATGGACCTTAAGGTCCTCCGCGGGGCATACCAGGAGAGGCGGTCCCGTAGGTACGAGGGTCCTAGGCTGATGAAGGAACAAGTGAATTAAGTACCCAGGTGACAAGAGGGAAAGTACCACCTCTTTAATTAATGAGTGCTGAAACAGTTTGCTGCACTCGCTGCCAAGGCAGCACTTTGGGAGCAGAAGTTGAAGAGGAGGAGAACTAGTAGGGTCCCCAAACTCAGGAGGGCTTGCTTGTCTCTGTTGCTTGGAATGGCAAGCGCTGAAGGTGCTGCTTCTGCACTCGAGTCTGGTTTTTGGGCTTCCCAAAAGAGGCATTTGGCTGGATGTTGAGCTTAGAGGGGCCTTTGGCCTGATCCAGATGCTCACCATTCACTCATGTCTCCATGCCCATTCTCTTTTCTGACCACACCTCCAGCTGTAATCTCTTTTAACAGCTTTGTTTTTTTAAAATAAATAAATAGCATTTTCTTTGTGTCAGGGGAATGATGGGAGGCGCCGCCCCCTTCTCCTGAACCTTCCCAAGGGCAGGAGGACAGTACTGATTTAGAACAGTGGTTTGCAGAGGGGCATAGTCCAGAGGGGGAAAGCTGGGAAATACTGGGTGAGAGACAGCTGGCAGATTCAGTGTCCTTGGACAGTATTCCTGACCATAGCTGTCAACTTTCAGATTTGAAAATAAGGAATCAGCAGCCTCACCTGTCCCAGGGACAGTCTATGGGATATCTAACAATCCGGGATAGCAGCGGGAAATGGCGCTGGAATAAGGGGATTTCCCACAAAAAAGGGACGGTTGACAGCTATGTTCCTGACCCCCCTTTGCCTAGGACTAGATGGGATTTGAGAGTGATAGAACAAAGAGCTCAGTGGCAACAAACTCAGATTACCTGACATAGAGGTGACATAGATTAATGGGGACGGAGAGAGTGAGCCTTTACTGGGAGCAACACCATCTCTAGAGAGATATGCACTCCTTTGTCTCTCGCTGTGATTATGAAAGAAACTAACTGGTAAGAACACTCCTTTTCATTTGATCTGCTTATTTACTGCCACCGGGGAAAGGATCCCGTTCCCCGAAGCCTGACACTTTGGTGCAAAAATGAAAAGAGGTGGGTTCTTTTTGACAGTGCAGAGTATGAACCACCTTGGTGGTGGGAGCAAAGGAAAGGATCTGGCTATTCATCCAATGGGCAGGTGAGGTCCATCTGCCCAGGGGCTTAAACCTCCAGGGTGTACTTACCTGCTAGGCAGCCATTGCTGCTACCTGTGCAACCTGCTGCTGTGGAGCATATTGTGGTTGACTAGCAACTGCAGGTCTTCACAGCTCCAATCCAGAAAATGTGGCACTAGGCTGGCAGATCCGTGAGGAGAAGAAAAGGTCCAACATACGTTTCTGTAATCACCCTAGGAGAGCTTGTTAACATGAGCTTTCCAAATACCATATTTAGGATTTGCACAGCATTTCCCTTTAGGTCAGACTAAAGGTGACCCTGCCACTCATCCATTCTCATCACTATGCAGCTGGGCTCACTTGCCTAAGATACCTAGAGCAGAGGTGAGCAGACTTCAGGTTTGTGGAGACTTGGGCTGTGCATGCACACCATTTGTCTAAAACATATCCCTCCACCTGCCCAAGACCCCTGGGAACTGTAATTTAAGGATGCTGGGAATTATAGCTCTCTGGGGAGTAAACTACAGTTCCCCAGATTCTTCTCACAATCCCCGAATCCTGAAATTCCCCCAAATAATAATAATAATAATAATAATAATAATAATAATAATAATAATAATTTATACCCGCCCATCTGGCTGGGCGGCTTCCAACAGAACACTAAAATAACCTATTAAACATTAAAAGCTTCCCTAAACAGGGCTTCCTTCAGGTGTCTTCTAAAAGTTTGGTAGTTATTTTTCTCTTTGACATCTGGTGAGAGGGCATTCCACAGGGCGGGTGCCACTACCAAGAAGGCCCTCTGCCTGGTTCCCTGTAATTTGGTTTCTCATAGCGAGGGAACGGCCAGAAGGCCCTCGGAGCTGGACCTCAGTGTCTGAGCAGAACGATGGAGGTGGAGACGCTCCTTCAGGTATACTGGAATCAAATGCAAAGTAGTGTTCTATAGGGAACAACAGACTTTTGGAATTTACGAACAGGGAGCCTCTGAGTCCAGGAATTTGTTTTCAGTACCGGAATTGTGCTCATACTCCTGTCACACAAAAACGCACCGCTGGTCCCCCCCAATCCAAGCTCTCTTTATTTCAGCAGCCTAATTTAGATGGGTTGGGGGGGAAGGAAAAGCATTTCTGCTTCTTCTACACATATGTTTAAGAACAGCCATTCCCAGGAGCTGAGTCATGTCAGCGCTGAGACTTAATGGGCTGACTCATTCAATGTATCATCACCTGTTCTTGCCAGGCATGCAACCCTGTTTTCTGGGTTAGGCACCATCACATGGGATGGGAAGGTGTAAATAAAAATGCCTTGCATGTTGTTGAGTGCTTCTGGGTGTTCACCCTGCCTCCCAGGCTGCGGACCAGATCAACGGTGCAAAGTTAGCCACGAAAGAATTATTCTTTTACTGTATCACTTTGAATGGGTGGCGGTGGAAACGACACATTTAAATGCTCCCCCATATAAATAAATCTAAAACTTAGCCCATCGAGAAAGGCTTTTCCTTAATCTCCTCCCTATATGTTTACTTTCTACCCACCGTGAGAGAGTTGTGGGGGGTGTGTGTTTTAATGTGGGGGCGCAGTTAAGCATATGATCTCCCCCAGCTGCAGTCTGAAGTGGGAGAGCCAGGCAGGCTTCTGTTGCATATTTCTCATGACCATTGATAAATTTGGCCCTACTCATCAGGCCAGAGATCTAGCTTGGCCAGCCATCCCCAAATATGTGTCCCTTTACTAGGAGAGGAGCTCTCCTTACCCTTTCACCATTGTTGTTGTTGTTGTTTACTCGTGTCTGACTCTTCGTGACCCCCCTGGACCAGAGCACACCAGGCACTCCTGTCTTCCACTGCCTCCCACAGTTTGGTCAAACTCATGTTCGTAGCTTTGAGAACACTGTCCAACCATCTCGTCCTCTGTCGTCCTCCTTGTGCCCTCAATCTTTCCCAATATCAGGGTCTTTTCCAGGGAGTCTTCTCTTCTCATGAAGTGGCCAAAGTATTGGAGCCTCAGCTTCACAATCTGTCCTTCCAGTGAGCACTCAGGGCTGATTTCCTTAAGAATGGATAGGTTTGATCTTCTTGCAGTCCATGGGACTCTCAAGAGTCTCCTCCAGCACCATAATTCAAAAGCATCAATTCTTTGGCGATCAGCCTTCTTTATGGTCCAGCTCTCACTTCCATACATCACTACTGGGAAAACCACAGCTTTAACTATATGGACCTTTGTTGGCAAGGTGATGTCTCTGCTTTGTAAATATTGGTTGGAAAACTGCATTGGAAAATTCAGACAGCTGCGAATTTCAAAGGATTCGTTTTCCAAAAACCAAGCCTGTCTGAAAGCCTTGCCTTATCCAGCCACATGTGAATGCAAGGGTGTGGGTGGGTGTGAAGGCATTCTGCACATGCTCAGAAGCACTCTTGGACTACTTCACATATCCCAAGGGTTGACATTTGAAAGGAATCTGTAAAGTCCTCACACCCCACCATTACTGCCTGCCAGCCTTGTTAAGGTGTTCTCTACCTTCATACTTCAGGGGCAAATATACTCATAACCTTGCTCTGTCTTTTCCAGCAACAATAAATTTCCTTCCAGGGTTAATGGCTCAGCCTCAGCACCTGCCTTTGTGAGAACTTGAAGCTGGGAGATAGATGAGCCACCCGTCTGTTTTCTAATGAGGCTGTCTGGGCTTACTTCATTCAGCCACCTGCTGCCTCCCACATCAGCCGATTCCTGATTCTCAGCTACTAGGTGACTCCATCCTACGCTGCTGGCATTCCCCCCAGCATTACATCAGTCTTTGGATGAAAATGCCTGTGGGCCTCTTGTTGCTACACGAGGCTGGGATGCTAAAGGCCAGGCAGAGGACAAAAGTGGTACCCGGAAAAGGGGCCATACGCTTTGCATGCATAAGGAAAGTGAGGAGATTGTGGTCTTGCAAGGGTGCAGGGAACATTGTTTGAGCTCTTGCAGAACTACAGGTCCCAGAATAAGTGGAAGGGGGAAGCCCTGCCAATTATATCAGAGGACAGCTCTAGAAGCAATGTGTACATAAGCATTCAACAGAGTTTAGCATTGCAGCTAAACTTGCTTTCTCTTGTGTATGGTCTTAGCTCACAACAAAGGGCCTTCTTTTATTTTAGGTGACAGCATGCGAAATTGTTCCCTGCCTGCATCGATCTGAGTTACTGACACCTTAGGAATGGCAGCTGTTCTGTCCCCTATGGATACCTGTCCATGGCTTCTGGTTTGCAAATGTATGGAGATTGGTACGATTTGTGGACACAGACAGCTGTGCAATGAACCAACGGGACACAAAAATTAAATGACTACAGACCTCACCTTTTGAACTAGAACCTGGTCATTGCAGAAATGCATTTATTAAAGTCTGGCTGGTGGTTTGTTGTTTGATTTGAATTATTATTATTTATTATACAGCTTATACTGATTTTTTATGCTTCTGATTTGCTGTTCTTTTTAAAAAAGATTTTTTTATCATCCTTTTTTTCTTGGTTTAGCTTGTAAGCCACCTCAACAGTCTGCAATACACTTACAGTCAGTGTATAAATCTATTTATCAACCAATTACTTCAAGAAATGGGATGGGGTGGGGAAGAGGGAATGTGCTGTCTAATGAAGTAGTCAGATTTTGACTCTTTCCTATCCATCTTCCTGTGTTGTAACACACACACACACACACACACACACACACACTCTTACACCATTTCCCATGAAATATGGGTGGGTTTTTAAAAAGCACATTACAAGTAATTCAAGATGGCACTGGCCTATGCCAAATTAGTATAATGATATTACAGTGGTACCTCGGGTTACATACACTTCAGGTTTCAGATGCTTCAGGTTACAGACTCCTCTAACCCAGAAATAGTACCTCGGGTTAAGAACTTTGCTTCAGGATGAGAACAGAAATCATGCGGCGGCGTGGCGGCAGCAGGAGGCCCCATTAGCTAAAGTGGTGCTTCAGGTTAAGAACAGTTTCCGGTTAAGAACAGACCTCAGGAATGAATTAAGTTCTTAACCCGAGGTACCACTGTATGTTTATTCCCTTCAAATGCTCAAGAGTATCACTGCGGGGGAGGGGGGAGAGCACAGAAGAAAAGTGCATTCTGATTGGGGGGGGAGAGGTTTGTCCCACATATTAAGATTTCTGAGAGATCATGACAGATTTCACGTTTCTGCTCCCAACCTTCCTCTAACACAAGTCCTATTGATTTGATTGCTAATTTTCAGGTGAGCACACTTACGACTGCAGTCTTAATTTCCAGTTTGTGATTCCGTTATCATTTGTATGGGGAGAGTACCATTCCTTCAAGTAACCACAGAGGTCCAGCAATGGGTGGGAGGGCAAGCTACTTGCTTGGAGTGGATGGGGGTGGAGAATGCTCGCCTTGCCTCCACTTGCTTCCTCTGTTGCCGCCTCTGCTCCCAGTTGCAGCTACAGGTGTGTTCTAAGGTACCACCATCTTGATTCAGAGCCACCTGAAGCCAACAGGCCAAACATCTCTGTGAACAGCTGACCATGGGATTTGCAGAGGTGTAAAATGAGAGACTGTTGCACAACCCTGGGATCCAGCTAAGACTCCTGTTGTCTGTGCACTGCTTTCAATACACTCCAATACACAGTTAAGCATACCTATTTAGCTGCTGTTCATCCTGCTAAGGTGTCTAATATTGCTACTGTACAGGAGTTAGCACCATGGGGTTCAAGGTTAGCCAATTCTGTGCTGTATTATGGCTTTATAATTCATAACGAAAATTCACAACTGGCTGTGTGGGACGCTGCCATCTGGATACAGCCATTCAGAGCTGGTACACAGAGAAACTTGTGCAATATCAGCAGACCTATAATGCTGGTACCATTATCTCACCATTGTTCCAAAGCTTGGTTCTTAAGGATTGCCAACCAACCTTCCCATCCCTATCCCTGGTAGAAGAAGCAGTCATGGAGAAAGGCTTGCATTTTGCCCTGCAACAAGGGAACCGGTTTCCTTCTCATGAGCCTAGCTGCTGTTTCAGCACCACGGACAGCGCTTGCCGTTTATAGCAGATAATTCCTTCTTTGCCAAGCGCCTCAATCCCTGTTGACATTGGTTAAGAACCCATTGGGCAAAGGACGCGCATTGTACATAAAAAATGTCCAAAGACGTTGTTACACTGAAGCCTTGAATAGCCTCAGAGCAGTTTCATGCATCTCTGAATGGAAACATTCTGAAGCCTACCCTTCTGTCTTTTTAAGAGATTTGCAAAAACACAAAGAGAAATAAACCTAATGGGCAGAGGTGAAGAGGGTAATAAAACGACCCTCAGGCATTAGCTATTAAAAGCCACATGAGATGCAAAAATCCCCTGATGTGTGGGGCTAAGATTAAGGGGAGGAAATTAGGACTTGCCAAAGCCAATCAACTCAATGGTCCAGTTCAGCCCTTGCCTCTTGCTTATCCAAATATTTTCTGAGCACTTTCTCTCTCCGGGCTATCCCACCAGCCAATGGCCTAGCTAGGAACCAGCTCACCAAGACACATGCTGCCAAAAGGCACACACAGTTGCTCCCTGCGAGTCATAAACAAAAAAATCAGCAATGAGGAAAGCGGGAGAGG
Organism: Podarcis liolepis; assembly: GCF_965112155.1. Classification (NCBI taxonomy): domain Eukaryota; kingdom Metazoa; phylum Chordata; class Lepidosauria; order Squamata; family Lacertidae; genus Podarcis; species Podarcis liolepis. The sequence continues at coordinate 8,240,900 of NC_139555.1, forward strand.
TCATTGCGAGGAGTATGGGATGGGGGGGGGATGAAAATGGCACAGATTAGGACACTGCTCTTTGCTGGTTTGCAGACTATTTAAAGCAACTGGACAAAGAGAAACATGGTGAACCGGCAGCGCAATGACCATTTCATGCGGCACCAATAGATTCCTATGATGTGACCATTGCTCTCAAATTTTGCTGCAACATCTAATGGAGCTGAATGTTGGAAAGGACTTCTTCACACAACGTAAACTATGGAATTCACTCCTGCAAGAGGCAGCTGCCAACTTGGATGGCTTTAAAAGAGGATTAGGTGAATTTATGGAGAATAGGACTAGCAATGACAAACCTAGACAGCAATGACAAACCTAGACAGCATCTTAAAAAGCAGAGACATCACCTTGCCAACAAAGGTCTGTATAGTTAAAGTACTGATGTACGGAAGTGAGAGCTGGACCATAAAGAAGGCTGATCGCTGAAGAATTGATGCTTTTGAATTATGGTGCTGGAGGAGACTCTTGAGAGTCCCATGGACTGCAAGAAGATCAAACCTCTCCATTCTGAAGGAAATCAGGCCTGAGTGCTCACTGGGAGGACAGATCCTGAAGCTGAGACTCCAATACTTTGGCCACTTCATGAGAAGAGAAGACTCCCTGGAAAAGACCCTGATGTTGGGAAAGATGGAGGGCAGAAGGAGAAGGGGACGACAGAAGACGAGATGGTTGGACAGTGTTCTCAAAGCTTCCAGCATGAGTTTGACCAAACTGCGGGAGGCAGTGGAAGACAGGAGTGCCTGGTGTGCTCTGGTCCATGGGGTCACGAAGAGTCGGACACGACTAAATGACTAAACAACAACAACAGGACTATCAATGGCGACTAGCTACGGTGACTATGGTCTACCTCTTGTCAGGGGCAGTACGCATCCGCATGCCAGTTCCTGGAAACAGCAGGAGTGCTGTTGCGCTCAGGTCTTGCTTGTGATCTTCCCCATAGCATCTGGACTGGATGGACCACTGGCCTGATCCAGCAAGGCCCTTCTTATGTTAATAACAGGTACGATTCCAACTTGATTATTCTTTGAGACTACTACATAGTCTAACCTCACGGTCATGAAGATGCTCAGTTGTTTCTGAATTCAGCCTTGCAAATAACTCACAGACATCCTCGTAATCCAGTTGCCCACATCTGCCAAAGCTAGTGATCCATGGCTTAAAACAACTTTTGGAAAGATTCCATTGCAGGGGATTTTTCCTACTCTTCACAAGCAACAAGGCAAATAGCTATTTATAAGTCGGCGCTACTGTGATGAAATGGATCACTCTTTCTTCGCGCATAGATAAAAGGCTAAATTTGTTTCACTCCCATGCTGCATGCCTGGAGAATAATTGCAGCTTGGGGCAGCACCCAGGAGTTGCACACTGAGAAATGGCCCCAATGTGTCACTCCCTCATAGCCTTCTTCCGACAGCTCAAGCTCTCTCTCTTGATCCAGCAAAGCACCATGGCTCTCTGCTGCCTCCATTCATCTGATGGGTTGTCAGTGGACACCGCTTTCCTATAGCAGGGACGGGGAAATCTCCAAATGGTTGAAACTACAACTCCCATCATTCCTCATGTTGGCTGCACTGGCTGATGGAAGCTGGAATCTGACAACGTCTGGAGGGGCAAAGGTTCTCTATCCCCATTGCATAGCACAGGAAAGTTCTGCTCAGCTCCATAGGCTCAATATTTACAAGTGTTGGGGGTATGGCTATATTAGTTAGGTGCGGATCACCCTCCAATTAAGGTGGAGGAGATGGCTAGTAGTGATAGAAGTGTTATTGAAAATTGGTTGGAGATAAGATAAAGTAATGATATTGGTGGTAATTTTTGTCATGTTGTAAGCATTTGGGAAAGGCCCGTGCTTCTGAGCATTCTCTCCTTCCTTGTAATACAGTGGTACCTCAGGTTACAGACGCTTCAGGTTACATACGCTACAGGTTACAGACTCCGCTAACCCAGAAATAGTACCTCAGGTTAAGAACTTTGATTCAGGATGAGAACAGAAATCATGCTCCGGCAGTGTGGCAGCAGCAGGAGGCCCCATTAGCTAAAGTGGTGCTTCAGGTTAAGAACAGTTTCAGGTTAAGAACAGACCACCAGAACGAATTAAGTTCTTAACCTGAGGTACCACTGTACTGGTGCATGTGTGCTGATGTTGCTGTATATGTGCACATTTTGATATCCTCCTACTCTCCAGAGCTGTAGTCTGGTTTCACCTGTCCTCCACCTGCTTCCTAACAACAGCCGGGACTGAGAACCACCTGGAAATTCCATCAGCTGTCTCTCAAAGCCACTTCCGACCTGGGGAGGAGGTGGTGTTGTGGGCTTCACGCCCCCAACACGCACGCGGAGGCTGGCTTCCAGCCCCTGCGCGATCAGGGGAATCCTTGGGCCTTGTCATCCCCTGGCCAGCTAATTGGCTGGCTCAGGGGGTGTGGCTTGCCTCATTTAAGGCAAGCGCAGCCCGGGATCTCCCTTTTTGGTCGCTCAGCTACTTTGGTTACACTGGCCTCCTCCGAAGCCTATGGAGGTCAGGGCCTAAAGCACGCCCCCGAGCTGTGACCCCAGGGGAGTCCCTAGTTGATGTGCATCAGCAGGGCTGCCCCTGCTGGTGTTAACCCTTCCCGGTCTTCAAGCAAACAGGCTGAAGCCAGATAGTTGGATAGGACCAATGCCTAAGCCAATACCAATACCGCTCTTTACCTGTAACCAATAAAGTTGTGGCCAATTTTAGCCCATTAACCTAATATAATTGTGTCACGTGTCTTTATTCCTACTGGTGGGAGGTGGGAACTCGCCACTCAACTAACCACACCCAGGAACAATAGAGGGCTTTAGCTCTGGATGGAAAACCACCACCACCACCACCTGAGATGTGGAACCTCCCAGATGTTGTTGGAATCCAACTCCTAGAATCATAGAATCATAGAATCATAGAATCATAGAATCATAGAGTTGGAAGAGACCACAAGGGCCATCGAGTCCAACCCCCTGCCAAGCAGGAAACACCATCAGAGCACTCCTGACATATGGTTGTCCTATCAGTCCCAGCCAGTATGGCCAGGGGTCAGGGATGATGGGAGTTGTAGCCCATAAATATCTGGAAGACCACAGATTCCCCACCCTTGCCCCAAGAAACAAAAGAAGAAAAACTGATTGGCCTGAGCACAGAAGGGTCCCATTTGGTGCAGAGTCAAGCCACAATCAGGGAAAGCCAGGTTCAAATTCCCACTTGGTGGTGAGGTTCTCTGAGTGACCTTGGGCCATACACACATTCACACATTCTTTCTCTGCTTATCCTACCTCATATGGTCATTGTGAAGATAAAATGGAGGAACACCACCTTAAGCTCCCTGGAGGAAAGGTGACAAGTGAATGTAATAAACAAACGCTCGTAAACTGAAAGGTAGGTCAAGAGTGGGGAACCCATAGTCCTTCGGGTGTTGGTGGACTCCTAGCTTTCATCAGCCTCAGCAAGCATAGCCAAAGGTCAAGGATGTAGTTCAGAAACATCTGGAGGTTGTCGTCCCCAGTAGGTGGTCTGGTCATAAATTCACAGGAAACAACTGGAGAGAGAGAGGGATTCACATTCAGGAGCACTGCAGATGGCTTTGACTGCTGACCACACCTGCTCAGAATCTTATGTTCTGAATTAGAGAAAAGCTTCTCCAGGAGGTGCTGCTTGATTTGAAGCACAGCTGCGGATTACAGACAGATTCGTGTATCAATAGTTCTGGGCTCATGGCAACATCAGTACAGTAATAGAAAGTCCTGATCTGTGCATGATTGGGCAGATTCGCTCTGCTTTAATTGGAGCCGAATCCTATCGTAAAACTACCTCCCAAGGTGCTGAGAACAAACAAGACCCACACGAGGGAGCTGGTGTGGAAAGCAAAAAAAGCACGGCTGCCTCCTTCATCCTCTGCTGGCCTTGTCCCGCTGGAGCTCCGCTCTGCTACAGAAATACTGCCTCAGCATTTTCAGCCGCTCTTGTGTAGTGGTTTGTCCCTAGTGGGAGTATTGACCATTTGCTTCCGTCTGTGGCTGGTCTGCTCCTCCTTCCTCCCAGCCAATCCTTTGTGGGGGCCTCAGATCATCACAAGCAGTTTGCAGGGCTCCATTGACATTTCTTAAAAGGGAAGCGTTCAGCATAGGTCAGTCTTTTAAAAGTTCTCTCTCCCCCTCGCTCTCTTTCTCTGTCGATCACAGTGCAGGAGTTGCAGCAGCGAGAATACTCTGGCTCAAAGGATTCCAAATGGTTGTGTAACAAAGGCAGAGCGATAGGGGCACCTGCCCCACAAGCCCTTGAAAAGGGTACAAAGCAGGCAAAAAAATAAAAAAGCCCAAGCAAGGAAACAGTGATTAAAATTATGTTTGCTCCATGCCATGCTTTCCTTCCAGTTTGGAACCACTTGGCCAGAGGAAAGGCGAGGTCTCAACTCACTCAGAGGCACCACTGCCACTTCTCATTGGCTCTGTGCTGCCAGCCTGCCACCGTAAAAAAGTTAAAGGACCCCTGGATGGTTAAGTCCAGTCAAAGGCGACTATGGGGTTGCAACACTCATCTCACTTTCAGGCCAAGGGAGCCGGTGTTTGTCCACAGACAGCTTTCCGGGTCATGTGGCCAGCATGACTAAACCGCTACTGGTGCACGGAGGACCGCGATGAGTGCCAGAGCGCACGGAAACGCCGTTTACCTTCCCGCCGCAGCGGTATCTATTTATCTACTTGCACTGGCATGCTTTCAAACTGCTAGGTTGGCAGGAGCTGGGACCGAGCAACGGGAACTCACCCCGTCGCGGGGATTCAAACCGCCGACATTCCGATCAGCAAGCCCGAGAGGCTCAGTGGTTTAGACCACAGCGCCACCCGCATCCCTCTACCGCAGTAGAGCACATTCAGCCACCAAGCCAAGATGAACCAAACACTGCTGATTCAACAGCAGTGGCATTGTTGTCATTGTTTCAGACAACAGCTTCTGGGGATGGGAAATGGGGGCTATCCCTCTGAGCAGTAGGAAATTGGGATTTCAGCAGCAGTGGCCGTAAAAGCTGTCAGCTGTCCATAACTCAGTACTGGTCACTGAGAGCAATGAAGAGATTGATTTTTCCTGAATTCCCCTCGGATCTTACCTGCCCCACCCAAGGGGTGGCCAGTTCATTTGAGTGAGGCGCTTAGCAAAATACCCTCTTAAGTTTCCCCTTCCGATGTCAGCCCAGTAATCTTAATGGGTGGCACCACAGCAGAAAGCAGCCGTGCTGCAATGAAGCTGGCATTTTAATTTCCAGTGTCCTGGAGCGACAGTACGTCCAGGGCAATGGGAAAAGTTAAAATGGCATCTCTCAGACCTAGCAGCCTGGCATTTAATCAGGGCAAAAGGACTAGTTAAGAAAGCCTCTTGCAAGTATGTCAGGTGGGTCACTGCTGGAGCACTGGGAAGCTGCCTGAGGATATCACATGCTGGCCCCAATCCTGAGTCCAGGGGTGACTGTTGTTTGCTAGTTGATTTTTTTACCTACTGCTTGAATTTACCCTCCCCCAGCCCGTTTTAAAAATGTGTATGCTATAAGGCAGGGGTCAGCAAACTTGTACAGCAGGGGGCCGGTCCACTGCCCCTCAGACCTTGTGGGGGGCCAGGCTATATTCTGGGGTGGGGGAGGGTGAACAAATTCCTATGCTCCACAAATAACCCAGAGATGCATTTTAAATAAAAGCACATATTCTACTCATGTTAAAAACAGGCGGATTCCCAGACCGTCCGCAGGCCGGATTGAGAAGGAGATTGGGCCAGCCACAGCCCCTGGGCTTAGTTTGCCTACCCATGCTATAAGGTCTCATGATGGGGATTGTTGGACTGGGTGCTTACCCCCACGCTTCATGAAGGGGGTTTCTCTCATCTGATTTCTCTCCTCACAACTTCCCAAGAGGATTAATTCTACCTAGACCATCCCTCACAAGCAATGATCTAGTCAACTTTTTTATACATTCACTGATGGGGTTTCTGAAAGATCCCTTGTTGTTTGGTTCCACTGCCTGTCTCCCCCTCCTCATCACCCACATTGAGCGAGCATTTTCCCTGATATCCTTAAAACCGAAATCGATGCTTTGGAAACTGCTGCCTGGGGCTACATAGACTCAACTGTTCCATGAACAAACATTTGCATTTGTTTCTGCAGAAGAGTGTCAAAATTCCAGAGGTTCCTACAGATACAGACTTCCTGAAGAAACCTATTGATAGCTACACGATAGTCAAAGATTAGGATCAGCAGCCATCTCCAGCTGCAATCTCTGTGTTGGCCCAATAAAAGATAGAAATTCACCTATTTTGTATTTCAGACTAGAGGACGAGATGTGTAAACTGCAGAGACTGTCCTGGGACTAAGAAAATTCACATCACATACACCATCCATCCCTATACTGCAAGGACCTGTATTTTGGGTCATTTTGTGGCTGCTTTCTGGCAGGTTTCAGAAAGAAAGTAGGGTTGTAGCTCTGGGATCGTGTTTATAAAGCACAAGGCCCACTCTTACTCCATTCTTCCATCGCCTTGGTGTTTCTGTTGCATCGAGAACCCCCAGCCTAATCTTTTATTCAGAAAAGAAACTCCACATTCCATACAGCCAGTCTTAACAATGTCGCAAAAATTTGCATAATATGCTTAATTTGCATAAATGCATTCCGGTTGCAGAATCTTCCTCTCAGTGGTGAATATTCTTCCAGGCGTGGAGATCGGGCTGGATGTTTAGGCTGCCTTTAAAATACTGTACATGCATGATATGCCAATGCAACTCAGAATCACACTCAGAAGAATCAAGTATGGAAGGTTTGCACCCGGGCATGTATTCACTTTGCAGAATGGCTACTAGGATTTCATATCGTCAAGGCAATTGTGAGATTCAGACACGCATACAGTAGAGCTCTCTTGGGACCATAAGACTTCAGAATGCAGGGTGTTCCTGCTCTTAAATTGTATGGATGTGTCTGCACTTTTTTTTTTAAAGGAAACCCTTCCTGAATGTAAAATTCTAAGATATCAGGGAGGTTAGCCTGGAACTCCTCACTAATGTATTATTTCCCCACAAATAGAGTTTTTGACATTGAATACTCCTTAGATTCCCCATCCCTGTCCTAAAAGTTAACGCAAAGGGATCCCTTCGCTGCATAAATGTCCCCCATCATCTCCACATGCCCGCTAGATGACACATTGCACATACCCTGACCTGACTGGAACAGACTTTTTAAACGGAAAGCGAACAACGCAACTGAAGGACACCTTCATGTATATAAACAATTCTTTATCCTTCCATTGTCAGAGAGAAGGAGAAAAGAAGAGGGGCAGAGGGAGGAAGAGAAAGAGATTTCCATGCATTAAATTAAAGATGAAATGCACAGGTAATATATCTTATTGCAAGATGCCATTTTGCTTTAAGAAACATGTTTATTGCACCATTATTATTTTGGAGGGATGGGTAAAAGTTCAGAACCTCTCTGGTTGGTGTCTCCCAGTCAGAGAGACCAATGGGATGGGTTGGAAAGGCAGGATGGGTCTTCTGGCAGGATTTCCTTTGAAAGATGAGGTAAAAATGTTTTCAAATATCTGGATTGGTTGGCGCCGAGACTCGTTCAGAAGGAACCAGGCAGGGGCTGGTTGTTGTTTTTTTTTGTGTGTGTGTTGTTGTTTTGATTTTTAAAAAAATTAAATAAATAAATAAATAAATAAAAACCCCACCACACTTCCAAGGAGTTTAGTCATAACAAAGGAGGGTCAGGGGGTTTTTTTGAGGGGGGGGGAGGGGGGTTGTCTCTCCTTTCACCACAAGCTGGATGGAGAGAGAAAGAAAAAAAATTCACATTGATGGGAGGGCAGGAAGGTGCAACCAAGTTGAGGCACTCCCCACGCACAACAAGGAAGAGGCGGGTGGGGTCTGCGGCGGCAACACCACGGAACCGGGCAAACCTCCTGCGTCGGACAGTATACAGCGTGCGGCCCGCCCCGTAAGGGCTCGGAATGGAGCCTGTGCGGAAGATGAAGGCATCAGCTTCTTCCTTCCATGGGAACCGTGGAGCCTCTCCCTCCTGGCAAAGGCCCCGTAGGCTGTTATTATACCGTCGTGACCCTCATGACAACCTCGCGGCTGGAACTGGAGCCCCCGCGATGTTCGTTAGGCCGCAGGTGGCTGAGAATGTGCAGAATTGTATAACCACAGTGATGGTTCAAAATAGTCCTAACCCGCTGGCCCCGCTGGGAGGTCCTCTCACTCCCCGAGGAGGGGTTCGTCCGTGAATTCCGCCCTCCGGGCTTTGTGCTCCCGCCAATTGGTTCCCCTAGGTCCTTGGCTTTGTCGTAGTTCAGCACCTTCCACTGCTGGTTCACCGCTTGCCAACGCTTGAATATTCGATACACCGAGGAGCCTTCGTGGATAATCAAGCCTGTCGAAAGAAGGAAGGAAATATAAGATGGTTGCCTGGGTTCAGGGCTGGGGGAACTCTGAAAATAGGGTCCAATAAGGCACCTCAGTTTCTTTTAGCCTCTCATCATGTTGGCTTGATCTTTGACTCCTCACTCTCCTTTGTTCCCCATATTCAAGCACATCACAAAAATACAGCCCTTCTTTGTCTCTTCTGCTCTTCAGCAAAGACTCAAGAAACTCTGACCCTCACCCTGCTTTTCATCTTCTCTTGCAACCTTCTCCTCTCCACCCTTCTGTGGTTTTACCTATGTCCCTTCACTTTTATCAGGCACTCTGACAAACGCATTCGCCTCACTCCTTGCTCTGACCCATATCTCCTGAAATTGCTATGTTGGCTTCCAGTCCGCTTTGTGGTCGATCTCTTTGTTCATATCATCCCAGCAACAAATCTCTGCCCAAGTCCAGAGCCCCTCCACCACCACCACCAGTCACCGCTCTTGCTCCCGCAAGGAATTCCAGTTGCCTTTCTCCCTTGCTGTCCCATGTGCTTGGAACTGCCTCCCAGCACACACCCGTGTGACCCCTCCCTCTCACTTGCACCAAATCCTTCCTCAATCCATCCCTTGGAGCCTTTGGCACAACCCAGGTTCCCTTGCTACACTTTAGGGCACAGTCCTAAGCTTGTCTACCCAGAAGTACCGTATTTTTCGCTCCATAAGACGCACTTTTTTCCTCCTAAAAAGAAAGAGGGAAAGGGGGTGTTGAAACAAAGCCGCTGATCAGCTGATCAGCAAGCGATCGGGAGGGGAGATAAGGGACTCTAGCAATAAAGGAGGCTGCCTGGGAGGGGGGAGGTAAAAGCACATGGATCCTCAGGATGTTTGTACTGGGTCACCCCAAATTCACCATCAGATCACATAGCATGTCCATGGCTACAGCCTGCACCAAAAAATCATGCATCCATTGTTTCGTGGGGCCGCAATGGCACAAAAACGTGGTTACAAAGCACGGATCCACATGGATTCTCAGGATTTTTGCATTGGGCTACCCCAAACTCACCATCAAATCACATATCATGTCTGTGGCCACAGCATGAACCACAAAAATCATACATCCACTGTTTCGTTCAGAATATATTATTTTCTTGTTTTCCTCCTCTAAAAACTAGGTGCGTCTTATGGAGCGAAAAAAACGGTACGTCAATGGGGCTTCCTCACTGGTTAAACAGGGTTAGGACTGCAGCCTAAGCCTCTAACCAAGGCCAAACACATGCAATTGGAGTGATGGCACATTATTTCACCCACTTGCCACATCCCTCCCTTTCTTCTATCAAACTTCAGATTGGATGCTCCTCAGGGCAGGGAACTGCCTTCTTGCACAACACAGGTTGAGGGTACTATATAAGCAAATGAACAAATAAATACAGTGGTACCTTGGGTCTCAAATTCCTTGGTACTCAAAAATTTGGAACCCAAACACTGCAAACCCGGAAGTGTTCTGGTTTGCCAACTTTTTTCCAGAGGCCGAACATGCTCTGTTTTGAGTGTTACTCTTCCGATTTGAGTGCCACACTTCCGTTTTGAGTCTGTCTGAGGTCTGTCTGTTTTTGCTATTTATTTAGCATTTTGTTTTTGCGGCTCTTTTTGTTGTTACTGCGTGGAACCCAGTTCAGCTACTGATTGATTGATTGTGTGACTGCAGTACATTGTTTATTGTTTTCATTTTATGGATCAATGGTCTTGCTAGATAGTAAAATTCATGTTAAATTGCTGTTTTAGGGGTTGTTTTTAAAAGTCTGGAACGGATTAATCCATTTTGCATTACTATGGGAAATCGCACTTGGTTTTGGAATGCTTTGGTTTTGGAACAGACTCCTAGAACGGATTAAGTTTGAGAACCAAGGTACCACTGTAAGAGGTGAGGTCTGAGTTCATCTGGATCGCACCTCGATCCATTTCCACCTCCAGCTTAGCCTGAGTTCGTCACTTTGCCACAAAGCACCCGTGTCACTGGAATAATTTCTCTCCTGTAGTTTTGGGCATGCTCATGCGATTTCCACGCAGGGCCTGCACATATGCGTTTGGACGGGGGAAGACCCAGGTTCAAGTCTCTGCTCAGGAACAAAGCTTTCTGGGTGGCTTTGGGCAAGGTACCATCACTCAACCCAAAGCCATTTCACAGGGCTGTTGTACAAGAAGAGACTGCGCCTTGCACAATCATTTGCACGGCCAAGTAATTCTGTTTATAGCTTGTCCTCATGATTTGTGAAGGGATATTGGAAAAGTATCCACAGGGCACAGATCCTCTGTCTTGCAAGACTTGTCACCTAGCTGTTTCTCCTGGCCACTAGTTATTAAGGGTAAAGGTAAAGAGACCCCTGATCATTAGGTCCAGTCGTGACCGACTCTGGGGTTGCAGTGCTCATCTCGCTTTATTGGCCGAGGGAGCCAGCGTTTGTCCGCAGACATCTTCCGGGTCATGTGGCCAGCATGACTAAGCCGCTTCTGGCGAACCAGAGCAGCGCACGGAAACGCCTTTTACCTTCCCACCGGAGTGGTACCTATTTATCTACTTGCACTTTGACGTGCTTTCGAACTGCTAGGTTGGCAGGAGCTGGGACCGTAACGGGAGCTCACCCTGTCGTGGGGATTTGAACCGCCGACCTTCTGATCAGCAAGCCCTAGGCTCTGTGGTTTAACCCACGGTGCCACCCGCGTCCCTCCTCTAGTTATTAGGCCGCATCTTTTCCTACGCCCCAACCACCTACCCAAAATAAAACCTGCATATCGAGCCGTTTAAGTTAAGCATATTTGCATGCATTATATGTTTCTGCACAAATGTATTTCTTGAGCGTGGGGTGTTGAGCTTTCCTGGCAGTTCCCTGGGTAGATTTTGGATTAAGTTATGTGCAGTTTTGCTCCTATTCCCTACCCAGATTAAAAAACAAAACAAAACATCAGCTTTCATTTTCCATTTTCATGGAACCCAGGCCAAGAATCAGTTTTAGTCTGGCATTCATGAACTAAGGGCAACAAAAGCTCAAGAAGATATAACTGCTTTATGCTACGAACTCTCCCTCTTACTTACTTCCCCTCCCTTTCTTTCCCATGTGCTGAGATTTAAATGTGAAGGCCCTTGGGGCAGGGACTCGTATTTTGCTTATATTGCTCTGTGGCACAACAAGTGGCATAGTCAGAAGCGTACCCAGGCTCCCTTGCACCCTCGGCAAGGAGATGTATCTGTGCCCACGTCCCTTGTGCCCTTTGCAGATGAGTCTGTGCACCTTACCCAGCGACCCAGAGCAGTGGAGGACTCCCCAAGGAGTGTGCGGACAGGCAGGTGAGCTCCGAGTCACTCCAAGCCAGAGCAGAGAGGTGCGATTTTTGCAACCTCCTGGGACCGCACTCTTGGCAGAGGGCAACCCCTAGGTATGCCACTGGGCACAGTGGTTAGAGTATCAAATTAGAACCTGGAAGAAAACAGGGTTCAAATCCCCAACTGGCCATGAAACTAACTGGGTGGCTTTGAGCCAGTCACTACAAATGTACAAATGATGGTGGCAGAGACATAATATTACATGTAAAAAGGACCCTTCCTCCCTATGATAAGGCACAGACCAGATTCTTGGTAACAAAAGGGTGTAAATGTATTATTTCATGACATGGAAACTGCCTTTACGGATCGTGCAGACTCAGGAGAGTGAATAAACAAACATCTAGGAAATGGTGGTTTTGTGATTAAGCAAATATGAAATATATTTGGCGGGAGTGTGAAATAATATGAAACCTTTAGAAATAGGTAAATATCATTATTTCGGAGATAATCAAGTAAGTTCCACCTGTCTCCTCTTCTTTGGAGCATGCCAAAATATTATGTTAACGTCACGCTTAGGGAATTGGCATATAAAATAATTCCGCAAGACTGAATGTTGCAGGGAAACTTTCCCAAAATATTGAAAACCTGGCTAAATCAGCATCACGAGTCTTTGTGAACTATGCATATCAATAAATTAGCAATGTTGATACAATTACAGCGGAATTGGTGCCCTTGAGTGTTGACCCCCATTAGCAAGGCCCTTGTGTGGTACAACACGCAACAGTCTCAGCCAGTCAGGCCCTTTGGCTGGGGTTAATGACAGGTATAGTCCAGAACATCAGGAAGGTGCAGAGTCTGGGAAGGTTTATTTGCAGGAATTTCTGAGGGATGCATTCCGTGTTTTGGAATAAGGTTGTGACAGAAGTTTGATAGATAATAACATGCATACAGAGGGCGACATGGGGGACGTGGGTAGCTCTGTGGGTTAAACCACAGAGCCTAGGACTTGCCGATCAGAAGGTTGGTGGTTCAAATCCCCGCAATGGGGTGAGCTCCCATTGCTCGGTCCCTGCTCCTGCCAACCTAGCAGTTCAGTGCAAGTAGATAAATAGGTACCGCTCCGGCGGGAAGGTAAACGGAGTTTTCGTGCGCTGCTCTGGTTTGCCAGAAGCGGCTTAGGCATGCTGGCCACATGACCCGGAAGCTGTACGCCGGCTCCCTCAGCCAATAAAACGAGATGAGCGCCGCAACCCCAGAGTTGGCCATGACTGGACCTAATGGTCAGGGGTCCCTTTACCTTTACCTAGAGGACGATATGTCTGTAACGCCTTTTTTTTGTTTCCTTATTTCTGTGCGTGTTGAAAAATAATCCCTCTCCCCCCCCCCCGCAACATATTCTGGAACTCCAAGAGACCAGCGAGTTATAAATACCATCTCCCAACTGGATGCCACCCAGGGACAATCAATTGTGCTCCCGCCATCCTCTATCGTGGGTCATTACCATGCGACACGTGTCCCTGTTGAATCAATGGGAAATGGAAAAGTCATTCATTCATTTCCCAATGACAGCGCACCGCTCGCTTCCCACAAGGGGCCTAGCTGTTATCATTCTGTCTTGCCAGAGCTCATCCATCAGTGCCACAAACGCGGCTTGGCCTCTTTAGTGAATGTCATTGGCTTCCAATTAAAAAAGGCTTTCTCTCCCTTTGACGGTGTGCGGTGCTGGAGGTAAAATCTCTAGCCATCTGCTGAGGAACCCAAAGGCAAAGGCAGCCACAGGGCATACCAAGCCCTAATTATGCCGCCCACGCCTTCAACCACGCACGAGGCCATCGACAAAGGCACATGACACAAAAGCTGCCGCCAATCTTCTCATCAGGACACACCTTTGGAGAAAAGGTTAACTGCGGCCCACTGAACAGATTAAACATGCATCTAAATAATATCGCGGTTTCCCAGGAGCACAGTGCTTGAACCAGGGACCTTGGCTCTGAGAACCTAGTGGCTATTAAGCTCAGTGGCAGAGTGCAAGGCTTTGCATGTCTACCAGCTCCACCTGGTACGCAGGCTAAGACCCTACCTGCCTGCGGACTGTCTCACCAGAGTGGTGCATGCTCTAGTTATCTCCCGCTTGGACTACTGCAACGCGCTCTACGTGGGGCTACCTTTCAAGGTGACCCAAAAACTGCAATTAATCCAGAATGCGGCAGCTAGACTGGTGACTGGGAGTGGCCGCCGGGACCACATAACACCGTTCCTGAGAGATCTGCATTGGCTCCCAGTACGTTTCAGAGCACAATTCAAAGTGTTGGTGTTGACCTTTAAAGCCCTAAACGGCCTCGGCCCAGTATACCTGAAGGAGCGTCTCCACCCCCATCGTTCTGCCCGGACGCTGAGGTCCAGCGCCAAGGGCCTTCTGGCGGTTCCCTCACTGCGAGAAGCCAAGTTACAGGGAACCAGGCAGAGGGCCTTGTTGGTAGTGGCGCCCGCCCTGTGGAACACTCTCCCATCAGATGTCAAAGAGATAAACAACCTGACATTCAGAAGACATCTTAAGGCAGCCCTGGTTAGGGAAGTTTTTAATGTATGACATATTAGTGTATTTTTGGTTTTTGTGGAAGCCGCCCAGAGTGGCTGGGGAGACCCAGCCAGATGTGCGGGGTACAAAGAATAAATTATTCTTATTCTTATTATTACTTCTTTCATGTCCTGCTTCTGAGCTTCGGTGGAAGAATCTGGGTTGGCACTGTGACAAACAGAATGGCAGGCTAAAGTGGACCTTTGGTCTGCATCGGGCAGGCATCCTTTAGTTTCCTTGGCTGCTCACAGCTTTTACTGGGGACAGATTGCGCATGAAAACCTGTAAAATTGGCGTGCTCCGACCGAGGTAGGCAGATTTAGGGGTTTTATGGCACTATGGCAACTAGGCCATATTGAGCCCAACACGGACGTCTGCTGTAAGCAGTTGTCTCCCATCTCTCCCATGCTGTTCAAGCATAAACTTTATTCTGTCAGCAATCAGGCTTCATTCCCAAGGTATTTTATGAACTATTTCAAAACACAAACACGCAAAACAAACATAAATCTGGCACTTGGATTAATATCTTCACTCAGAAAAGGAAGTCAGGTCCAAACGTCCAGAGATCACGGGAAGACACAATTAAATGAATGTGTGCACACAGCACCATTGAACGGTCTGGGAGCATCTGATGCTGCAGCCAGCGAAGGCCTGGCTCATCCCCTGAATGGGTGGCCACAGGCAGCCCCACAGAACACCATAGATATTGACCGTATTTTTCGCTCTATAGGACGCACCGGACCATAGGAGGGGGAGAACGGGGGGGGGGATTCTCCCCCTCTCTGCACAGCGCCCCTTCAGCGAAGCGGCAGGAGAAACGGAGCCCCTTCCATTTCTCCTCCCGCTTTGCTGAAGGGGCGCTGCACAGAGGGAAAACTGTGCAGCGCCTCTTCAGCGAAGCGAAGCCCGGAGAGCGATAGGGATCGGTGTGCACCGACCCCTCTCGCTCTCCAGGCTTCAGGCGGCTATCCGCAAGCCTTCAGAGCACAGCGGGAACTCCTGCTGCGCTCCAAAAGGCTTGCGGATAGCTGCCTGAAGCCCCCGAAGCGCAACACGAAAGCAACGCAAAGCCTCCGGAGCACGGGGGGAGCTCTCCCTCTGCGCTTCGGAGGCTTTGCGTTGCTATCGCTGAAGCCAAGGAGCCTACATTCGCTCCATAAGACGCACACACATTTCCCTTTAATTTTTGAAGGGGGAAAAGTGTGTCTTATAGAGCGAAAAATACGGTAAAGGGATGCATGCACCACAAAATGAATGTGGCTGTGCCTCCGAGTCTCTGGTTCTGAAAAGCTGTTTGCTATGCTATGTATAGCCTTCGACACATAATCATTACAATGGGTTCAACTGAGTTCCCAATTTCCCCCCACCCATGGGTTATTGCAGCATTATTTCTCTGCCCCCCCTCCCCCGAACTCATCATCATGTTGAGTATTAAAAGTACTGGAATTGTGTTATGTAAATCACCCAGGGATCTAGAGGGGGGTGATTGGCTTATTACACTTGATGTCACCATAGACGGTTGGCACACAAGAGGGGAAACAGAAGTGAGGGGGCAGATGGATCCAGAAGGTTGTGTTGAGGTTGAGAGTGGGGAGAGGATGAGGACTGGATGGTTAGTAAACTACACTATGACATGCCAGCCTAGATGACTAGCGGCTCCTCCTTCCTCTGAGGATATTAGCTCCAAGGGTCACAGCAGATACACTGCATGAGTTAGAGGCCTGGGACTAATTTGTGTATTACGGCATTGGACAATTGATATACCGTATTTTTCGCTCTATAAGACCATAAGATGCACCTAGTTTTTGGAGGAGGAAAACAAGAAAAAAAGTATCCCAGAAGCCAGAACAGCAAGAGGGTTCGCTGCACAGCGAAAGCAGCAATCCCTCTTGCTGTTCTGGCTTCTGGGATAGCTGCGTAGCCTGCATTCGCTCCATAAGACGCACACACATTTCCCCTTACTTTTTAGGAAGGAAAAAGTGAGTCTTATAGAGCAAAAAATACGGTAATTTGTGTCACCACTTTCCTGAATGCGGTGTGCGTCAAAGCACAATTTGTGGCTTACACCTTAACATATATTTCCCCTTTAAATTAAATCCTGCTATTGGTCCTTGAGCCACTTAATGGGTCTCGGCTTCTGCTGTCTCACTGTTTCAGATCCTTCAGCAATTTTTGCCATCCCATTTTCAAGACTCATCTCTGTAGCCATGAGGCCTAGAAACCTTAAGAGAGGAGAGCTGGGTTTCTAAAGCCTGTGGCATCCTGATGAAGGAATGGGTTTCCCAAACCCAAAAATGACTATGCAGGCAGTTTGGAACTGCACCAAAATCCCTACTTTTCCTTAGCTAAAATCCATTAACTTGAGCTCTGAGTCAATGTATAAACAAAAACCCGGCCGTGCTCAGAGCCCTCTCCTTTATCAGTTTGTGACGGCAGGGATGACCCTGACTGCACCAGTAGAACAGAGAAAGACACAGCTGTACCTTATCTTATGTGCTGATCACAAAAAACACACAGACCTAAGTCCGGAACAACACCAGAAGCGTGTTCCCAGAGATGATGACCTCTTCCTCCAAGATAAGAGTAGGAAGAGGAAGATCCTTTTATGGTCAGAAGTACAGGAAGGAATTCCCTTTTATGGTTAAGAATACCAGAGCAAGAACATATGTGATGTCAACCTGCGTACATAGGCTGACATCGTTGGATTTATATGGGAAGGAGGGAGAGGGTGCCTGGAGGATATATATACTGCATGAAACTTGTCATTTCTTTGGACTTGCTGTGGACTTGATCACGCAAGTGCCTTCTGCTATCCAGAGAGCAGAATAAACTCTTTCTTCGAACCAATCTCAGTGTCATTTGACTTCCTACCTCCTGTCCCGGAGCAATGCAGACCCAATCGGTGAACTCAAATGAGGCTACACTGAGGCTTTTGTTAACGTTTCATTGCTGGCTGGTTTGTGTCTGTTAAGCCTGCGCTAAGAGCCAATTCCGACATTTTACCCATACAGATCTGTGGAGACCTATGTCTTACAGCTTGCTGTCATTTCCCCTTGTGTTCAGAATGTGGGTGTGTTTTCTCTTTCCTGCTTCCAAGTGATTCTCAGAAAATTCCAAACACCTCCAGGCCCCTTGGGATGTTTGTGTGTGTGGACAGGCGAGACGTTGCATTGTGCTGTAATCATTCTACGCTTTGACTGACCCTGCCACTTATAGGGGAAAGATGTATCTCACTGGCAGAGCATCTCCTCTGCATGTAGGGAGTCCCAGATTCAATATCTGGCTTTTCCAGGCAGGGCTGGGAATGTCTCCTGTGTGAAACCCTGGAGAGTGACTGGCAGGCTGGGGATACAATTGTAGATCGGCCAATGGGCAGACTCAGTATAAAGCCAGCTTCCTATGTTCCTGGTTCTAGGAAAACAAATGGTCCCCACAGAAGCAGTGGCTAATTTCTAAAATAAAAGGTGCTGGGACTAACTTCAGCAGGGAAGCCATACTTCCCTCCTGTCAGGTTTTTATTCCTATTCTCAGGCAAGGTATGGTATGCCTGGTATGCCCCACGGAGAGCCTCAAGGTCCATAAATAACAACACCCTAGTGGTCCCAGGCCCTAAGGAAGTTAGATTGGCTTCAACCAGAGCCAGGGCCTTTTCAGTACTGGCCCCAACTTGGTGGAACGCTCTGTCTCATGAGACCAGGGCCCTGCAGGATCTGATTTCTTTCCGCAGGGCCTGTAAGACAGAGTTGTTCCGCCTGGCCTTTGGATTGGAGCCAATTTGATTCCCTCCCCCCCCCTTTTCTTTTTTCTTTTCCTTCTCCTGCAATGAGGCTACATTTTAATATTTTAATGTTCCATTATTTTAATGTTGTATTTTATTTTTGTTTTCAAGTTGTAATCATTCATCTTGTTTTTATTATTGCTTGTAAGCCGCTCTGAGCCCGGGCTTGGCTGGGGAGGGTGGGGTATAAATAAAAAATTATTATTATTATTATTATTACTATTAAGGTGCAACTGGCCATCAGTGGCGAAAGCAAGGTACTCTGCAGAGGCTCAGAAACCACTCTCCACAATATCATTACCAGGCATGGGGCTGGGCCCAGGCTCTGAATAAAGGTTCTGGGGCTGAGTTTGGGGGTTTGAAAATTCTGTGTCTAGAATGTATGTATACATTCATTG
Source organism: Podarcis liolepis (assembly GCF_965112155.1). Taxonomy (NCBI): domain Eukaryota; kingdom Metazoa; phylum Chordata; class Lepidosauria; order Squamata; family Lacertidae; genus Podarcis; species Podarcis liolepis. Next base: position 8,259,407 of record NC_139555.1, read on the forward strand.
CCCTATATAAACTATGCAAATTAAGAACACCGATACAGTTCGTTTTGTATATTTCCCCCTAGGGTAAAGGGACCCCTGACCGTTAGGTCCAGTTGCGGATGACTCTGGGGTTGCGGCGCTCATCTCGCTTTACTGGCCGACGGAGCCGGCGTACAGCTTCCGGGTCACGTGGCCAGCATGACTAAGCCGCTTCTGGCGAACCAGAGCCGCGCACGGAAACTCCGTTTACCTTCCCGCCGGAGCGGTACCTATTTATCTACTTGCACTTTGACATGCTTTTGAACTGCTAGGTTGGCAGGAGCTGGGACCGAGCAAAGGGAGCTCACCCCGTCATGGGGATTCGAACTGCGACCTTCTGATTGGCGAGCCCTAGACCAGGGGTAGACAACCTAAGGCCCGTGGGCTGAATGCGGCCCAATCACCTTCTCAATCCGGCCCGCGGACGGTCTGGGAATCAGCCTGTTTTTACATGAGTAGAGTGTGTGCTTTTATTTAAAATGCATCTCTGGGTTATTTGTGGGGCATAGGAATTTGTTCCATTTTTTCCCCAAAATATAGTCCGGCCCACCAGATCGTCCGAGGGATGGTGGACCGGCCCCCGGCTGAAAAAGGTTGCTGACCCCTGCCCTAGGCTCTGTGGTTTAGCCCACAGCGCCACCCGCATCCCATATTCCCCCCCTAGCAAGGGGGAAATAGGAAAGCAAAGAACTGGAGCCCCCGTCCTTCCCAAAGGAAATCTTAATCAGCCCCTCCCACCTCTGCACCCGGGACCCAATAAGATATTGGTAACTATTTACCATTTCCACATCCTTAAACTCTCCCTCTCTGTATATATGATTTACTTAGATTTTTGGGCTGACAAATTCTGAACGCGGTAACAATAGGCTTGCATGATGTCCAGGAACACAAACAGCTCTGCAATTTAATAACGCCAGAGGGGCTGGGGAAGGTGGGTGAAGGAGATTTTAACACACGGTGGCTAATCGTTACAATCTCAAGCAAAAGTAGGATGCAAGAAAACTTGTCTACAGAGAGCTGCTTTCTGACCTCAATAGAAGCATACATTCTCCATCCTAATCTCATTTCCTGTGTTACTGGGCTGCCAAGACTATTGCCAGGAGGCACTAATTCAGAACTGGCCTTTCCTAATGGTTAGAAATCTCCTGAAATCTACCATCAAATTCCTTTGCATCGAGTTCCACAAGGGAATCACAGAGCGGACGAAGCATTGATTTTCCTTTTCCCTGCATCCAGCAAGCTGCAGGGATCATGCTAGCAGAGAGAGCAAAACAGGGGGAACCCTCCCGTTTGGTTTTTTTTTAAGCAACGGAAGCAGGCTTGGCTGGCTGGACTCACTCACCTATGCAGACGATGTCCATAAAGCCGTACATCCCATAACAGATCTGGAAGAGCAGGTCCTGCCGCTGCCACTTGGCCGAGGGGCTGAGCGATGACCAGATGAGCCACGAGATGCTGGCGATGAGGAAGAGGGAACCCAGGATGATGGCTGCGATCTGTACCTTTTCGATCACCGTCAGGGAAATCGCCTGCCACTGGGGGCGGGGAGGAAAAACAGCACATGGGAGCAAACGCCGGCAAGGTGCTTTTGCCAAATGATGGGCAGAACAAGCCAAGACGGGATTTTCCCATGAGGCCGAGGGGTGCAGCATCTTAGGGCGTCGATGCACAACAAATGCAATACGGAGAGCTTGGGCATTGGCAAAAATCATTCTGCTACAAATATACAACTGTTTAGGGAAGTTTTTAATGTTTGATGTTTTATTCTGTTTTTAATGTGTTGGGAGCTGCCCAGAGTGGCTGGGGGAACCTAGCCAGATGTGTGGGGTATATAACAACAACAACAACAACAACATTAATTACGGCCCGATCCAAGGGTTGTAGCCAGTGCTAGCCCTGTTCAGAAAGGAACCACTGAAATTGATAGACATGACTAACTTAGACCCATCAATTTCAATGGGTCTACTCTGAAAAGGACTATTCCCCATGCTGCTGTTTCCCATGGCTTCCTTTCCACACCCTGTGACCAAACCAGGTAATGGGAATAGAACGGGGGGGGGGGGGTAATGCCACAGGACAGTGGTTTTTGGAATGTGCTACAGGATATATCCTCAGGTTCCTTGAGAACTTACTAATCTCCTTACTGAGGAAGGCTTGAGAACGGCAAACAGGTTTCTCCAATGTGCAATCACAGGGGGCGCACTGAATGCTTCATGCCCTCAGTTGGTGGAGCAATGCTGAAGCGCAATAAAGGCTTCACCAGGTGAAATGTGCACCACACAGCACAATGGGTGAGGAATGTACGGCCATCAGAATCTTTTTTGAGGTAGTTAAGACTGCTTGGCAGGCCTAGATGTGTATGTGTGCTCTCACACATGCGCATCATCTGCCATACTTTGCTGTTGACTCCCCTTCTCCCTGCAACATGTTGCCTGCTGGTAAAAAAATAATTCACCAACCAGGGTTTTAGCAGACCCTCCAAGTGTCCCTATATTCCAGGGACAGCCCCAGATTTACAGAAGCCGTCCCGGTTTCCGATTTGACCCCAGAATGTCCCGCTTTTCCTTAGGACATCCCTATTTTCATTGGAGATATGTTGGAGGGTATGGAATTATGTGACCCCCGAGCCGAGCAGATAAGTAACTATACAAGACATCAGAAGGCAGCCCAGCATAGGGAAGTTTGTAAAAAAAATGTTTAACGTTTTATTGTATTTTTTAATATGTTTGAAGCCACCTAGAATGGCTGGGGCAGCCCAGTCATGTGGACAGGGTACAAATAGTAAGCTTTTCATCAGAGAAATGTTGTAGGGTATGGCTTTAGCCGTTTCGGTGCTTACCTGCAAGGGATTCTTTGTGCTAATGGCTAAGACCTGGTATTTGAAGTAGCACAGCTCGCAGCTCCAAGAACCTCTCTCGCTGATCCAGCGAATCAGGCAGGGCTGGTGGGTGCAGCGGACAGACCCGTCGCAGCGACATGGGCTTAACAGCTCCCCCTGCAAGGAAGAAAGCAACGGAGAGTCAGGGAGGTCTTCGCTTACTGGCTACAAGCTTCCTGGACCCCGCTGCCGAGACTTCACAGAAGCTACCCAGGCCTGTAGGAGTACCCAGTACCAATCATTACAAACCATCACCACCACCAAGAGGATTCTGGGTAACACCGGCCATCTCTAAGCCTAGAGTCCACTAAAGGTAAAGGGACCCCTGACCATTAGGTCCAGTCGTGGCCGACTCTGGGGTTGCGGCGCTCATCTCGCTTTATTGGCCGAGGAGCCGGCGTACAGCTTCTGGTTCATGTGGCCAGCAGGACTAAGCCGCTTCTGGCAAACCAGAGCAGTGCACAGAAACGCCATTTACCTTCCCGCCAGAGTGGTACCTATTTATCTACTTGCACTTTGATGTGCTTTCGAACTGCTAGGTTGGCAGGAGCAGGGACCGAGCAATGGGAGCTCACCCTGTCGCAGGGATTCGAACCGCCGACCTTCTGATCGGCAAGTCCTAGGCTCTGCCGATCCATTAGGTCTCCTCTATTTAAGAAACCACCACCACACCACACCACAGAAGCGAGCCTGGTTCGTTAGTGCTGCCTGCTTAATGTGCTGGCAAGGAGAGCAATTAGCATCAATATTTCAAGCTCGCTTGCAGGAAGTATTAATGATAGGTTAGGGATATATGCCTGGACAAGGAAATTGCTGTAGATTCCTGTCAGCTGGGGGGTGGGCAGAGCAAGAGGTCACTACTGGGTCTCTGGCCACGTATCCCAACAGCAGCAAAATCCTGTTGCTAAGAACACAGCAACAAAGGAGGAAAGGGACAGGCTGCAGAGAGAAAGCAAGCAAGCAGGGTAGCCAATGACTGGATTAGTCAATTGGTAAAGGAAATTAGGAGCAAGCTCTCAGCTGGATGGAGTGGCCCGTTGGTGCTTGGCATTACCTTAAACATGCGGGCTTAAGTTGCTCACTTTGATATTGAAAGGAGGTAGGGAGTCATGTAGGGATGTTGGTGGCGCTGTGGGTCAAACCACAGAGCCTAGGGCTTGCCGATCAGAAGGTCGGCGGTTCAAATCCCTGCGACGGGGTGAGCTCGGTCCCTGCTCCTGCCAATCTAGCAGTTCGAAGGCACGTCAAAGTGCTAGTAGATAAATAGGTACCACTCCGGTGGGAAGGTAAACGGCGTTTCCGTGCGCTGCTCTGGTTCGCCAGAAGCGGCTTAGTCATGCTGGCCACATGACCCGGAAGCTGTACGCCGGCTCCCTCAGCCAGTAAAGCGAGATGACCGCCACAACCCCAGAGTCGGCTACAACTGGACCTAATGGTCAGGGGTCCCTTTACCTTGACCTAGGGAGTCATGTGGCTCAAGGCTGGCTTTCCATGGAGAATGGCCTGCCCCAGCCCAAAAATGGAAAATGAGTGATGTCCCAACTAAAGAAGAATGGCAACATAAGCTGATGGAATATTCACTGCTTGCGGACTTAACAGATACAGTGGTGCCCCGCAAGACAAATGCCTCGCAAGACGGAAAACCCGCTAGACGAAAGGGTTTTCCGTTTTGGAGGTGCTTCGCAAAACGAATTTCCTATGGGCTTGCTTCGCAAGACGACAGTGTCTTGCGAGTTCCTGCTGGGTTTTTTTCCTCCCCCCCCTTTTCTAAGCCGCTAAGCCGCTTATCAGCTGAGAAAACCCGCTAGACGAAAGGGTTTTCCGTTTTGGAGGTGCTTCGCAAAACGAATTTCCTATGGGCTTGCTTCGCATGACGACAGTGTCTTGCGAGTTCCTGCTGGGTTTTTTTCCTCCCCCCCCCTTTTCTAAGCCGCTAAGCCGCTTATCAGCTGATCCGATCAGCAGATAAGCCGCTAAAAGCCGCTAATAGCGCTAATCCGTTAATCCGTCAATGGGCTTGCTTCGCAAGACGAAAAAACCGCTAGACGAAGAGAATCACAGAACGGATTCTTTTCGTCTTGCGAGGCACCACTGTAGAACAAGAGAACAAGAAGAGCATATGTTTAGAGAAGATTGGAAAGTGTTTATTGAATATAAGGGGGGAAATTGTGTACACTTAAAAACGTGGGCAGCATTAAGTGAAATTCAGCAGTGTAAATAAGTTTTGATGGATGTAATAATGGAATACTGAGTGGTTTAGTTTATGTAAAACATGCAGGGATTTTATGATATGCAAAATGAACCATGGAAAGAGAAGAAGGGAAGTCACTGATATTTTAAGGGTGTTTAAACGAGTATTCTAAATTGTGAAACAGAAAAGGTAATAAAAATTATATGCAGTATATAAAAAAAGAGAACGTTGTGCCCCCAATAGCTGTCAGAGGGCGGGGCTTGGCAAAAACCTGACGCTGGGCCCAAATAAAGAGCAAGAGAAGGAGCCACACCAGGGCCCCACACAGCTGCTTTCTCTTCCAATTTAAGTGGCAAGTTTAACACAGGCAAAGCCACACTGGACCAGGCCAGTGGCCCATATATTCTAGCATCCTGTTCTCCCGGTGGCTGACCAGAAGGCCACAAAGAGCAGGACATGAGCACAACAGCACCCTCTCCATATCTGTGTCATTTGGCCCTAGCTTGGAGGACCAGTGGGCAGAGGGTGAGCTCTCTAACGATGACTTTACTGGGGATTGTTTTACAGTTCTGCTTCCCCTGTAGAGGCACCCCCACCACCATTAGCTAACAGAAGCGGTCCTCGAATTCTGATGTTGACTCTTGCTTGATGGGTGAAGGATACAGAGGGTCGTGCATGTATAAAAACTAGCCTACTGTACAAAATTACATTAGTGACTAGGGCTGGGCGATATCTGGTTTTCAACATTGTGATATATCACCAGCTAAACATTCTGGTGGTGCTGTGGGTTAAACCACAGAGCCTAGGACTTGCCAATCAGAAGGTCAGCGGTTCGAATTCCCACGCTCCCGTTGCTCGGTCCCTGCTCCTGCCAACCTAGCAGTTCGAAAGCACGTCAAAGTGCAAGTAGATAAATAGGTACCGCTCCTGCGGGAAGGTAAACGGCGTTTCTGTGCACTGCTCTGGTTCACCAGAAGCGGCTTAGTCATGCTGGCCACATGACCCGGAAGCTGTCTGCAGACAAACCCGGCTCCCTCGGCCAATAAAGCGAGATGAGCACTGCAACCCCAGAGACGGTCACGACTGGACCTAATGGTCAGGGGTCCCTTTACCTTTTAAACATTGTGATATGCTGATCTATCACAATGCCTGAAGTAAGTATGGAGCTATGTAGAGGCAACTGGCCGGCTTCACAGTTTTCCTCACATTGTGATTTTTGCATAACCCACCTACCATGATTGGTGATTTACTGCCTGGTCAAAAATGGTGAAACCGTTATCACGATGTGGACTTCAAACCAGTTTTGGAGGATAATCAGTATGTCACCTAGCCCTGTTAAGTGACCCCCACCTACTTTCCCCCCTGCCCACCACTGCCATGTGGCCCTCAAAAGGTTCACTAGAAGGGAATGTGGCCTTTAGGCTGAGGAAAAGTGCCCCCACCCCTGATCTAGCACAGTAACAATAAGCAAGAGAAGGAAACAGAAAGATAAGCAAAATTAGAAGAACGTTTCAAAGTTTACGTCAGACCTTTGAGTGGCACAAAACCATTGGGAAGGAAAGCGGCTTTGAATAATTCAATTATGTTCCTATTGTTACAGTTGTGGGCCTCTGCAGAATTATTAAAAATCCAGCCTTCTATTTTCAGTCATTTAAGCAGGAAGATGAGACAAGACAGGAGAAGATTTAAAAAGAGGTAAAGGAAATGGGGATGAGTTTGTGCGCAAGGAGTTAAGACTGACGGTTCATGGCAGGTGCTGCTATGCTCACAGCACACCAGAAAGTAACAGGTTAAAAAACACATTGAGTTATCATGAAATCCTCATGAAACTATACATCATGGTAGCATCGCAAAGCCGTTTTTCTTGTGTATAGATGCTAGGTAAAGGTAAAGTTAAAGGTACTCCTGACCGTTAGGTCCAGTCGCGGACGACTGGGGTTGCGCCACTCACCTGGCTTTACTGGCCAAGGGAGCCGGCATTTGTCCACAGACAGCTTCCGGGTCATGTGGCCAGCATGACGAAGCTGCTTCTGGCAAACCAGAGCAGCGCACAGAAACGCTGTTTACCTTCCCGCCAGAGCGGTACCTATTTATCTACTTGCACTTTGATGTGCTTTCGAACTGTTAGGTTAGCGGGACCAGGGAACTGCTAGGTGGGCAGAAGCTGGGACCGAGCAACAGGAGCTCACCCCGTCACGGGAATTTGAACCACTGACCTTCTGATCAGCAAGCCCTAGGCTCTGTGGTTTATGCCTACCACAATGCAACATGTAATATAATACAAATTCCCAGTCTGGATCCTGGGCACTCCTTGCACGTTAAGTTCATCAAGTATATGCCCCTGTTGTTTGAGGCTCAGAGGATGGACCTGACATCCAGGGCTTTCTCCATAATGGTACCTTTCTCTTGGAAACTCCTTACCAAAGGAAACCCGTCATAGAAGTTTGCTCCTTAATTTTAGCCCCTGTATTAGGAAGGCCATTGGCAAGGATATTGTGAAGGGGTGGCACATCTGTCACTCTACATGCAAGTTTTGCACGGTTTCCCAATGTTCTGTGCAAAGAAAGCCTAACACATGAACCAGCTCAAAGCAGCCTTAGGAAAATCACCATTACTCAACAGAGCCTGCTTTCTATTGCTTTGTGCTCTACACAATCCATTTGTCTTGGAGACTGATCCCTATTCTAAGTCTGCATTGCAACTTTGCTCAGGCCATGTGGACACTCATTTCTGATCTTCAAACCACCACCAAGCCCTTTTCATGCGATCCTGTCGTTCCCACATGATTTCTTCATTGTTGCCGGTGGGGAACCTTCAGCCCATGGCGAAGTCTTGGGCTACAAGGGGTTCCAATTTGACCTGCTCAGCCATTTTTGTGAAAGCACCCACCTGTCAATCAGGTGACACCATCCAGGTGGCAGCTGATGGCTCGGTTCAATGGGTACAGCCAACCCCTGCAGAAAGCACTATCGAGCCCATCAATCCTGCTTGGTTCAGCTGCTCATGTCAGTTTCCCAGAGGCAACTGGAGCGCACAGCCAATCCTTACAGAAAGCATGATGAACATGAACACACACACACACCCCTCACACATCAGCTGATATGTGGGATGGTTCAATCCTCAGTGTTTGCTAATCGCAAATAAAGCAAACATGCTGTGCAGGGGTTGCTAACACTGTGTCTTCCAGATGTTGCTGGACTCCAACTCCCATCAGCCCCGGTCAGCAAGGGATGATGGGAGCTGGGAGTCCAACGGCAGAGGGCACCATGTTATAAATCAAAGTCTTGTTCTGAGCAGTGGGAAAGGGGCAGAAGGGTAACTGAGTAGACATTCTCCATCGTTCTGCCCGAACACAGAGGTCTAGCACCGAGGGCCTTCTGGCGGTTCCCTCACTATGAGAAGCCAAGTTACAGGGAACCAGGCAGAGGGCCTTCTCGGTAGTGGCACCCGCCCTGTGGAACGCCCTCCCACCAGATGTCAAAGAGAAAAATGACTACCAGACTTTTAGAAGGCATCTGAAGGCAGCCCTGTTTAGGGAAGCTTTTAATGTTTAAAAGGTTATTGTATTTTAGTGTTCTGTTGGAAGCCGCCCAGAGTGGCTGGGGAAACCCAGCCGGATGGGAGGGGGTATAAATAAAAAATTATTATTATTATTGCCTTGATCTCATGGGATGCTGCTCTCTTGGCCGCCAGAAAGTGATGCTGGCGATCTAGCAAAGAATATGGGCAACAAAGGACTCCTCTCACTAGGTGATTTAAACAGTGCGCACACCCCCCCCCGGGGGAGAGGGCTACCTCTGTGCAGTTGCTTATTTCTACACCCTCCCAGGTTCTAGGGCTAGATATTTTTTTAAAAGGACTACAAAAGAGAAAAATGGACCGTCCCCACCCCCAGGTGGTGCAGCTGCTATGTGCCACTGTGCTCACAGCCTGGGTTGACTGAAGCACAATGCAGAATCAAATTGGAGGATCGGGGGGGGGGGGAATGACACAGACAGAGTTCCTAAATTGGGTCACTGTATCCAACAAAGGGAAAACAGGAGGGGGGGTCTGGCTTTCCTCCTTAATCCGCTGCACACTTAGCTTGCCTGCCCTCCTTGCAACCCAGCCACCCCTCTCCACAGAACCATGGCTGCAGCTCAGGGCATGCTTAAGCAAGGCAGGAAGCAGCAGGCTGGGGTGGCCATTCGGAGGATGTAATTACCGTATTTTTCACACCATAGGACGCACCGGACAATAGGACGCACTTTGTTTTAGAGGGGGGAGAACAAGAAAAAAAAAATCTCCCCCTCTCTGCCCAGCGCCCCTTCAGTGAAGCGGCAGGAGACGCTGCGCAGAGAGGGGGAGAACTTTCCCCCTCTTGTTTTCCTGCTCTAAAACAAGGTGCTGTTTAAGGTGAGTTCAGGCAGCTACCTTGGAAGCCTGGAGAGCGAGAGGGGTCAGTGCGCACTGACCCCTCTTGCTCTCCAGACTTCAGGTTCCTTTCGACCTGCTCTTTGGGGCTGGCAGGGGGAAGCCCACCACCAGCCCCAAAGAGCAGGTCAGGGAGCAGCGGAAAGGCGCAGGGGAGAGGCTCCTGCCATAGCCGGGCGTCACCTCTCCAGCCGGGAGAGGGTCGCGGGGCTATGGCTTCTTTAGCCCCCCGCGCGCTCTCCCGGCTGGAGAGGTGACACGGGGGCTGTAGAGGCTCCTGCCATAGCCGCGCGTCACCTCTCCAGCCGCGAGAGCGCGTGCGGGGCTATGGCGTCTTCACTCCATAGGACGCACACACATTTCCCCTTCATTTTTGAAGGGGAAAAAGTGCGTCCTATAGAGCGAAAAATACGGTAACTGAGATTGGGGGGCAGGGGAGAGAGAAAAGGGCAGCAAGGCTGCAGGAAGCCGTACACAAGGAGTGGGTTGTGGCTCTGAAGTCACAGGAGAGACACGTCTCCCATTGTTTTAGGAAGGAGGAGGGACATAACTGTCAACTTTCAGATTTGAAAATAAGGGATCAGCAGCCTCACCTGTCCTGGGGAGCCTAGAAAATAAGGGATCAGTAGCTTCACCTGTCCCGGGGACAATCTACGCCGGGATATCTAACAATCTGGGATAGCAGCGGGAAGCAGTGGGAAATGGCGCTGGAATTTCCCGCAAAAAAAAAAGGGGAAGGTTGACAGCTATGGGGAGGAAACAGGCTCTGCTGACAGAGGCATCTGATGTTGCCCGCAGCCTCCCACCTCCCGACATTCCCTGGACTATTTCTGGATGCCATGGACAGGAGCACCCATCACATTCCAGAGAAGCCTTCGCTTCAAAAGACAAGAGCAGGTTCCTAGTCCTTATGGATGAGATGGCAAGCTTAGACAGGTGAAGGAAGTGCTGGTACTGGAAGGAGCAAACAGCCATCCTGACTAGCAGCTGCTGATAGTCTTGTCCTTATTGCCTATCCCAGTAAACAGGGTTAGAAACTTTGGTACAGAATATAGGTGCCCAATGGCACCTTAAATCTAGGTTGTGGTTGCCACAACTGAATGTCTTTTCACCAGGGGGTTAGACTAAAGGACAGGGTCTCTTCCAATGCTACAATTCTATGCTTCTGTTGTTTAACTCCTACAAGAATTCCCTTGTCCCAGTAAAAGAAAGAGAAACACACACAGTGGAAATCGAAATGGTATTAACGATATGGAGGGTATTAACAATAGACTAAGGCAGAGGTTTCTGAACTGTGGTGGCCAATCTGGCTGGTGCTCAGAAATTTCCACGTAGCTGCAGTTGCCAAATGCGCCTGGCACCTGGCTAATTTCAAATAGGGAAGTGAAACATAAAAAGTAAAAGGTAAAGGGACCCCTGACCATTAGGTCCAGTCGTGGCCGACTCTGGGGTTGCGGCGCTCATCTCGCTTTATTGGCCGAGGGAGCCGGCATACAGCTTCCGGGTCATGTGGCCAGCATGACTAAGCCGCTTCTGGCAAACCAGAGCAGTGCACGAAAACGCCATTTACCTTCCCGCCGGAGCGGTACCTATTTATCTACTTGCACTTTGACGTGCTTTCGAACTGCTAGGTTGGCAGGAGCAGGGACCGAGCAACGGGAGCTCACCCCATTGCGGGGATTCGAACCGCCAACCTTCTGATCGGCAAGTCCTAGGCCCTGTGGTTTAACCCATATATGTATGTATAATTTTTATTACGTTTTTCATTTCTACATCTGAAAATAATCATTTTACATACTGTTAAATATCCAACGACTCCCCCCCTTCTCTTTCCTTGTTTCGTTTTCTTGATCTTTCATTCCTGCATATTTTCCTATAACTATATTAGTCAGTTATCCACTTTTACATCACTCAGGCGTTAATTACACTGTTAACTTTATCTTAATGCTGCTAGCATTTTCAGCTGTGTACAGCTATTTTCCATATACTCAATAAATATTTCCCACTCTTCTTTCAATGTGTGTTCTTCTTGCTCTTTTATTCTATATGTTAAACCTGCAAGATCTGCATATTCTGCCGTCTTAAGTTGACAGTCCTCTTTGCCTGGGGCCTCCCTCACTTTCCATTTTGGGGCTAACAAAACTCGGGCCGCCGTTGTTGCATAAATTTTGTTGACACTTAAGAGATTTCAATTGGGATTATTCCCAACAAAAAAGACTCCAGTCTTTTGGGGAAAGGTATTTTTTAAAAAATTCAACTCATTATAGATCATTTCCCAATATTCTTTTACCTTTTTACAAGGCCAACAATATACGGAAAAACGTTCCCTTCATTTCTTTACATTTCCAACACATATCTGATTCTGCTCTGTACATCTTAGCCAACCTACTCGGAGTTAAATACCACCTGTGTATCAATTTCATATACCCTATTTTTTGCTCTATAACACGCACTCGACCATAACACGCACGTAGTTTTTAGAGGAGGAAAATCTGTACGCATGCCACCCGTAGGCATTCCCTCCATAACACGCACAGACATTTCCCCTTACTTTTTAGGAGGAAAAAAGTGAGTGTTATGGTGCAAAAAATACAGTAATTCTCCGGTCAGCTATAACTATCCACTGTCTGCCATCAATGACCAGGCCAGGCCAAATGTAAGGAAAGGGGGGTTAACTTGACTCACAACAGCAAATTCAGATCTTCAGCGTGAGAAGTACTATTTCACAGAACACTCGCTTTTCAATTAGTTCTAACCAGGCCACAGGGAACAGGAAATAAAGATTTCTCCCTTTCCCCCAAACATATATGGATCTGAGCTTTAAAATAACAACAACAGCCATGTAATCAGCAGGCAGTGGCTGTCGATGGGGAAAATGTTAGTCTGTGATGCATTCATTACAATACGAAAGGGCCATCAATTGTTCATCTAAATCAATTCTCCGCTGTATGATTATTACCATGTGATAACTACATTGCTTGGCTTCTCTTGATTTTAGATGACGTAGGACCTTCTGGTATAATGGGGTCTGTTTCACACTACAGGAAAAATACTGGTTATTAGAAAAAGGAGAATGCAGAGAAGCAGAACAAATTCTCTGCATCTGTTTCCACTGTGGAAGAAGTAGGGCAGATTCCGATGCCTGAACTAAGTTTCATAGGTAAGGAGTCAGAGGAACTGAGATAAACAGTGGTGACAAGAGACAAGTTTGAGGTCTTACTGACAAGTTTAAAAGGTAAAGGGACCCCTAACCATTAGGTCCAGTCGTGACCGACTCTGGGGTTGCGGCGCTCATCTCGCTTTATTGGCCAAGGGAGCTGGCGTACAGCTTCCGGGTCATGTGGGCAGCATGACTAAGCCACTTCTGGCGAATCAGAGCAGCGCACGGAAACGCCGTTTACCTTCCCGCTGGAGCGGTACCTATTTATCTACTTGCACTTTGACGTGCTTTCGAACTGCTAGGTTGGCAGGAGCAGGGACCGAGCAACAGGAGCTCACCCCGTCGCGGGGATTCGAACCTCCGACCTTCTGATTGGCAAGCCCTAGGCTCTGTGGTTTAACCCACAGCACCACTCGCGTCCCATTGACAAGTTTAAAAAGGACAAATCACTAGGTCTGTATGGCATCCGTCTGAGAGTTCATAAAAGAAGTGAAATTGCTGATCTTTTAACAGAAAGGTATAACTTGTCCCGAAGAACAATCTCCATAACCAAGGACAGGGAAATGATTAACATAACACCAATTGTGAAAAAGGGATGGAGGGAAATTTCAGGTCAGTTCGAGGAAGCATGGTAGAAAGCATTATTAAAGGTAGAATTGCCAAGTGTATAGAAGAACAAGTCTTGCTGAGCAGAACCAGCATGGCTTCCGCAAGGGTAAGACTTTAAGGTGCTTCTAGGTGGATATTTATTGTGGGATGAGTGTTCCTCATGCATGCCAAGTTCTTGGAGTAGCCACACCATGTCATTAGCTGTACACCCCATTCATTTAATCCAGATTCACTCTTTCTGGGGGAAATCCAGTAAGTTTAAAAACAAACAACTGGCGCCAGCAACCCGTTTGAGATATCTGAATGAACCAGTTATAATATTAAGCCCCCCTCTGAAAACACCCCAACTAGCCTTTTAAAGCTCTTTCAGAGTGTCAAATGTGGGTGGGAGGAAGGTGTGTGAATACAGTAGCCCCTGTGTACTTGAGACTTTCAGTATGCTTTCAATAAAGTCATAGTATCATAGCATTGAGGGACACGGGTGGAGCTGTGGGTTAAACCACAGAGCCTAGGACTTGCCGATCAGAAGGTCGGCGGTTTGAATCCCCGCAATGTGGTGAGCTCCCGTTGCTCGGTCCCTGCTCCTGCCCAACCTAGCAGCTCAAAAGCACGTCAAAGTGCAAGTAGATAAATAGGTACCGCTCTGGCGGGAAGGTAAACGGCATTTCCGTTTGCTGCTCTGGTTCGCCAGAAGCGGCTTAGTCATGCTGGCCACATGACCCGGAAGCTGTATGCCGGCTCCCTTGGCCAATAAAGGGAGATGAGCGCCGCAACCCCAGAGTCGGCCACGACTGGACCTAATGATTGGGGGTCCCTTTACCTTTACCTTATCATAGCACTGTAAAGCTGGAAGGGACCAAAGGGTCATCTAGTCCAACCCCCTGCAAGGCAAGTCTCTTGCCAAAGACTCCTGAGTAGGCTTAGCAGTCATGGTATAAGAGAGCAGGTCCTCTTTTGGAACAGTAACTGGGTAAAGAACAGGAAGCAAACAGTAAGAATAAACTGACATTTCCTACAATGGAAGGAGGTAAGAAATGTGTCTCTATGTCCCTCTGCTAAGCGTTGAATGCTAGATGGTTCAGGATGGACAAAAGTACCTCTTCATACTGCACACAGTTAAACTATGGAATTCAAAATGTACTGATGGCCACCAACCGAGACGGCTTTACAAAGGGCTTAGCTGAATTCATGGAGGATTTCTTTATTTAACAAAAGGTATATGATCGCTTGATTGCAATAAAACCTCTAAGTGGCTGGCAAAAAGAGTAGGACATTAAAATTATCCATAAAAGAAAGTTAAAAACAGGATTTTAAATTAAAATAATATAAGGGGTATCAGTGGCAGTTATCTGTGATGGCCACGTGTCACCTCCAGAGCCCGTACGTCTCTATATACAGTTGTACCTTGGTTGTTCAATGGCTTAGTTGCCGAACAAATTGGCTCCCAAGCGCCCCAAAACCAGAAGTGAGTGTTCCGGTTTGCGAACGTTTTTTGGAAGCTGGACGTCCATGGCTTCCGATTGAGTGCCTTTGTTTTTGAACCATTCTGGGTGTCGAACGGACTCCCAGAATGGGTTAAGTTTGACAACCAAGGTACCACTGTACTAGTTTTCTAGCTATCGCAAGGGGACAGGAAGGCAGCTGCATTCCGATCTTGCTTGCCCCTGTGAGATGCTGGGCTTTTGGTCTGATCCAGCACAGCTCTTATGGGTCATTTCCACTGCTCTTCTGCTTATTAGCTTTCTTTCTGAAGATCAGCATACCTGCACATTCCCACACAACTCCCTCTGTCCGTCGAGTGCCAAACGGCATTCATCCTCTTTCCTCCCGCAGGTGAGCTGGAAGCCCCCAAACCTCACAGCCCTCCTCTGAACCCATTACTGCATGCAACAGTGTCTCTTCCCTGAAAAGGTGTGCTGGGGACTCATCTGCCAGCTCAGGCCAGGAACATACCATTGGCTCGGCCGGCTATTGTAATCGGCAATTTCACGGCTGGCTAATTCCCTTTGCTGCTGCCTTGCTTACACTCACTTGCGGCACACACACACACTCTCTCTCTCTCGCGCGTGCACACAAAACTCACCCGCAGAGCTGCAGGGCTGCCGATAGCACATGGGATGTGGGAGGCAACAGTGGAAACATTTCAGGGGCTCGCAGCATGGCGCATAGACCTGCTGGCTCTGTTCAGTTCCGCTCCTCACCTCAAACTACCTGCTGCTGTTGCCGCCACACGTAGGGTGAAAAGGAGCTTGATCTAAGGCCTATCTAGACTGCTGATGAAGCTCTGGAGAATCTGATTTGCATGGGGAAGGTACCAATTTCCATCCCTTGCCTCTCCAAGTTGGCCCAGTAAAGGCCCTCCTTTCTGCACCCACTTAAGCGATACCACTCTCGCTCCCTGGGCAATAGGGTGGCTAGGATCAGGCCAAGAACGAAAAGGTGGGACAGCAAGCAGAGGCTGCTCCCTGCCACTGTTATAAAATTTTAGGGTGCAGACACATAGCAGAAAAACAACCCTTCAGAATTTAGGAAAAATTCCCTGAGAAAATCACACTTTATTTTCGCACACAGAACAATCCCAAATGCTATCTTGGCTCTCCAAATGACTCTTAAATATTCCCTCTGCAGAAGGAAATCTCTCGGGGAAACCTTTCCCAATCATTCTTCCGTTTACAAATCCTTCAATTCCTGACTTAAAGGCATATTTTGTGTATGAATCGGGTAGGTCTGTGACCTGGATACAAGAACTAAGGTATTTACCTGGAACATCCAGGTAATTTTCAGTCAGCAAGCATTATCTTGACAAACAGGAGACAAGCCACACTCTCAAATTTCTGTTGTAGACCGCCTCTTTCTGTGAAACATGTATGACGCTTTTTGAGTGGTCTCGGCTAAGGGGCTGGGCAGTTTCAAAAGTTTTTGAAGGTTCTTGAACACCTTTGTTCTGGGTCCTCACCTCCTCGCAAAGGGTGGGGGTGGGGTCTCTGTTGCAACAGGATAATTAATATATTCCTTGCTTTCCTTCTACTGGTTCCTGCCTCCAGCCATTGTCCCGTGACCAGTCATGGACTTAGGGGACTCAGAGTCCTTTGGGGAGCTGGGCTGCAAAAGTGAACCCCATTTTTATTTTTTTACAACACCACCATCACTCGCTGGCATGCCTAGCTGCTTCCAAAAAGCAGCTACAGAGCAGAAGGGCCCACCGGCAGAAGGGAGCCCAAACCCACCAATGGGTCCTCTTGCCAATTCTGGTGTTTGGGGTGTCTTGATGGCAGCTAGACATGGATTGGTATTAGCGCACCCTTTTGAGGTGCTGGATCTCGGCAGCTATGCAGTTTGCACCAACTAAAATAAAATAATAATAATAATAATAATAATAATAATAATAATGATAAATTTTATTTATATCCCGCCCTCCCCAGCCAAAGCCGGGCTCAGGGCAGCTAACAACAATAAAATAATACAACATTCTAAAATCATTTCATTATAAAATTAATTCAAATCAAATTGATGGCAACCATTGAGCTAGAGTTCTGTGAAGATTGCCAAAGGAGGGAGTCAGGCTGTGCCCTGGCCAAAGGCCTGGTGGAACAGCTCTGTCTTGCAGGCCCTGCGGAAAGATGTCAAGTCCTGCAGGGCCCTAGTCTCTTGTGACAGAGTGTTCCACCAGATCGGGGCCACGACCAAAAAGGCTCTGGTCGAGGCCAGCCTAACCTCCCTGTGGCCCAGGACCTCCAAGATGTTTTTGTTTGAAGACCGTAAGGTCCTCCGTGGGACATACCAGGAGAGGCGGTCCCGTAGGTACGAGGCTCCTAGGCCATATAGGGCTTTAAAGGTTAAAACCAGCACCTTGAACCTGATCCTGTACTCCACCGGGAGCCAATGCAGTTGGTATAGCACCAGGTGAATGTGATCTCGCAGCAAAGAC
Source organism: Podarcis liolepis (assembly GCF_965112155.1). NCBI lineage: Eukaryota > Metazoa > Chordata > Lepidosauria > Squamata > Lacertidae > Podarcis > Podarcis liolepis. The sequence continues at coordinate 8,276,604 of NC_139555.1, forward strand.
TCCGTAAGGAGTCTTGCTGCGGCATTCTGCACCCGCTGGAGTTTCTGGGTCAGTCTCAAGGGCAGCCCCACATAGAGCGAGTTACAATAATAAAAGCCAGCCCTCTCTGCCAATCTCAGGCATAAAAGTTGCATGCTTCCTGCATAACTGAAGAGGGCTCAGGAACCTGAGCCACATGGAAGATCTAAGGTAGCTTTGCTGCGCTCAGTCCCAGTTCAAAACTGCCATGATGGCTCGTCAACTCCATGAATTAACGCCCCCAACAAGACGCCATTTTCCCATGCTACTAAGCTCTCTCCAGATGTTACAACAACCACACTGCCAACAGCAGGAACACCAGAGCAATTTGGGCACTGGGCAGGGTGTCAGTCATGGCAGGAGGGGAAATTGCCATGTATGGATTCAGAGGCACAGGAATGCCTATTTTCCTTCCTTTCGTTTTGCTTCTCTTGCAGAGAAGAGGAGGATCAAAAAGTTATCTGTGGCCCACAAGCCCTGACTGCTTGAAATCCTGCCCGGTTCCTCTTCTGGCTTCTGAAATTTCACTTGGCGTTGCACAAACACACAAACACGTGCACACAGCACTGCCAAGGCCATTAATTAATTAAATGTAGAAACAATACAGTAAATAAAAAAAATCACTCTGCACCCAGACTTCTAAGGCACAGCTTTAAGACCCAGGGACATTTAAAAAATAAGTTCTCAGGATGCTGAATTCTGCGCCCAGCAAAATGACTCATTCCCTGCAATGAGTCTATTGTCTGCAAAGCTTCTGTTGACTCTCGTCGATGCAAGCCAGTTTTCCACTTGAATGGTGTAACTGCAGAACAAATAAACACCGTTCTCCCTAGGATGGCACAGAGTTCTGTGGCATTCTTTAAGCGAGCACTGTGCTTTGGGTGTGTGGGGTGTGAGAAAGTTGATCAGGAACTACCAGCGATTTGCAGTAGATCTGCAGGGGTTTCCATCTCTCAACTGTTTCACAACAGCAACAAGAGGACAACCAGTGTCACCTATATTAGGCTGCTGAAATAGCTAGCCAGGAGTGGATTTCTGTGTGAAAGGCGAATTGCATTGGGTGTCCAAAGGCCAGCACCCTATTCACATGTCACTAGCGGTGGTGCATACCGTATTTTTCGCTCTATAACACGCAGATTTTTTCTCCTAAAAAGGAAGGGGAAATGTCTGTGCGTGTTATGCAGCGAATGTGTGGTCCCTGTAGCCGAAAAATAAGGCAAAAATCAAACCGCGCTTCAGGGAGAAGGGAGCTCCGTGAGAAAGCTGTTGCTTTCCTGCATTCTGCCTCAGGGTCTCTCTGCCCACCCTGCTCTGTTTCGTTGCTGTGTTTGCTCAAACGGAACAAAGAGCAGGGAAAGCCCCTCCCCTCCAGGCAAGTAGAGAGGAGAGCAGAGCGTCCGAACAAAGAGCAGGGAAAGCCCCTCCCCTCCAGGCAAGTAGAGGGGAAAGCAGAGCGTCCCTCGCTCTATCCTGTCCCTGCTCCGGAGGGAACAATGTTTGTGAAGGGAAGAGAGATTACAGGTTCGGCTTAAAATTCTGATTTGACTTCCTGCTTTTTGTTTTTGGAGACACACAGCATTCAAATATGCTTTCTTCCATTTAAAAGGATGAAATCCTTAAACAGTGGCTGGCTTGTGTGGGTGGGTGGGGGAAAACTTTTGCCTTCCTTTCCTCACGTTATAGCCCTCTCCTGCATTCTTAGCCTTCTGTGTTTTTCCTTCCCTCCCCACTTAAAATGTGGTTACAAAGCATGGATCCACATGGATCCTCAGGATCTTTGCATTGGGTCACCCCAAATTCACCATCAGAGCACACAGCATGTCCATGGCTACAGCCTGTCCCCCCCAAAAAAAATCACACACCCATTGTTGCCTGGGGCTGCAATGGTGCAAAAACGTGGTTACAAAGCATGGATCCACAGGGATCCTCAGGATCTTTGCATTGGGTCAGCCAAAATTCACCATCAGAGCACATAGCATGTCCATGGCTACAGCCTGTCCCCCCCCAAAAAAATCACGCACCCACTGTTGCCTGGGGCTGCAATGGTGCAAAAACGTGGTTACAAAGCATGGATCCACAGGGATTCTCAGGATTTTTGCATTGGGTCACCCCAAATTCACCATCAGATCACATGTCTGTGGCCACAGCATGAATCACAAAAATGATACGTCCACTGTTTCATTCAGAATATTTTTTCCCTTGTTTTCCTCCTCTAAAAACGATGTGCGTGTTATGGTCAGGTGCGTGTTATAGAGCGAAAAATACGGTAAATGCCAGTGTGCTAGCACTGCACACAAATCACTGGTGGATGTGCATGCTGGCGCCCCATTAAATGTGACCGGTGACAAATTAGCCAGGCGCCAGCCACATTTTGCACCGAGCTACTGACCACTTGCGACCAAGTGAATATGCTGGGCTCCAGTACGGGGATCATTGGATCTTGACTGTTTTCACACACTAATGCTCCACCTGGTAAAATTCTATCCGTTATATTTTATCTGCACATTCAGAATTAATTTCTGGAACCAAATTGCTTCTTCTGTGCAGCCTGAGCAGGAGCAAGGGTCGTAGCTTGTCTTCACTCACTCCACCCCACTGCCCTGCTCACAGTTGTGAAGAATATTCTTATGTTATGAATGGCTTGACTGTGTCACCATTAAGAAAAAGAGGTCGGAATAGGCCCTGGATAAATGGACTTTTCTTCTTTAAGTTCTCAAAGTTCTTAACCTAGCTCAAAGGTTGTCATCTGAACCAGCCAGATGTTTAACTGATAATCGCATCCATCATTTGAAAAAGGAGACCTTAGAGCTGTCTTGCCCCAAAATGGCAGCTAGACATTCCATTTGGGAGACACGGGTGGCGCTGTGGGTTAAACCACAGAACCTAGGGCTTGCTGATCAGAAGGTCGGCGGTTCGAATCCCCGTGACAGTATGAGCTCCGGTGCCTTGGTCCCTGCTCCTGCCAACCTAGCAGTTTGAAAACACGTCAAAGTGCAAGTAGATAAATAGGTACCACTCTGGTGGGAAGGTAAACGGTGTTTGCGTGCGCTGCTCTGGTTCGCCAGAAGCGGCTTAGTCATTCTGGCCACATGACCTGGAAGCTGTACGCCGGCTCCCTCGGCCAATAAAGCGAGATGAGCACCGCAACCCCAGAGTTGGTCACGACTGGACCTAATGGTCAGGGGTCCCTTTACCTTTAGTTTAAGGAGCCATTTAGTGCCTACCTTATATATCTGAGTTTCTAACACTGCCCACTCCCCCATCGTACTGATACAGGTTGGACGACAACCGCAGCACAGCAATAATGTGGGGCTGTGGGGCAGGTTAGCCGCAGATGCTGAAGGTTCCCTCTCCCCCTGTTGTGTGCTTTTTCAACAGCAACTACACCATAGTGACAGCGCAGAATCAGACCACTGTTTTTGGACCACTCCACAGCAAGGCCTCACCAAGACTTTGAGTAGCGGTACGCATACAACTTTAAGGCTGTCAGTCCCTCAGGCAAAGAACTGTCACTTCAATGTTCTGTACAACTTCTGGCAAACTGTTGGCACTAAATACATGTTAAACGGTAGTAAAGCAAGCCCTCACGCAGAGGTTGTAGTTATGTCCTCCAAGCAACAGTAGAAGTTGTGGGTCGGCCATTTTGGTTCTCCGGAGAGGAAAAGCCAAGAAGTTTTCGGAGCCCTGTTCTTAAGGCAATTCTGACTTTTTGCCCACCACATCCACCCCCAATTGTCTTTCGATCTGCAAACGGAATGACATACCCTCCAACATCTCTCTGATGAAAATAGGGACGTCCCATTCCACAATGATAATTTTACTATTTATACCCTACCCGTCTTACTGGGTTGCCCCAGCCACTCTGGGCAGCTACCAACATATATAAAAACATAATAAAACATTGAAAAACTTCCCTATACAAGATTATCTTCAGATGGCTTGGGGGCAGATAACTCCATACCCTCCAACATTTCTCCAATGGAAATAAGGACATCCTAAGGAAAAGTGGGACATTCCAGGGTCAAATCAGAAACCGGGACAGCTTCTCTAAATCAGGGGCGCCCCTGGAAAACAGGGACACTTGGAGGGTCTGGAATTACCAGCCACCGGACTAAAAGAAAACAGAACAGAAGATTTAGATTTAAGCTGCCAGAGTGCCACTTGACTAGGTAAGGTAAAGGGACCCCTGACTGTCAGGTCCAGTTGCGGCGCTCATCTCACTTTACTGGCCGAGGGAGCTGGCATACAGCCAGCATGACTAAGCCGCTTCTGGCGAACCAGAGCAGTGCACGGAAATGTTGTTTACCTTCCCGCCGGAGCGGTACCTATTTATCTACTTGCACTTTGTGCTTTCTGAACTGCTAGGTTGGCAGGAGCTGGGACCAAGCAATGGGAGCTCACCCCGTCGTGGGGATTCGAACCGCCAACCTTCTGATCGGCAAGTCCTAGGCTCTGTGGTTTAACCCACAGCGTCACCCGCGTCCCTGTCACCTGACTGCTTGGCCTAAAATCCAAATATTCCACTGGCTTGTGGATTAACTGGGTTTCAACCCTCCCTGGGAATGGGTTTTATTTTCCCTGCTGCTGCCCCTTTGCGACCACTTATTTCTACGCCACCATCTGGATAAAAATCCACTTCCTGGCTGAAAGAGCCATGTCTCATCCCAAGATGGCTAGGGACATGGGAAGCTGCCATTGCGTTCAGTACTGTCTACACTGATCAGCTGTGGCTCTCCAGGGTTTCAGACATGGGTAATTCTGCTTGGACCCAGAATCTTGTACCACCGAGCTACATCCTTTCCCCAAATACACAAATACACCAATGCATAATTTGAGCTAATCATTTGCAGGCATAGTGATGTCATGAATATACAGGAAGAGGAAGGAGAATTAACATTGCACATCTTCTCAGTATTTACCCTGAGACACTGCGGTACTCAGGTTCACAACAAAACTATGGAAATAGGCGCATTGGTCCATTGATCCTTTTGTAAGCACTTCTTGGGCTTGAATGCAGGAAAACGATTTTGTATTTATTGTTGCACAATGTTTTATTGATATTTTATTTTTTGGAAAAAATATTGTGAGCCACTTCCTGATGAAAGGCATGTGGGACATGAATTATTAAAAATAAAAATAAAATTTAATACATTCAACTCCAGGTTGGGCAAAAGCCTTTGGAGTGGCAGTGGGACATTAATATGTATTCATTTCATCATTATTAATATTCCCTCAATTAACACTTGCCTCCAGGCGTCCCCTAACTCAGTTGCTCAGCACTGCCAGCTTGCAGAACAAGTTCAGCCAGGACTGCTCCAGGAGGAAAAGGTGAATGCATAGGTCTTCCCCATAAGCAATGAAATTGTGGGCTCTGGCAATGCAAAGCAGGAAGTGACATCAGAACGATGGGACAGAGAGAGCCTTAAAACCCTCGTCTGGATTCTTCAAGGGCTAATCTTTCATCATCTTAAAAAGTAGAGACATCACCTTGCCAACAAAGGTCCGTATAGTAAAAGCTATGGTTTTCCCAGTAGTGATGTATGGAAGTGAGAGCTGGACCATAAAGAAGGCTGATCGCCAAAGAATTGATGCTTTGGAATTATGGTGCTGGAGGAGACTCTTGAGAGTCCCAGGGACTGCAAGAAGATCAAACCTATCCATTCTGAAGGAAATCAGCCCTGAGTGCTCACTGGAAGGACAGATCGTGAAGCTGAGGCTCCAATACTTTGGCCACCTCATGAGAAGAGAAGACTCCCTGGAAAAGACCCTGATGTTGGGAAAGGTGGAGGGCACAAGGAGAAGGGGAGGTCAGAGGACGAGATGGTTGGACAGTGTTCTCGAAGCTACCAGCATGAGTTTGACCAAACTGCAGGAGGCAGTGGAAGACAGGAGTGCCTGGCGTGCTCTGGTCCATGGGGTCACGAAGAGTCGGACACGACTAAACGACTAAACAACAAAACAGTTTCTAATACTGCTCTACTCCACTGGCGGCATCCCAGAAATGCGGGTGCTGTTTACATGGCACTCTGCACATGCTCAAAGGCATGGCCTCCTTTTTCCGAGGTGGATCCCAGGCAGCCAGAATGTACACTGATTCCACTTTAGCCTTGCCTGCTGATTGGCTAGCCAAACCTCCCACAGGGACAGCTCTGCGTGGGATGGAAAACGTTTTGCCTGCTGCCCCGAAGCCAGGATGGTAAGTCAAGCCTACAATTAAAGTGACATCTCAGTGTGCATTGTGCCTCACCAATGACTCAGTCCTCCGCTGGACGCCACTCCCTGCAAAGCTTCTGGGGACTGTAGCCTATGGAAGCCGGTGAATGGAGGAAAAGGCCTCCCTTTGGCCACACAGCTGCTCTGCACATCGCCGGCTGGGCCAAAATGCCTAGATCCAAGTCCTACCCTCCGCCAACAAGCCTCAACCAGCAGAAAAAAGTTATTTGAGTAGCCTGCATGAAATAATATTAATTAAAAAAACTGCAAAGCAATTGGGAGGATGAATTATGGGCGCACACTTGTGCGAGTTGGATAACGTAAACATTTAAATATTTCAACAGTGTTTGAAAAGGTAAGGAATGCATAGCATCGTGAGAGCTTTTACATTTTTTATTTATTGGTTGTAAAACGAATCCCCTAGGCGTTGTATATAGACCCCCCCCCCAAAAAGCAGAAGAAAAACTTAAACATAAAGCCATACTTCCATAAAAGCACAATAAACTTGAGAAGCAACCACATTAAAAAACCAACAGCAGCAGCAGCAACAACACAACATTGGCTTAAAAAGCCAATGCAATTCTGGGCTGCATCAATAGGAGTATAGCATCTAGATCAAGGGAAGTAATAGTGCCACTGTATTCTGCTCTGGTCAGACCTCACCTGGAGTACTGTGTCCAGTTCTGGGCACCACAGTTCAAGAAGGACACTGACAAACTGGAACGTGTCCAGAGGAGGGCAACCAAAATGGTCCAAGGCCTGGAAATGGTCAAAGGCCTTATGAGGAACGGCTAAGGGAGCTAGGCATGTTTAGCCTGGAGAAGAGGAGGTTAAGGGGTGATATGATAGCCATGTTCAAATATATAAAAGGATGTCACATAGAGGAGGGAGAAAGGTTGTTTTCTGCTGCTCCAGAGAAGCGGACACGGAGCAATGGATCCAAACTACAAGAAAGAAGATTCCACCTAAACATTAGGAAGAACTTCCTGACAGTAAGAGCTGTTTGACAGTGGAATTTGCTGCCAAGGAGTGTGGTGGAGTCTCCTACTTTGGAGGTCTTTAAGCAGAGGCTTGACAACCATATGTCAGGAGTGCTCTGATGGTGTTTCCTGCTTGGCAGGGGGTTGGACTCGATGGCCCTTGTGGTCTCTTCCAACTCTATGATTCTATGATTCTAACATATGATGAACAGCGCAAAACTAAAAAAAGCCACCAGACACTAAAACCACCAACCACACCAGAGGGACTTAAAGGCAGATTGTAAAAGGCCTGGACAACAACCGACAAGTCTTAACTTGATGCTGCAAAGATAGCAATGCAGGCACCAGGCGAGTTTCCTTAGGGAGAGCATTCCGAAACTGGGATCCCACCTATTAAAGAGGCCCCGAATTACCAGCATAGTAGGTTACTTCCATTTCAGCCTTCAGTGGAAGCATCTTAATATTCCTTACCAATAATTTGTGCATCACAGTAAAGCAACAGGTCATGACTGAAGACGGCAACCTGGGCAACTCTGCTCCATCCCTCAAGTGCACGGAGGAAGCAAACCACAGTCCTTGACTAACTGTCCTGTCCAAACCATAGCTGTCAATGTTTCCCTTTTTTTAAAGGGAAATTCCCTTATTCCGAATAGGATTCCTCGCAAGAAAAGGGAAAAGGTGACAGCTATGTGTCCAAACTAGTGCTTGTGGTTTCTTTCACTGCAACAAGCCCCGGCTACAGATCATGGTTTGCTTGTCATGTGACAGTGAATTCCATACACTAATTACCACTATCGAGAAGTATCTGCAGGCATTAAGTTGCTCGGTGTCTAACTGGCTCTGCAAAATGGCAGCAATAGAAAGCTTGCTGACATCTCCCACCTAACTGCTTGGCACTCTGAAGATTCAATTCTGTCACCCAAACATCCAAAACATTGTTTCAACCCATCCCTACTTCCAAAAAGCAAAGCCCATGAGTCCTGAAACTTGGCTTTTTGTTGCGTTCCAGAGAGACGTTTCTCTTCTATACGCACTACAGAAGAAAACATCAGACACTAAATCCAGACTTCCAAGGCCCAGCTGGAATCTCTGTTTATATGTGAGGCTGATGAGTTAGGAGGAAAATGACAATCGACTCTATATTGGTAACGGGTAGCCCAAGTGTGGGAAATCTTTGTCCCTGAACTACAACACCCATCATCCCCAGCAAGCATGACCGACAACCACTGAGTCCCCACACTTGGGGTTAGCCACCAGAACAAGGATGTGGTCTTGGTCTACATGCCTATATGTTTCCTAGACCTTTCTGCAAAAGTGCAGAATACAAGTGCAATAAATAAATAAATGGATCCAATGATGTTCCTTGTTGCCATCATGGTTTGCAGCGATTCATGGTTCTGATTTCTAGCCTAAACCCATAATCCAGTCTGGCATGCTTAGAGGGCCGGATTTATGATCTAAATCTATTTGCTATCCATTTTGGGGTGTGTTATATCTTGTACTCACAGCTTTCTTGCCCCTTTTGATCTATCTGTAGAAAATGCTCTTACGCATCCTCTCTCAGACACAACATATTCACATTTAATCTTTCCTCGCGAGGGAAATTGTTTGTTCCTCTAATCGTTCTTGTCGCTCTTCTCCAAAACTCTTCCGACTCAAAGTGAGGGGCCTGAAGAAAACAACACTTCCCGAGGCCAGGCTGGGAGACACGGGTTCAAATCATTCAGACCTTAACTACTGCAGGATAATGTCAAATAGCTCAGAGCTGCTCAGTTGGTAGAACATGAGACTCTTAATCGCAGTGCTGTGGGTCTGAGCCCCACTTTGGACAAAAGATTCCTGCATTGCAGAGAGCTGACCTAAATGACCCTTCTGGTCCCTTCCAGCTCTATGATTAAATGATTCTAAGGTGGCGACATTAGATCTTGCAACTGGACAGGCACAGTGGAAACTACTGTCACTAAGGCCTGCCTGACCCAGAACATTTTATAGTCCTTTCAGGTGAAAGAACCAATGGCAAGTGAGAGTAGGCAGGTCACAACACGGCACAGAACTATTTCATTATCCAGAGAACCCTCTTACCTGCAGACTGAGAGTGGTTTGCTATGTGGGATAGTTGTGCAAAACCCTGAAGATTCCCAATCCGAGCCTTAGGGCAGGAATGGAGAGCCTGTGGACTCCAGATCTTGTTGGATTCCAGATCCTATCAGCCCCAGGCAGGAGTTGCTAAACAGTCCCTAATTCATTCATAATATTCCTAAATAATCAGATGCTATACAAAACTTAGGGACGCGGGTGGCACTGTGGTCTAAACCACTGAGCCTAGGGCTTGCCGATCGGAAGGTTGGCGGTTCAAATCCCTACGACAGGGTGAGCTCCCGTTGCTCGGTCCCAGCTCCTGCCAACCTAGCAGTTCAAAAGCATGTCAAAGCGCAAGTAGATAAATAGGTACCACTCCGGCGGAAAGGTAAATGGTGTTGCTCTGAAGCGGCTTAGTCATGCTGGCCACATGACCTGGAAAAACTGTCTGTAGACAAATGTTGGCTCCCTCGGCCAGTAAAGCCAGATGAGAGCCACAACCCCAGAGTCATTCGTGACTGGACTTAACTGTCAGGGGTCCTTTACCTTTTATACAAAACTTAAGCACTTGCTTTGCAGGTCAGCCCAGCTAGCTAAGGTCCCAGCATTCCCAGGCTGTGTCCTCTGAACTTTGCAGCAAGGAATATTCATTTGTTCGTTCGTAAGCATCAAGTTCCAATTAATTTTCCCACAATCCTGCCACTTGCTGCTCAGAATACATACTCTCCTTCTGGCCCTCCCATGAAGCCAGCGACACTTTCCTATTTCAGGCTGCTGTCCTGAGCCAATCACAGTCAATTCGATAGTTCAGGGCAGGCCTTTCAACCTTTAATTTATCCTCATTGTTAAGCGGAGTGCTTTTTCATACATTATGCAGAGGGAAACCTAGGTCGGTCACTGAGTGTGCACTCAGCAGGGAGCCTGCAGCCCATCGCACGTCCGACTAGCATGCCTCCACAACATACATGTTTGCAAAACACCTGCTTGTTGCAGTTGCATGCATATGTACACAAACATGCATCTAAACAATGCAAGATGTCATTGCTTGTTGCAGCTGCATGCATACGTATGCAGCTGCAACAAGCAGGTGTTTTGCAAACATGTATATTGTGGAGGCATGCTAGTTGCAGCTGCATGCATACATACACAAACATGCATCTAAACAATGCAAACTAAGGCCCGGGGGCTGGATCCGGCCCAATCACCTTCTAAATCCGGTCCATGGACGGTCCAGGAATCAGCATGTTTTTACATGAGTAGAATGTGTGCTTTTATTTAAAATGCATCTCTGGGTTATTTGTAGGGCATAGGAATTTGTCCATTATTTTTTTCTTCCAAAATATAGTCCGCCCCCCCCCAAGGTCTGAGGGACAGTGGACCGGCCCCCTGCTGAAAAAGTCTGCTGACCCCTGCAGTATGTGAAGCGGCCCCAGTAGGCACCACCCTAAGGCATGGAGAGGCAAGACTGAATGCCATTAAGGGCCAAACTAGATCTCACATGTGTTAGCCCTGGCATGGATGGTGCGCTTAAAATAAAGAGCTGGTACAGGGCTTGTGCGGAGGAGACAAGCCAAACTGGAGGCCCCCACACCTGCTTTTTTGCAATGGGATGAAAGCCCCCCAATAGTAACAAGTGTCTAGTCTGAAGCCTGTTATGCTATGCATGCTTATTGGGGTGGGAACCCAACTGAATACAGTGGGGCTTACTAGAGAGTAAAAAGAGATACAGGATGAGCCAACAGTGTGACGCGGCAGCTAAAAAAGCCAATGCAATTCTGGGCTGCATCAATAGGAGTATAGCATCTAGATCAAGGGAAGTAATAGTGCCACTGTATTCTGCTCTGGTCAGACCTCACCTGGAGTACTGTGTCCAGTTCTGGGCACCACAATTCAAGAAGGACACTGACAAACTGGAACGTGTCCAGAGGAGGGCAACCAAAATGGTCAAAGGCCTGGAAACGATGCCTTAGGAGGAACGGCTAAGGGAGCTGGGCATGTTTAGCCTGGAGAAGAGGAGGTTAAGGGGTGATATGATAGCCATGTTCAAATATATAAAAGGATGTCACATAGAGGAGGGAGAAAGGTTGTTTTCTGCTGCTCCAGAGAAGCGGACACGGAGCAATGGATCCAAACTACAAGAAAGAAGATTCCACCTAAAAATTAGGAAGAACTTCCTGACAGTAAGAGCTGTTCGACAGTGGAATTTGCTGCCAAGGAGTGTGGTGGAGTCTCCTACTTTGGAGGTCTTTAAGCAGAGGCTTGACAACCATATGTCAGGAGTGCTCTGATGGTGTTTCCTGCTTGGCAGGGGGTTGGACTCGATGGCCCTTGTGGCCTCTTCCAACTCTATGATTCTATGATTCTATTCTATGATTCTATGAGGCTGTAAGGGAGGCAGAGCAGATGCTAGTGTGTCACGTGCCAACAGGGAAGTTCTCCTGCACAAGCTCCACTGAAACAAAGGGAACTGCACAAGGGTGCTAACTGGGTTCCACCTCAAGTTAATTATTGGAGGGCGCAGTGCCACCTGGTTCTTGTCTACAGTCACCAAAATGTCTTCAGCTGACTGTCAGGGAACTGCCATCAGAGCATCAGGTGGTGGAGGGACTCAGGCAGGATGAAAGAGACTCAACTGCTGAAGCAGGGACCAGCAGGGGGAGGAGTGGGTCTCTGAGGGAATGCGAGCAGGAGGGAGGGCTCAGGGAGGCTTCCAGCGAGAACAGTGGGGAGGTATCGGAGTCTCCCATAGGGAGACCCACACCTCGCAGGAAACTGTCACGCCGTGAGTCCAGGAGACGCGTTTCCGTTAAGGAACTTCTTTGCTGGAAACGCTTCCGCAGACAGCCACTGTCGGACTCTACTAGTGACTAGAGCAGACATGTCTGAGGAGCTCCGTCACACACGGAGGTTTGTGGGGTCGCACAAACTCTGAGGGAGCACGTTTTCACGCACAAGCAGCTAATCAAACCCTCACAGCAGTCCGACAGTCTTTGTACGCTGCCTGTGCAAGAGAAGGCATCATGAGCGAACCAACCGGAACCGGAGGAGCAGGGGCTGGAGCTGGTCCAAGCTTGGAAGATAGATACCGAGCGTTGGAGGTTCAACTGGCCCTGCAGACGGCGAGGTTGGAGGAGAGAAGGGCTCAGGATGCAGACAAGAAGGGGAGAGCCACGCAATTCCCCAGAAAGGTACCAGGATTGGTGCAGAAATTTGGGGGGGACCCCAAGGACTACCATGCTTTTAGGACAGAGATGCAATATGCCCTTAATGTGCAGTTCGATGAGTTCCCTGATGAGGAATCGCGAGTTGCTTTTGTAATTGGGCATCTTGAGAAAGGGGCTAGAGACTGGGTTCGACCCCTAATGGCAACGCACAATGACATACTAAAGGACACAATGAAGTTCTTTCGTGCAATGGATATCATGTTTTCCAGCGATATTGAGGAAGGGGTGGTGCGCAGACAGCTAATGGCTTGTAAGCAGGGAAGTCGATTTGTCCGTGAATATTGGACTGAGTTTACCATGCTGATTCACAGACTGAGTTGGGATTTATCGGCGGCACCCGTTCAAATGCTATTTGAAGAAGGTCTTTCTTCGGGGGTGAAAGACGAGCTGGCACGGAGCCCCAGGGCGGAGTCTATGGATCAGCTGACCAAATCTGCGCTGACCATAGGAGCGCGGCAGGAGGCAAGAGCCTTGGAGAGGCGGGAAGGGAGAGGGGAACGTTGGAAGGAGTTCCGCATTCCAGACATTCCTGAGCCAGCTTTCCCGCCGGCAGAGCCGATGGAAATCGGAACAGCGCGCGCGCGCGCATTTTCAAAAACCAGCGAGGGAGCTAAGAAGGAGGGAAAGGGCCCCCGGAAATGCTATCTCTGCCAACAGCCAGGCCACTTTGCCAGAGTCTGCCCCCAGAGGAAGGAATGGCAAGGGAGGGTGGGAGCTGTTGAGGGGGGAGAAGAAGGGGGAGCGGAGCAGGTAAAAGCCAACGCCTGGTTGCCACAATTGGGGCACTGCAGCCAGGCCAAAGAGCAGTGAAAGTGCCCGTGCCAGAAGCTCCTCGACCTGCTCTAGTGATTGAAGTGTCGCTAGAGCTGCAGAATGGGCACCCCCTAAAAATAAAGGCGCTATTGGACTCAGGCAGCTCCTGCAATTTTATGAGCAAGGAGTTTGCTGCTGAACACCAGATACAGACCATCCCTTTAAGCAACCCCCTGCAGGTGACCACGATTGATGGCAGGGAGTTGTTGGGAGGAGGAGTCCGCTTGCAGACTGTCCCAATGATAATGAGGGTGGCAAGGCACACAGAACTGATAGCGTTTAATGTGGCCACCCTGGGAGGCGCTCCCATTATTTTGGGAATGAGCTGGCTAGCTCTACATGATCCGCTGGTTGGCTGGCATCAAAGAGTGGTGTCCTTTGGTTCAGCACATTGCCTAGAACACTGCAAAGGGGAGAAGGGTTCAGCAGGGGCCCAAGCCACCCTAGCAGGGACTGAAGTAATGGGGAAGGTGAAGGTACCACCACAGTATGCAGATCTCAGCGACGTGTTCAGCGAGAAGGAAGCTGACCAACTACCACCTCATAGACCCTTTGATTGTCAGATCAATTTACTCCCAGGAGCACAGCTTCCCGTGGGCAAGTTGTATGCCATGTCAGACAGGGAAATGCAGGAGTTGCGAGGGTTCATTGACAAGAACCTGAAGAGAGGCTTCATCAGAGAGTCCAAAGCAGCAGGGGGGAGCCCAGTGTTCTTTGTGGACAAAAAAAATGCGGACAAGCCGAGACTTGTATGTGATTTTAGGCGGCTGAATGCAGTGACTGAACCGGTGGCGTTCCCTATGCCCAGAATTGATGATATTTTGACCAGGGTGAGGAAGGGAAAGATTTTCACAAAGCTGGATCTAAGGGGGGCGTACAACCTGATACGCATAAGGAAAGGGGATGAATGGAAAACCACCATGTTTACCCCTTTGGGGGCGTTTGAATACCTCGTTATGCCATTTGGATTACAAGCAGGCTCCGCGTGTTTTCAATCTTTTATGAACCACGTGCTGGGCCCTTTGCTCTACAAGAATTGCGTTGCCTTTCTAGATGATGTGTTGGTGTATTCTGAGAATGAGGAGCAACATGTGAGAGACGTCAGAGAAGTGTTGAGCAGACTGCAAGCCAACAGGCTGTGGGTCAAACTGGAGAAGTGTCGGTTCCATACCAAGGAGGTGGAATTCCTGGGGTACCGCCTGTCAGACAAGGGATTGGCCATGGATCCCGGCAAGGTACAGGCAGTGCTGGAATGGAAAACACCCAAAACCAAGAAGGATGTGCAGAGGTTCCTAGGGTTTGGAAACTTTTATCGTAAGTTCATCCGCAACTTCGCCCATCTGACGGCGCCCATCACTGACTGTCTCAGCAGTAAAAAGAAGTTTGTATGGACGGCGGAGGCGGAGCGAGCGTTTGAGGAACTGAAAAGGGCCTTCGCCTCTGAAGAACAACTTCTGCATGTGGATTTACGAAAGAAGCTAAGGGTTGAAACAGACGCATCTGACAGAGCCATAGGGGCGGTGCTTCTTCTGCAGCCGGGGAAGGAGGAGTCAGAGTGGCGTCCGTGTGCCTTCTTCTCGCGGAAGCTGAACAAATCCGAGAGGAACTACACGGTGTACGACCGAGAACTGCTTGCTATTCATGAGGCGTTCCGGAGATGGAGGCATCTGCTAGTTGGTGCACAACATAAAGTGCAAGTGTGCACGGACCATAAAAATCTAGAGTACTGGAGAACGGCGCGAGTGCTCAACCAAAGGCAGTTGAGATGGGCCCAAGAGTTCTCCAAATTTAACTTTGAGATTTGTTATGTGCCAGGCCCAGAGAATGTTAGGGCGGACGCTCTCTCACGCAAACCTGAATATTTGGAGGGGGAGGGAGCACCCGAAGAAACCCATATCATTCCAGAGGACCGCTGGGTGTGTGGGGCGACTTTGGTGGGGCAAAGGGAATTGGTAGAGGGTACGGTGCAGGATGCATACGCCCAGGGGAAACTCAGGGATCTCAGAGGGGGTGAGGGGGGCCCTGGAGGGGAGGTGGATGTCAGGGAACTGCCATCAGAGCATCAGGTGGTGGAGGGACTCAGGCAGGATGAAAGAGACTCAACTGCTGAAGCAGGGACCAGCAGGGGGAGGAGTGGGTCTCTGAGGGAATGCGAGCAGGAGGGAGGGCTCAGGGAGGCTTCCAGCGAGAACAGTGGGGAGGTATCGGAGTCTCCCATAGGGAGACCCACACCTCGCAGGAAACTGTCACGCCGTGAGTCCAGGAGACGCGTTTCCGTTAAGGAACTTCTTTGCTGGAAACGCTTCCGCAGACAGCCACTGTCGGACTCTACTAGTGACTAGAGCAGACATGTCTGAGGAGCTCCGTCACACACGGAGGTTTGTGGGGTCGCACAAACTCTGAGGGAGCACGTTTTCACGCACAAGCAGCTAATCAAACCCTCACACTGACCATGTATTAATTCATTACTTTGAAAGGGCTGAGACTTGGCACTACTAACAGGTCCCAGGGGCTAAATGCCAGCGAATCCTGGCTCAAATTAAGCCGCAGAGACATCATCCAGGTCATGGCAGGCCAAGAGCAAAAGAAAACGGAACTCACATCATTTACAATAAGTGCACATTCATGCTAATAAATGGCCACATGGAGGTGTGATTATATGGATACAGAACAAAAGCCAATTGACTGTATATGTGCATATACTCATAGACATTCTCCACATCTAGACTCTTCTTCCACCCCCAAATCAGGCCCATATTTACTAATGCACTAAGTGTGAAATATGCACACATATATATATATTTGGAAATGTGAATTCAACTACACACACAGCTATCAATGCAGGAAGTGAGCACAGATAAACACAGGAGATTCTTCCACATACACAGATGTGGAAATCTTCAAGTACCGTATTTTTTGCTCTATAAGACTCACTTTTTCCCTCCTAAAAAGTAAGGGGAAATGTGTGTGCGTCTTATGGAGCAAATGCAGGCTGCGCAGCTATCCCAGAAGCCAGAACAGCAAGAGGGATTGCTGCTTTCGCTGCACAGCGATCCCTCTTGTTGTTCTGGCTTCTGAGATTCAGAATTTTTTTTTTCTTGTTTTCTTCCTCCAAAAACTAGGTGCGTCTTATGGTCTGGTGCGTGTTATAGAGCGAAAAATACGGTATTTTCCAAATCTGAATGTACAGACAAAGGGAAATGTATAATTATTATTCCTGCCCTTCAAATTAGAACAGACATGTGTACAGCCACAGAAACATAAAACCAACAGGCACACTAGCACAGACACCTGGGTTTCCTTCGTTCACAATCATTCAGTATAATGATGGAAGCAAACAAAGTGTCTATCCTTAGCACAACAGACTCCTTTCTTCAAAGGTATGCAAGATGGGGGATCTGAAAATGGATTTTCTGCATGGGCTACTGACACTCCCAACTTATCCCTGTGCCTTCATCTCAGCTGAGAATTATAAACAACCCATCCACGGAAGGTTCAGCTGCCTCTCTCCAGCTCACACCACCAAACTCTTCGCCTACGGGGCTTCATCTTCCTCTCTTGTACACAAACACACACACATGCCACTTAACACAGATGAGAAACTCCTTGACACACTTCAACTTTCCTATTTTTGAGGGGGCTATGCTAAGTGGATGAGCACAAGCTTTGCTCCAGGTCATCTCCACTGAAAATGATCAGGTAGCAAGGGACAGGTAAGACTCCTACCTGAGATCCTGGGCAGCCACTGCCAGTCTGAGGAGACAGCACTGGGTGAAGATGAACCAACAGCCTCATCTAGTCTTAAAGGTACAGGTAAAGGGACCCCTGACCATTAGGTCCAGTCATGACCGACTCAGGGGTTGCGACGCTCATCTCGCTTTATTGGCCGAGGGAGCCGGCGTACAGCTTCCGGGTCATGTGGCCAGCATGCTTAAGCCGCTTCTGGTGAACCAGAGCAGCGCACGGAAATGCCGTTTACCTTCCCGCCGGAGCGGTACCTATTTATCTACTTGCACTTTGACGTGCTTTCGAACTGCTAGGTTGGCAGGAGCTGGGACCGAGCAACGGGAGCTCACCCTGTCGTGGGGATTCGAACCGCTGACCTTCTGATCAGCAAGTCCTAGGCTCTGTGGTTTAACCCACAGCGCCACCTGCGTCCCACTAGTCTTACGTGCACATAAATCAACTCTTTCAAAGTGATTCGGAGCTATAATAGCAATCACAAGCATGGAAACAGAGTGCTGGTCATTCCAGGTTAACTTTTTAAAAGGTGCAATTCTATTGGGCTCCGCAAGCTTTTTAAACCATTCCTAAAAGTGACCAACTTCCCCCAGTATAACCTTCAATGTTGCCACTGGTATGGTGTTTTCCTCCAGGGCCCTTCACAAACATGACACTTCCCCCAACATGACTGTTCTCTCCTTACTGTGCGCAAAGCTGCTCACCTCTGCCCCCCCCCCACCTTGCCAAAAATGGCTTTCACCTGCAAGCTCTGGCATCAAGAGCTTGAGACAAGACTCCCCAGACCAAACTTCTCCAAGTGCAGCAGTGCGAGCACATTCTGAATCCACCCTTCCTCGTCCTAGACAACCCGCATGGGGGAATTGTCAATATTAAATACTGTGGCTGCCTGATCTCTGAGAACATGATTAATTACGGGTTCTACCACACACACACAAAATTAATCTTCACTCCAGTTTCTGTCTGTATTTAAACGAGTTCCCATGAGGGAAGGATGAAGCAGCCCAGAGTAAGGATAGGGCCCTGCCTCACACATCTTCCAGCATCCCCAAGGATTTCAAAGGTAAACAATGGCCACCTTCCTTTTATCCTCCAGAAAATGCTACAAGCTATGTCAACTTCCTACATTCTAGCTCCTCTTAACTAGGGCATTGAGACCCTTAGGAAGATGCTCCCATTGTCTACAGTACGGTTTCTCATGCACAACAGCGGGGGGGGGGGGGAGGGAGAGAAAGACACAGAGACGCACACACAGTCAGTCCCCCTTTGCAAACTGGTGCTCTCCTCCTCTGTGTGCGTTTCAAAAGCTTCAGCCCAGGCCGCTGGTGTGACCACTGCTGAAATGTCTGAAATAGAAAACACCTCTTTGCTGCAAGAGGTGGCAACAGAGATCAATGGGAGGCATGTCTCCGAGCCAACCAGACTATTCCTGGAGGTGTGGTCTTCTTCCCAGGTTCAGCTTTTAAACACCCCTGCCGCTTGCTGTCTGCCGGAATCCCAAAATTCTCCATCATACACTGTTCCAGCAGCTAATTACAGTCTTCTTGTCTTCTTGAAACAGCTCTCTCCCCCCCCCCCGCCCCAGCCACCCCTCCGCCTTTGCACTATTCAAAGAAGAAGCCTCCTTCTTTGTCTTACAGCGTAGAAAACCATCTCTCTGCGCTCCTTAAGGCAGCTGTTTTGGGGGAGGAGGGAGGAGAAATTCCTGGAGATAAGAAAACAGGGCGCATTGTCCATGCAAGTAAAAGGGATTTGTGTTGCGATCCTCTGCATGTTTACTCCAAATCTCACTATGTATGCTCAGTGGGCATTACTCCTTGGTAAGCGTGCTAAGGATGGCAGCTTCCAGCTCTGATCCTCCCTGCTTAGAGAAATGCAATCTTTCCAAGCATCCCAAACACCACACACCTTTTGGTCCATGCAAGGAGGGGTCTTGTTTATAGTTTCAAAGCACTCTCCAGTCCTCAAATGCCAATGCAACCCATATCTACAGGTGACGCCCTCCCACAGACTGCTAGCTACCTATATGACCATGAGGACAGGCAGGCGATCATGTCTCAGCTCAAGCGAGCCCAGGTTCCGCATCCTATACATCAGGGTTTCCCAAAACTTTGGGTCTCCAGCTGTTCTTGGGACTACAATTCTCATCATCCTTGACCACTGGTCCTGCTAGCTGGGGATGATGGGAGTTGTAGTCCAACAGAAGCTGGAAATAGCAGTTTGGGAAACCTTGCTCTACATGTATGCTATTTCCCCATATACCCAGTACCCAAGAACCATAGTCACCTGGGCATACAACAAGCGAAGGGAAGCTGTGGTCCTCCAGATGTTGTTGCACTACAACTCCAATAATCTGGGGCTGATGGGAGCTGGACTCCATTAACATCTGGTCCCCCTTCCTGATGTACAACATTTCCTAAAAGGGTGTACAGTGGTACCTTGGGTTAAGAACTTAATTCGTTCTGGAGGTCCGTTTTTAACCTGAAACTGTTCTTAACCTGAGGTACCACTTTAGCCAATGGGGCCTTCCGCCCCCGCCGCGCGATTTCTGTTCTCATCCTGAAGCAAAGTTCTTAACCTGAGGTACTATTTCTGGGTTAGTGGAGTCTGCAACCTGAAGCGTCTGTAACCCGAGGTACCACTGTAATGCCACCAACTTGGCCAACGTTACTGTAGCATCACTACGTCTCTCCCATATGAACCTCACAGCACACACCCCAGTCTGTGCTCCTATATATCAAATCACCTGGCGTCCTGGAAGCTAAGTCACAAGTCAATGGTCTGGCCCAGCCACTGGCCAGACCATCCTCCTCCGTTGGGTCAGTGTCTCTCATACCCAGATCATCTGCAGCCTTGACAGCCACTTCATAAGTGAAGAACATGGTCCACACTTTGGGAACTTCGTTGATGAGGTGCCAACCAACACCCTTGACTCATCTTGGCCTTGTATAAGTGTGTGTGCGTGTTTTTCACCTGAGCCCAGATCGTCTGAAACCATGCCCCTGTTTTTAAAGGCCAGGTAAGCAATACAGGCCACACCTGAGGTGGGGAACCTGTGGCCTCTCTGATGCTGTTGGACTCAAGGGAGGATGGAAGTCCAGCAAAATCTGGCAGGCCACAGATTTTGCTCACCCTCCTCCCTAGTACCCAGATCCCCTGGCATCCCACCACCAGGTCAGTACCTGGGCACCCCCACCACTAGGCCATGGTGCCAGGGGCAGGGGGGTCTTCCCCATATCCGGCTGCACCCCACACTCAGCCCGCTGCAACCCCCCCACCAGTCCCCCCCCCACTTCTGCCCCACTGACCTGTTCAGGTCCCTGGAAGCAAATCCGGCACTGCGGGGTCCTCATGCCACTATCCAAGCTGCTGCTAAGCGACACCGAGTCCAAAGCTCCCCCTGCCCCGCCCGCCGCGGGCTGCTGGCCGGGCTGTTGCCCGGGGGGTTGGGGTCGGGGGTCCTTCTCCTCCAGGGCCAGGCTCCGCGGCCGGGTCTCGGCGCCTCCGCCGCCGTAGTATTCGGCCTCATCGTCCTGCCGGGCCGAGCAGTCGGCGAAGGGGGGCCAGCCGCAGCCGCTGCCGCCCAGCGCCCCGCGGCTTCCCCCGGCTCCCGGCTCGGGCTCCGGGCGGCCCCGCCGCATCAACACCAGCAGCTTCAGCTCGTTGAAGAACATGCGGATCCGGTACTTGAACATCATTTACCTCCCCCGGTGGCGGCGGCAGCAGCAGCAGCAACGACGACGGCGGCGGCAGCGTTTAGCTTTCTTGGGGGGCGGCAGGAGGGGGGCGGGGGGACGAGAAGGGTAAGGGGCCAAGGGCGCCTAGCTGTGCCCCTGCCCCGCATCGGGGGTCGGGGAAGAAGCGGAGGAGAGGAGCGGCAATGGGGAGCACCGGGGGCCGCAGAGGGGCGAGCGGGGGGCCAGCCTCGGGACCCACATCTCGGACACAAAAGGCGCCGGCGCTGGGAGAAAGGAAGGCTGCGCGTTTACAGGTGTGTGCAGGGTACCCGGGGTGACGGGGGCGCAGGCAAGGGAGCAGCCGGGGGCGAGGAGAAGAAAGGCCTTCCGGAGGGGGGATGGAGAGGGGGTTGATCCTGGGACGGGGGAGTCTATTGCTGGGGGTCTGGGGTGGGATAAGGGCAGGGGGTGAAGAGGGGTACGACGGGTGGGCCTGGCCAGAGGCGCAGGGGATGCGCTGGGGCGAAGGCGGAGGCGCAAAGGCGGCCGCGGTGGGCGAGAGGCGCGCTCCGCTCCCTCCCGGGGCGGGTCTGCCTCCCCTAGGACGCGGCGCGTTCCGTAGGTCCCTCTCGGACCCCTCTCGGACAGCCCGCGTCCGGATTCCCGGGGGCCATGGCTGGCAGCGCGAGAGGAAAGCTTTCCGGGCGTCCGGGGCCTGCGAGCGGCTCCGCAGAGGAGCGCGGAACGGGGGCCGGGTGGGTGGAGGCGGCCGAGGCTCCGGCAGCCAGCGCGCCGCGATCGCTCCTTCTCCTCTCGGCTCTCCCGCTGCTGCCGGGCGCGGACGAGGCGACTCTTACTCTCCGGGACGTGGAGCGCGCCTAGCCGCCGCCAGGCCCTTGTCCGCCGCCTCCTCCCCTCGGGGGGCCGGCTGGGCAGCTGCAATCGCAGGCGGCTCTTTTGTCTGCAGAGCTACGGGCATGTCCGCTCCCTCCTGCAGCCGCAGCCGCGCCAGCGGGCCTGGAGAAGCCGCATCCCGGCTCCGCTCGAGCCGATCTCCCGCAGGCAGGCAGGCGGGCGTTCGGCCCCAAGCTTCGCTCGCCTGGATCGGGTGTCGGCGTCGGCGCGGGGCGCGCGGCTCCGGTTCTGCGGCGGCCCCTGGCGAAGCCGCGGCTCTTTATACGGCCGCCCCCCGGCATGCAACAGGGCTTCGTCCCCGGGCGCCCCCCACCGCGCGGGGTTGCCAGCGGCCCCTACGCAGCCTCCTGCAGCCGCCCCCGAGGTCCGGGGGCTGGGGCGCGCGGCAGCCCGGATGGCAACGGTGGCAGCGGCAGCGGCGGCTCAAAGCTGGGGAATATGGCTTCTCCTTCCGGTACAGCATGTTAAATAAAACATTTCGGGAGGAGAGCGAGCGAGAGCGCGGAGCGGGTGGCTGGCTGGCTGGATGTCTGCGCGGGGAGGGGACTCCGGGGCTCAGAGGCGGGCCGGCGGCGGCCCCAAACCGAGGGGCTGGTGCGTAACCGCTGCGCCACCGACCTCGACCACGTGGAGGGGGGAGAAAAATGAGTCCCCGGGAAATGTGAAAAGTGCCCGGGCAGACATCCTCCTCCCCTTTCCCCCCATCCAGACACATCTGAGAGATTCCTAGATAGAGGCAGGGGAGGGGTTTCGGGGTGGGGGAGCGAAAGAAGCCATCTTATTTTTTGTTACATTTTTATTTTATTTTATTTTTTTTAAGAAAAGCGGCTTGCTATATCCATCTGGCTGATAAAATCACATCTCGAAATTCGACCGTTTGGAGAGATGGTTGGAATCCGCGGAAAACCCGCACTAGAAACCAGCAACGTACCTTTCCCTTCCCCAGGAGGAAGGAAGCTCGCAATATTTGCGCCCTGACCCAGTTTGCACCTTGGCCAATCCTGTGTGTAGGATTCCAGTTCTACTGAACTACCGGAATAGGAATTTGCCTCCACCTGCCAAAGCTCCATATATGCCTCACTGTGCATATGGAGCTCAGGGTGTGGTGTTTAAGAACAAAGGGACTTGAGATATCCATAATGACACAGATTTTTATTTGGGGTGGGGGTGGGGTGCCGAAAGAGAGGCATATGGCATCTCGTCCTCAGCCTCACCTGTATTACAATACACCTGCTTTAGAGCTGAAACATGAAGTTTGGCAAGCGTGTCAGATTCAAAATTTGACAAGGATCCTTCCCAAAGCAATGTCAGCATCCGTTACAAGGCTGAATTGCTCTCCCAATCACATGACAAAAAAACGAATGACAGCTGTCTTCTCTGTTAGAGTAGAGGTTTCGGTAATCCAGAGAAACCTGCTTTAAGTCAGGGGTGCAATTTAACTCAATAATTCTGGGCTCCCACAGATGACACCAGGCATGTACAATTATTGTTTCTCACAGGCCATCAAACACTTGACATTAAATACACAGCCCCCCAAAATGTATTCTTTTAAAAAACAGAGGAATTATGGAGCCTGCTGTAAATGGGGCTGGGTGTGTCTCTAAACCGATGGTTAATTTTCTAACTATTTCTATTGTTTTCTGTTTACCCAGGGGTAGCCAACATGTTGCCGTCCAGATGTTGCTGGCTTGCAGCTTCCTTCAGCTGCAGCCAGCATGGCCAGTGCCCAGGGATGGGGGAAATTGCAGTCCAAAACATATGGAGAGTCCTGTAAAAGGTTAAGTATCAAGACCCCAATATAGAAATAATGAGGTAGTTTAGGCCCAACTGAGCCCCCCTGCACCGAATTCCATGCCTGGTTTAAGTCCCATTGAAATGTGTTCCTTCTTATTTACCCAAAGCATTTATTCACCACTCTCAGGGCAGCTGTCAATGAGGCACGCTATTTGCAGCTAAGATTGCAATCCTAAACACACTAGGGCAACGTTCCACTGAACTCAGCAGGAATAGTTTGGGGTAAAGGAGTTTAGGATTGCAGTGTATGTCCCACCCATTTGAGTAGGACTTAACCAGAACAAACATTTCCTGCTACAGTGGTGCCCCGCAAGACGAATGCCTCGCAAGGCGAAAAACTCGCTAGACGAAAGGGTTTTTCGGTTTTTTGCGTTGCTTCGCTAGACGAATTTCCCTATGGGCTTGCTTCGCAAGACAGAAACGTCTTGCGAGTTCGTTCGCTTTTTTCTTAAAGCCGCTCGAAGAGGCGCAGTTGCGACGGACCGTGCTTTGCAAGACGAAAAACATCGCAAGACGAAAAGACTTGCGGAACGAATTTATTTCGTCTTGCGAGGCACCACTGTATTTTTGAGATCGCAGAAACTTGCTATTTACAACCCTGTCCTCAGTTCCACCGAGTTCCCAGATATAGTAGGTGTGTATAAAATCACCGCCTTAATTAAGTATTTTGGCTAAGCTTGAGTCTCGTAATGCAAATCTCAACACAGGCACATGGATTTAGAGCCGAGTCCAGGGAGAGCTCAGTGAGGGACCTGGGATATAGATACCTGCTATGTATTTATTATTACATTTCTGTCCCAGCTTTCCTCCATTCATGGCACTCCCTCATTGCAGTCCTGGGACATGGATGCTCACAAGTGGGGATGGGGAGACTCGGCGAGAATGGTGCTTTGCATGCATGTGTGCTTGTGTAAGCATTTAAAAATGTATTTTATTTATTACTAGCAGCCTTGCACCTGTCATTGCTTGGGAATTCTAAGAAACCAAAAAATCAGTGCACTTTGATAGTTCATTCTGCCATCTTGATTCAAAATGGTGTCCAATTGTATCCAAACAGAAATGGAAACCACCTCATTTCTTTCTGGAACCATCCTGACAAATTTGGTTACGGTATCTTAAGAGGTGCCCCAAATGCATAGGCAAACAAATTTCCAAAATATACCATAGATTACATTACATACAAGCAAACAAGTGGGCGAGGAGCCCGGCCAGCTGGTCCACCAGCCCTTGCTGTTGGGAATGGAGTATGGACAGACAAGACCAATGCAATGCGCTCTACGTGGGGCAACCTTTGAAGGTGACCCGGAAACTACAAGTAATCCAGAATGCGGCATCTAGACTGGTGACTGGGAGCGGTCGCAGAGACCACATAACATTGGTCCTGAAAGACCTACTTTGGCTCCCAGGACGTTTCTGAGCACAATTCAAAGTGTTGGTGTTGACCTTTAAAGCCCTAAATGGCCTTGGCCCAGTATACCTGAAGGAGCGTCTCCGCCCCCATCGTTCAGCTCGGACACCGAGGTCCAGCGCCGAGGGCCTTCTGGCGGTTCCCTCACTGTGAGAAGCAAGGCTACAGGGAACCAGGCAGAGGGCCTTCTTGGTAGTGACGCCTGCCCTGTGGAACGCCCTCCCATCAGATGTCCAAGAGATAAACAACTACCTGACATTCAGAAGACATCTGAAGGCAGCCCTGTTCAGGGAAGTTTTTAATGTGTGACATTTTAATGTATTTTTAATCTTTGTTGGAAGCCGCCAAGAGTGGCTGGGGAAACCCAGCTAGATGGGCGGAGTACAAATAATAAATTACTATTACTGGGGCGGCAGTAGCGGCTGCCCAGAGGACTCCCAATGAGAGGGGAGAAGAGGCTGAGGGAACACTCCACAAGGGAGGGTGTTTGAGAAAGGGCAAGGGGGGACCTGACTGGGCTCCTGAGCCCCACAGGGGAGCTGCAGAAAAAATGCAGTTGGTCAAGGGAGCCGTGGAGGGTTTGACAAGTAAATGGGAAAGGGCAGTGTGTGGCAGGGAGAGAGTGGAGAGTTAGGTAAAGTGGGCTAGGAAAAACTGCAGGTCTGGGGAGGGACTTGGAAGGAGGAGCAGAAGGTGGCAAATATAGAGGGGGCGGCTTTTCTAGGCATCATCACCAGCCTGGAGGGAGGCAGAGAGGTTGGTGTGGGAGGAGGCAGTTGATGGCAGATGAACCTGTTCAGCAACACCATGGAGTGAGGAAGGGAGTGATCCACAAATACAGACACGCATGACAAGGGTGGGTTGGGTGTGGAGGAGAATCATCGCCGTTACGGTGAGCATCTTCCTTGCCAGAGTGCTCTCAGTGTGCCTGCTTTACGGAGCAAGATGTTCCCAGGAAGGCTATGAAGAAGACCGTTCTCTTCCCCCAAGGATCTTACAGTCAAAAGTGTTGACAGCAGTGGAGAGAGGGAAGAGGGGGAAAGGGAACAAGGAAAGCCGAATGTGAACAAATGCAACAGCCCACACGGGCTTCCTTCGAGCCTGGGGTGGCAGTTAAGGGGTTAAGGCAAAGGCCTCTGCTAAAGGCAGGTTGTCAGAGGGGTTAGAAGGAAGCGGAAGAGGGGGAGCCATGCAGGTGTTCTGGGAAAGGGCTGCAAGCATGGGGGGCAGCGTGGGAGAAAGGGTAGAGTAAGCAGGACACTGACAAACCTAGACAGCATCTTCAAAAGCAGAGACATCACCTTGCCAACAAAGGTCCGTATAGTAAAAGCTCTGGTTTTCCCAGTAGTGATGTATGGAAGTGAGAGCTGGACCATAAAGAAGGCTGATTGCCGAATAATTGATGCTTTTGAATTCTGGTGCTGGAGGAGACTCTTGAGAGTCCCATGGACTGCAAGAAGATCAAACCTCTCCATTCTGAAGGAAATCAGCCCTGAGTGCTCACTGGAAGGACAGATCCTGAAGCTGAGGCTCCAATACTTTGGCCACCTCATGAGAAGAGAAGGCTCCCTGGAAAAGACCCTGATGTTGGGAAAGATGGAGGGCACAAGGAGAAGGGGACGACAGAGGACGAGATGGTTGGACAGTGTTCTCGAAGCTACCAGCAGGAGTTTGACCAAACTGCGGGAGGCAGGGGAAGACAGAAGTGCCTGGCGTGTTCTGGTCCATGGGGTCATGAAGAGTCAGACACGACTCAACGACTAAACAACAACAACAAGCAGGACACTTCTGGGTGACTTAAGGGTGAAACTAAAGAGCATAAATAGGCAGCATAGGTTACAACAATCTGGTAACTTACCGGTTGACATTAGTGTGTCCAAAGGATAATTTATTCTCTTCAAACCTGATGCTCCATAATCATGTTCAGTGGTTAAAATTATGTCCTTTGGACAATAGGAACTATTGCATTATAACCATTTAGGAGATCTTTGGGCGTTCAGTCTTTTACGGAAAGACCATAGCTCAGTGACAGAGCGTCTGCCCTCCACGCAGAATCTGAGATTTAATCCCTCGTGTCTCCAGGTGCTGCCAGTCAGAGTAAAAAAATATTCGACTAGACTGACCCATGGGTGTGATGGAATCTTGACGGCTTCCTGTGTCCCTGTGGATTTTAACTGGATTTAAGAAGAGTCTTTTTAACTACCCTTTTAAAGACTTGTTTTAATTTATTTTGACTACAGCAGACCAACACGGCTACTTATTTGAATCTGGATTTAACTGTTATCTTAAAGTGACGTTACTATTTATATGCCGCCCAAAAATGTCAGCCCAAAAATGCCCCGCAAGGCAGCTTGCAAAGAAATGACACGCAAACGCCAATACCAACCAATGAAAATGAAAAAAGATCTGAATGTTTCCTAAAGGGGGGGGGGGGACGACAAAATGCCTCTGTGTGCCGGAAAGGCAAAGGACATTCCCCATGCAAAAATAAAATAAAATGTTCAGAGCAAGAGTAAATATGGTTCCTGTGGAGACTTCCAACAGTTTCTCCTCCTCTACTACTACTACTACTACTACTACTACTAATAATAATAATAATAGTTTTATTTAATCCTCACCCTTCCCAGTTCAAAAACCAGGCTCAGGGCGGCTAACAACAAATTTAAGACACTTAATTATAAAAGCAGCATAAAATACAGTATAAAAACATGAACAACAATAAAAATAAAAAATCAATTTAGGGGAAATAAGCACTGGATAGTCCCCAGGACTAGCTGGCTGAATTGGTCCTACTTGGGCCAGCCAGGAGGCCAGGGGAGAATTAGCTGTGGGGTCTCTTGAGCGGGTGATCTTCATAAAAGGGGAGGGGGGGAGGGAAATAAAAGATCAGGCTGAATTCAAATTAAAGGCCAGGTAGAATAGCTCTGTCTTACAGACCGGACAGAAGGAGGTTAAATCCTGAAGGGCCCTAGTCTAGGCAGAAGCTCCTCCATCTCAGGGTCTCAGGCAAGAGGATGGCGCAAGGCAGGTGAAAGAGCCTGCCCCTAATGGTTCCAGCAGTCTGAAATCTATCTGTCTGTCTATCCTTATTTTGGGGGCAGGGGTGCTCCTCTTCCCTGGGCCCAGCCTCTACAACAGTGCAGCACCTGTTTACAGCCAATCCATTCACAGAGTTCCTGTCACGGTCTGGTCTACGGGCAATTGAAATCCCGGCTGAGGACGTTGGGACCGGGGGCAAGATGGTGGGGTGGGAGGAGGAACGAGAGTCCAGCAGCCAGGGGTCGGGAAGCAGGGAGCCACAAAGTCAAGGGTCCGAGGGTCGAGAAGCAAGGAGTCACAAAGTCAAGGGTCCGAGGGTTGAGAAGCAAGGAGTCACGAAGTCAAGGGTCCAAGTGTCAAGAAGCAAAGGGTCAAGAAGCTGAGGTCTGAGGATCAGGAAGCAAGAAGCCAAATGCAGCAAGGCAGGAAACATGTTGCTGTGGCAAAGAGGTGAAGCGAGATGCTGACCTTATATCCCTTCCCAGCTCTTGCCACCAGGTAAGCGGCCTCACCTGTGCAGCCATGCCTTGCCTCTCCAGAACAAACTTAGGAAGGCCCCAGTCCTGTGAAGCCCTACTGGTCACAGGGCCTGGCTCTTGCACACACTCCTGACAGTTTCTTCATCTCTCTCTTAATAAAAAGCAAACCAAGGGATACGTGTTGTAGTTTCCCTGAGTTGGGCCATCTTGCATTGCATTATAGTCACTCGATAAATTCTGCAGCTTCCCTGGGATTTCACCACATTGAACATCCTTGACGATTGTGCTCCTTTACATACACATGTTAACTGGCCCTTGGATGGCTTATCCGTTGCCCTGTGCATGCGTGTGTGTGTCTGCTCTGTTTGCATTCGGTAATGCTGTGGTTCGCTGCATTGTTGCTGCGCTGCGCTGCACTGCCTCACGCGCGTTACGGTTGTTGTGCGAGGACCGTTCACCTTGGAAGTTGTGTTTCGATGCAACATGCAACAGACCTTGGGAGCGTGCACATTCTCATTTGTCCCACGTTGAAAGCGCGTTGGCTTTTGTTTGCCTTCCTTGCTAGGCGTTTGGAAATTTACATTCTGTCCTACAGCAGGAAGATCATGCAGGGCACGATTTGCATGGAAATCCAATAGACTAATTTGCCAGAGAAAACACCGTTGGCTCCTTTGACGTGGGGGGCTGTGTCTGGAATTTTTACATGGGCTACAAACAAAAGGAATTGTAAAGAGAGTTCAGGAGACCCATGTCAACGTTTGCACTTAGAATTATAGAATAACAGAGTTAGAAGGGATCCCGAGGGTCTTCTAGTCCAACCCCCTGTCCACAGCCATCTGTGGGT
This sequence comes from Podarcis liolepis, assembly GCF_965112155.1. Classification (NCBI taxonomy): domain Eukaryota; kingdom Metazoa; phylum Chordata; class Lepidosauria; order Squamata; family Lacertidae; genus Podarcis; species Podarcis liolepis. The sequence goes on from NC_139555.1 coordinate 8,305,828, forward strand.
GGGCTGGAACCACCAGCCTTCTGATTTACAGCCAGATGCACTGACCCCTTGTGCCACAGAAGTCTTGACCGATAGCTCAATAAAAACATGAATCTAGTATGCAGAAAAAGAAGCAAAAGAAGTACACTTCTTGAGAGGATTGGGAAACAAATTAGAAAATGCAACTGCTGGCATCACAGAAGTTGTTCTCCTTCTCTGGAACTTGGGATCATCCAAGCTAAAGGTTGGGAGATTCAGGGTAGAGAAGAGTAAGCACTTTTTCACACATTGGACATAAAACTATGGAATTTGCTAGCGCACGAGGCCGTGATGGCTGCCAACTCAGACCAGCTTTCAAAGAGGATTAGGCTAATTTTTGGAGGAGAAAAGCCATCATTGGCTACTTGTCGCAATAGCTATATATGCAACTATCAGAGGCTGTTGGTGGAGATCATGAGCAGGGAAGTGCAATCTGTACCGCATTGTGTGAGGCAGTTCGGTACACACTGTCGTGCAATGATATGTTACAACATTATGATATCAATCCCGTGCATATTTATTTCAGGGTGGGGAGCCTGTGGTCAGGTGTTGCTGGCCTACAACTCACATCATGCCTGGCTATGCTGAAAGGGGTTTATGGGAGTTGTAGTCCAATGACATCTGAAAGTCCACAAGTTCCCACCCCCCTATTTTATAATAATTTATAATAATAATAATTTATTATTTGTACCCCGCCCATCTAGCTGGGTTTCCCCAGCCACTCTGGGCGGCTTCCAACAAAGATGAAAAACACACTAAAATGTCACATATTAAAAACTTCCCTGAACAGGGCTGCCTTCAGATGTCTTCTGAATGTCAGGTAGTTGTTTATTGCTTTGACATCTGCTGGAAGGGCGTTCCACAGGGCGGGCGCCACTACCGAGAAGGCCCTCTGCCTGGTTCCCTGTAACTTGGCCTCTCGCAGTGAGGGAACCGCCAGAAGGCCCTCGGAGCTGGACCTCTGTGTCCGGGCAGAACGATGGGGGTGGAGACCTTTTTTCTTCATGGCACATACACGGGCTTCCAAAGCAGTTTCCCATCCATGTACTGACCAAGCCCAGGCCTGCTTAGCTCCACATTGTGTGCCTTCAGCTCATATCCTTGCATTCCTTTCCAGGAACAAGTACTATTGAATATACAGAGACATCTGTCCAAATAAACGTGTGTGGAATGGAACCATAAGATACAGCGCCCTGATAGTTTTGTGTTGTGCAGAATACGTTTCATTGGGTTTCACACTGTGCTGCTTGAATAGTGTACTGTGATAATAAAACAGATTTGTATGGCATGAATACATATAGGTTTCTTGGAGGTATTCCATAACGTGCAGATTTGTCTTGCTTGTCTTTGTCAGCAAAGCTGACATTACAGTGAAGGTTCAAAATTTGATAAATAAAGACAGTCCGAGAATGTTGACAGCTCAATATGAATTTTTGCAAATGGCCCAAAACTCGAGAAATACACCGGTGAGCGCTGACAGTTGCCTAAATGTGATGTTCATTATTCACTGGTGGATGTCCAGCAAGTGGAAAGATGTATGTTTATTTTCAGGCATAAATAATTAGATATGAGATGATGTGTGTTCTACACCATTAGCCTCCTTCAGGGCACTGACATCCTCTGAGGGATTATGAAGCATGCCTAACTATGTGCTGGATTGTGGCCAAAGTGTCCAGCTAAAACACTGTTATATTTGCAGGTCATTAATTCCACACTTGCTAGGTATTATGGCAAGATAATATCCACACTAGGTCACCTGTTATGACTTCATTGTAAACCTGGCCCACATTATTCCATTGCATTTATAACAGGAAGCTGAAGTAGTGTCAACCTCTGTAAAGGATAAGTGTTCCATCTGTCATGGATACTTCAGCTGAGATTTCTGCATTGCAGGGGGTTGGACTAGATGACCCTTGGGGTCCCTTTGAACTCTGCAATTCGATGACTCTAGGACAATATACCTGCTTGCTTTTCCTTTGATGAATGAGGTTGCACAGTTTGAAGGCTCACTAGCTGAATTACTTTGAGATCTTTGGTCCATTTGGAGAAAACACAAAACCATGAATAAATAAACAAACAAACAAAATCAAGGAGGCCAGTTTGCAATGTTATCATTCCCCAAGTCTCTGCTACTTATGTATTAAACATGGAATAAATTACTAGCTGAGCCCATATGCTTCAAAATCGTGGTTGGGTGGATGTTTACCTGGGGCTTGTTCCCTTTCTCATGTGCTTTGAAATTTTGTTTACTGGGCTGTATGTTCTTTGGTGGCAACTATCCCATATTCTCTAGTCTGTTCCTGGCATTCAAAAAACCAGAAATAAATATTTTAAGATCCTGTAAAGCAAAACTCCTGCTGTGTCTTGGAGGAAGGAACTGTGGCCACCAGACAAATTTTATTTGGAGGGAAGACATAAGGAAAGGGTGGGGGTGAGAGCGGGGGGGGGGCGACACACAACCAGAAGCCTTAGTGTGTAAGTGCAACAATTTCTCCTTATAAATGTCATAGTGTCAAGCCGATTGCTCTCTGCTAGAGTGAGCAAGGCCAGAGAATGCAAAGCTCTGTCCGTGGTGCTGAAATCTTGCCACAAGGGCAATTCCCCGAAATGCTGTACCGAAGGCACGAAGTCAGTGGGAGGCACACAGCTTTGTACAAAGCAAAAGCAAAAATACAGAAATGAATACAAAGCCATGTCATCAACCGATGACACAAATATATTGCAACAAATTGTTCTGTCTGTCTGTCTGTCTGTCTGTCTGTCTGTCTTTCATTTTTCCTGCCTTCCTTTTGCACCCCTAAACATCTCCAGGCTGATTTTCAGGTGAAACTCGGAAAATTAGAATATGGTGGAAAAGTTCATTTATTTCAGTAATTCAACTTAATAGGTGAAACTAATATATGAGATAGACTCATGACATGCAAAGCGAGATATGTCAAGCCTTTATTTGTTATAATTGTGATGATTATGGCGTACAGCTGATGAAAACCCCAAATTAACAATCTCAGAAAATTAGAATAGTAAATGAAATCAGCAAAACAAGGATTGCAAATAGAGCAATATTGGACCTCTGAGAAGTAGAAGCATGCATATGTAGTCAGTACTTGGTTTGGGCCCCTTTTGCATCAATTACTGCCTCAATGCGGCGTGGCATGGATGCTATCAGCCTGTGGCACTGATGATGCGTTATGGAAGACCTAAATGCTTCAATAGCAGCCTTCAGCTCTTTTGGTACTTTTGGCAGTGTGGGCAGGTGCCAAAGTCCTGCTGGAAAATGAAGTCAGCATCCCCATAAAGCTCGTCTGCGGAAGGAAGCATGAAGTGCTCCAAAATCTCCTGGTAGATGGCTGCGTTGACCCTGGACTTAATGAAGCACAGTGGACCAACACCAGCTGATGACATGGCTCCCCAATAATCTTTTCTGATGAGAGCAGTTTTTGCATCTCATTTGGAAACCAAGGTCCCAGAGTCTGGAGGAAGAATGGGGAGGCACACAATGCCAGATGCTTGAAGTCCAGTGGGAAGTTTCCACAGTCTGTGTTGATTTGGGGAGCCATGTCATGAACTTTTCCACGATATTCTAATTTTCTGAGTTTCACCTGTATACCACATTGGCTCTTTTGGGACATTTAGGAGGAATCGTCAGATCTGTAATCTGTCAGCTGAATCTGTCAGTTTTTGTTGTAGTGCGACCGAGCTGGTGCCAAACATATTGCTCTGCTTTCCTTTGGACCACGTCAGCTAGGCCAAGAAGGGTGTCTTTGTTAGGATTGTCCTACTTGCAAGTAGGACCCCAAGTAGGAGCCATGTTATGAACTTTTCCACTATATTCTATTTTTCTGAGTTTCACCTGTAAGCATGTTGTATGGATGGGTTTTTCTCCATTCTTTCAATGAGCGTTTGAAAGGAGAGATTGTCATAATCCCCTTTAATGATCATGCATCTCAGCTCCTTACAGTGAAGTAAGGGCTCGTCCATACATTCGTTTAATGCGTTTCTTACTATCGCTTCCTGTACCTCCATTAACTCTCAGTTGTCAATATGGTGCTTTCATCCAAATCACTGCCTTTTCAGAGTACAGTGGTACCTTGGTTCTCAGACTTAATCCATTCTGTGAGTCTGTTCCAAAACCAAAGTGTTGCAAAACCAAGGCGTGCTTTCCCATAGAAAGTAATGCAAAATGGATTAATCAGTTCCAGACTTCTAAAAACAACCCCTAAATCAGCAATTTAACATGAATTTTACTATCTAATGAGACCATTGATCCATAAAATGAAAGAAATAATGCACTGTACTATAAAATAAATAAGACAGTATTGTAGATGATAAAAATTATAACTAAATTTTTTTCTTACCTGCACTGTTTGGATGGGGGGCTTTCATCCATTTCTGTAGTAACACAATCAATCAATCAATCAATCAATCAATCAGTAGCTGAACTGGGTTCCACACAGTCACAAAAACAAATTAACCAAAAAAACCTCAAAAACAAAAATGCAAAATAAATAGCAAAACCAAAAGCACCAAACAATCCATTCCGGAAGTCCGTTTGACTTCCTAAATGTTTGAAAACCAAGGCGTAGCTTCTGATTAGTGCAGGTGTCCCAGAAACAATAGCCTGACATTCAGCTTCCAAAATACTTTCAAAAACCAGAACACTCATTTCTGGGTTTTTGATGTTTGGGAACTAAGGCATTTGCATACCAAGGTACCACTGTATCCCTGCCATATTTACCTGAGACAGTGAACTCAGTGAGGCGTACTTCTGGTAGACATTTACTCTGAGTGGCTATTTACATACCTGTTCCAACACAGAAAGCTAGTTTCAGGTCATTTCATGCCATCATCTTATAGCAGGACTAGACAAAAGGCATACACCAGTGTGGTGTAGTGGTTAAGAGCGGTAGTCTCGTAATCTGGGGAACCGGGTTCGCGTCTCCGCTCCTCCACATGCAGCTGCTGAGTGACCTTGGGCCAGTCACACTTCCTTGAAGTCTCTCAGCCCCACTCAACCCACAGAGTGTTTGTTGTGGGGGAGGAAGGGAAAGGAGATTGTTAGCCGCTTTGGGTAGTGATAAGGCGGGATATCAAATCCAAACTCTTCTTCTTCTTCTTCCCAGTGATCCTTTGGGTTAATTTCTAGTGGGCTACTCAGCACTTGCCTGAGATTTTCTCAAAGACAAGCTGGACTAAGTGGATTTGAGCCAGCCTGCAAGGTTCTGAGTATGCAAAAGTGCATACTCAGAATCATTTAAGGTAGACAAATTGTTAATTTAATTTTAGCTGATAAGTGATCCTAAATACACACTTGAGCTTCATACATTTAAAACATATTGGTGGATAATGAAGATTATAGTGTAAAAAAGGTAGACCATACAAGGTGAACTTAGATCACATCTACAAGATCAAAGGTTAGATGAAAATGCTTAAAAATCAAATCCAGAATCATACAAGATCAACAACCCCTCAACCCAGCACTCTCTTATCCTGAAAATGTATATTACAGTAGGGGATGAGTTCATAGTTCAATAAATAAGCAAAGTAACCTTCATCTGAAATTCCCTGGAGTTTCTGAACATAGGCAAAGAGAAGAGTTGGAGGATAATGTTATGCATCAGACCCGCTAAATGATGAATGGTATGTTATAAGAAGACTTGTAGCTGAACACTTGCTTAATTCTCAACCTGAATGGCATGCTGTAGGGATGTATAATGCTAAATTGGCCAGAAACCCAATTAAATTATGCACAAGGAAAATCCATATTTGGCACTTCAGAAAAAATTAGACATAATAGTTTTATTTTATCCATTAAATTTCCAGTGAGGTTTTAAAACTGTCTTCTAAATTCAATGTATGGCTTTTTGTTTGCAAAAGGCAACAAAGCTGAATGCCTGGACCATGAGGGCTTTAAACATGCTGAGATCTACTGAGCCCTGACTCAAGTTATATTGTTTATTGATGGCATCTAACATCCTGTCTCCCCCCCCCTTTTTTTCAACGGAAAACCTTAAGGCGGCCAACAGTAATCTGCTTGCTTTCCTTTTGCTTTCGTCTCTGTTTGTTTTCTGTGTCCTTTTTCCTTTCCACAAAGTGAGACTGTCGCACTATCTATCCAACCTACTGTAGATCATAGAACTGTGGAGTTCTATGATCCCAATGCTCATATAGTCTAACCCTATGCAATGCTGCAATCACAGCTAAAGAATCCTTGACAACTGGCCATCCAACATCCGTTTAGAAATCTCCAGTAAAGGAGAGCCCACCACATTTTAAGGGAGACCGTTCCACCATCAAATGGCTCTCGCCCTCAGAACTGCATTCATAATATCAGCATCTTCTTTCTTGTCCTTTGAATCCATCGGTTTGGGATCTGTCCTTGAGCAGCAGAAGACAAGCTTGTTCCATCTTCCATGTGACAGATGGCCGGCATATCATTTCTCTGGTTTCTTCAGGCTAGACCAGGGGTCTGCAACCTTTAAGACAAAAAGAGCCACTTGGACCCGTTTCTGAAGGAAAAAACAACAACTGGGAGCCGCAAAACCATTGCGACATTTAAAACAAATATATCTCCGGAGCCGCGATCTGACAGTGGGCGGGAAGGTGACGTCGGGACGGTGCGTGACTAACGCACGCACCGCCCCCATGCGATGTCACAGCCAGTACAGCGTCCGCCACAGCAGCGAGTGTCGGGGCGCACAATGCGCCTCCTCCCCTCGCTAGTATCCGCCCCGGAGCCGCAGCAAAGGTGTAAAAGAGCCACATGCGGCTCCGGAGCCGCGGGTTGCAGACCCCTGGGCTAGACATACCCAACTCCCTCAACCATTCCTCATAAGGTCATTCATTCGATCACAACCCAGCTGTGGATGGCAGCCTGATAAAGACAAATGATATATCCCAAAGAGCAGGGCCTTTTCGCTCTGTGTCATCAACTGGGTGGCATCAAACCCTTCCTAGGCAGGCCTACCTGCTCCCCAAAGTCAACACTTTAACAGAGCAACCCTATATTTATCACCTAGACATAAGCCCCATTTATTTCCAAGTTAAGCAGATATAGAACACCTAGTTAAGACCAAGGTCTGACTTTACAGAGAGACACTGGGAGTGAACTGAGCCGAAGTCTGCTTGGTTGTTTTGAATCAACTGGTGCCTTCATTTTTGATTGTATGGGTTTTGCTAGTTCATGCTGCTGCTCTCTTTAGGTAAAGGTAAAGGTAAAGGGACCCCTGATCATTAGGTCCAGTTGCGGATGACTCTGGGGTTGCAGCACTCATCTCCCTTTACTGGCCGAGGGAGCTGGCGTACAGCTTCCGCATCATGTAGCCAGCATGACTAAGCCGCTTCTGGCGAACCAGAGCAGCACACGGAAATGCCGTTTACCTTCCCGCCAGAGTGGTACCTATTTATCTATTTGCACTTTGACGTGCTTTCAAACTGCTAGGTTGGCAGGAGCAGGGACTGAGCAACGGGAGCTCACCCCATCGTGGGGATTCGAACCGCCAACCTTCTGATCGGCAAGCCCAAGAGGCTCTGTGGTTTATTTCTATCTACCATTTAACAAAAAAGTAGCCCCATTTTTCAAAAGAAGAAACAATCCTGACCAGAGAAGAATGACAAACCAAGTTGATGGACCTTGCTGAAATGGCAATATTAACTGGAAAGCTCAGGAACCAAGAGGACAAGATCTTTATAAAAGAATGGGAGGGAAATTATAATTTATTTAGGAGACCATTGTAAGCAGATGAAAACATTAGCAGGAGCAATCTCTGAATTTTCAATTGATTTTGTTATAAGTTTATATTTTCTAAAATCAAATAAAAATTATTATTAAAAATATAAAAAGTAGCCCCATCTGTCCCAGCAGCTAGGAGCATATGTAGCTATTTTATATTGACCCAGACAACACTGAGCAAGATGTTGCAATGATGCCATGTATCCCAGAAAAAATGGGACATCCCCTTTTTTTATCACAAGAGAACGGCAGCTGTTTTGGTTGTCCTGATCTCACGGAATTTCACATCCCCTGGCCGTGATCTTGTGCAATGCCCCAAAATGCACATTTCGGGCATCATGCAAAAAATAAATAAATGCTCTTTTGTGGGGGATCGCAGAGCGAAATCACACGAGATCATGGCAACCAAAGCGGCTGCCATTATCTCGTGATAATGGGGAGATAAATGGGGAGGTGGTGTCTGGGAAGATGGCAGGTGGAAGATTTGGGATTCCAAGTGTATGGTCTGACACGTTATCAGACAGCTTCCTATGTTCCTAAGTTCGGATGTGAGCACCAAAAGGCTGAGAAAGTCCAGTGTGGGTCCCCTGCCCCCAAGTGCATACAGTCCAGAGGAAAAGGATGCTTTTCCTCTTCGTGCATTCTAGGTGACCAGATCAATTGCCCTGACATCACAAGACATATTTCAGACAACCCTTCCTGAAGTAGCCTGTCCGGTCCTATCCAAGAGATGTCTCGTTGACATGGTTGCCTAGAGAAAAAGCATTGGGTTAGAAAAACTGCGAGCTTTAACTAATGCTGCAAAGCCAGAGATGCAGCTGAAGGGAAGATCTTGAAGGAGACAGCTGGGGCCTTATTGCCTGTCTTTCAAGGAGCGCCCCCGATTAGATTTTCTCTTCTTTTTTGGCCAAGGCCTTCGTAGTACTTGATATCTATCTAGCACATTCAGAAGACAATCAAGGTAATGGACAAGGAAGTTGTGTGGTCAGAGCTGCAATCGAAGTCATTTCCCCGGGGGTGGAAGAAGATCCTTGAGTCTTTAACCCTTTCCAGAAGAGGCAGGGAAAGTCTCTGCGCCAAAGAACGTTTAATTAGTTCCATCTGGGATTCTCTCTAGTCCTTGAAGCCTTTTAATATGTTCCTCTTAATCGCCTCCGAGCCTACGGGGAGATCGAACAGCGCTATTTAATTTTAGCTTGATGGCACAGGGTGGGGACTGAGGTGCCATGCTAAGTGGCTTGCTGCAGGTCGCTCAGGACATCGGTGAGCTAACCTGGGACTTGTGCACTAAATACAATGAAATCATTTTTGTTTGCTTACATGTACTACTGCGGTGGGGTTTCCCCAGTAGTGATGTATGGAAGTGAAAGCTGGACCATAAAGAAGGCTGATCGCCAAAGAATTGATGCTTTTGAATTCTGGTGCTGGAGGAGACTCTTGAGAGTTCCATGGACTGCAAGAAGATCCACTGTACAATGCTATGTGGAAGCCATGCGGTTGAGAAAGGAGGCTTCAATGAAATGGCATGTTTTGATTCATCAGATGGCCTATTTGCAGATGGAGCACGCTGAACTGGAGAAGTTGGGAGGGAGAGGGAACATCCTTCTCCAAAGCAATTCTAGAGCCCCTTGGCGAGGAAGGAAATCATCCGCACATGTAAACAGGGGAATGAATGGATGGATGTGGGATATATTCACAACAACTGTATAAACAAAATATAAGATAAGGAGGCCCGGCAACCTCCAAGCACATCTAATACTTCGAGAATGGCTGTGCCTTGGTCACGAGAACTCAGGAAACTAACACAGAGGACCGTCTATGTCATATCTCCACCACAGTAGTGTTGTTGTTGTTTAGTCGTTTAGTCGTGTCCGACTCTTCGTGACCCCCTGGACCAGAGCACACCAGGCACTCCTGTCTTCCACTGCCTCCCGCAGTTTGGTCAAACTCATGCTGGTAGCTTCGAGAACACTGTCCAACCATCTCATCCTCTGTCGTCCTCCTTGTGCCCTCCATCTTTCCCAACATCAGGGTCTTTTCCAGGGAGTCTTCTCTTCTCATGAGGTGGCCAAAGTCTTGGAGTCTCAGCTTCAGGATCTGTCCTTCCAGTGAGCACTCAGGGCTGATTTCCTTCAGAATGGAGAGGTTTGATCTTCTTGCAGTCCATGGGACTCTCAAGAGTCTCCTCCAGCACCAGAATTCAAAAGCATCCATTCTTCGGCGATCAGCCTTCTTTATGGTCCAGCTCTCACTTCCACACATCACTTCTGGGAAAACCATAGCTTTAACTATACGGACCTTCGGTGATCAGCCTTCTTTATGGAGGGATGGAACAGACAGGCAGAAAAGATTGGGGAAGGAAACTGGAGTGCAGAATGGCTTTGCTGAATTGGAGCACGTCTCCAGCTTTGCTATGGAACCGAGATTTCGGCTGCTGTGCAAAGGTCAAAGGCTGTGAAGGAGTGATGAAGAGGCAGCTTTCTGTTTTAAAACCGCCCTCCCTTGCCCTGGATTTGTCTAGTGGATAAGCTCGCAAAGATCTTCATGAGCTTGAGGCACCTGCAGCTAGAAAGCCGCTTCTGCAGGCCTGGAGATGTGTCTAGCTTCAGAAGCAGAGGGCAATTCTTGCTACCCAGAGTTCAAGCCTGTCTGGAGGCGCTGAGAAAGGCAGTCAAATGCAGACTTTCAGGAAATGGCAGCAGCAGCTGACAATATTTCCATATCAGATTTGTTTTGTGAAGCCAGGCCTTCTGACTCACCTCGGCTCCTGCTGTTGGGTGCTCTTTCCAAGTGTCCATTTGCAGTCTACCTTCCAAAGATGTTTGCCGCTCGTTGAAGGAGGAAAGGTGCTTTCTTGATTCAAATCATCAAAGGTATTGGGCTATATGGACGTCAGGTGAGATCCATGGCTACAGAGGTGAGGAACCTCAAATGTGGTCCTCCAGATCTCTCTCTTTCTCTTTCTCTGCTTCATTATCACCATGTGCAAACTGAGTTCGTGCCCTGGAACATATTCAGGACTCCCATTGCATTACTTTTTTAATAAAATAAAAAATAAAAATGAGTTTTACCATTTTTGTGTCATCACAATAACATTCCCTCAGAAAGAAAAAACAATACAATTCCCCAATCCCCCACCCCACCCCCATGTCTTCCCTCAATTACCTCTTCTGGTTCTTTACTCAATAACTTCTCCTGTTTGTTTTATTACCGTATACAGAACGCTGTGGGTTAAACCACAGAGCCTAGGACTTGCCAATCAGAAGGTCGGCGGTTCGAATCCCCGTGACGGGGTGAGCTCCCGTTGCTCAGTCCCTGCTCCTGCCAACCTAGCAATTCGAAAGCACGTCAAAGTGCAAGTAGATAAATAGGTACCGCTCTGGCAGGAAGGTAAACGGCATTTCCGTGCGCTGCTTTGGTTCGCCAGAAGCGGCTTAGTCCTGCTGGCCACATGACCCAGAAGCTGTACGCCGGCTCCCTCAGCCAATAAAGCGAGATGAGCGGCGCAACCCCAGAGTCGGCCACGACTGGACCTAATTGTCAGGGGTCCCTTTACCTTTTACCTTAATATTACGTTCTTTAAATTAAATATTTTTGTATTCTTATCATTTTTATACCATAATTGTTTTCAAATTGCCTCTTATACTTTGTTGTTTTTCGATTATTATGTCTTATCCTCTTTATTTTGTTACTTGTAAGTGTTTACTCAAACCCTGCTAGTGAGTCCACTTCTTTACAATGTTTCTGTAGATACAACATGAATAGTTCCCAATCTTTTTTAAAGTCTCTATTGTCTTTATCTCTAAGTTTTCCAGTTAGCTTTGTCATTTCAGCATACTCCATCAATTTCTATTCCCATTCTTCATTAGTTGGTATTCTGCTGAAATTCCATTTTTGGGCTACTAATATCCTAGCCACTGTTGTAGCATACATAAATAATTTCTTCTGTTCTTTTGGCAAGTCTTGACCTATAATGCCTAACAAAAAGGCTTCTGGTCTCTTAACAAAGGTTATCTTAAACATTCTTTACATTTCATTATAAATAATTTCCCCTTTTTAAAATTGTTTTACAATTCCACTGCATATGAAAAAATGTGCCTTCTTTTTTTTACACTTCCAAGATTTGTTGGAGCCTGTTCTGTACATTTTTGCCATTTTTACAGGCGTGATATACCATTGATACATCATTTTCATATAATTCTCTTTCAGCAATATACGATCAGTAAATTTTAAGTTCACTTTCCATAGTTTACCCCAGTCTTCCATTTGCATATTATGTCCTATGTCTTGTGCCCGCTCCCATTGTATCACTGATCTTCTCTTCAAGGACTCTGAATATTTATCTCTAGAAATCTCAGGTTTTCGGTTAAGTTTTTGATGGCAAGGGGTGTGCGTACACATGTGTGTTTTACCCACTTTCTGTTAATGGGCCATGTTGTGTGTGTACAGGTTATATGAGCTATGAATAGCAACAGGAATCTTGGGTTCAGATCTGGGAGAGTTGACCATGGAGTGGACCTCCTTCTTTGGGGTGTGACCATGTGTCAGGCATCAGCACACCAACATGAGGTGGCCAAAGGGTGTCGTGGGAAGAAGGAAGCAGTGACATTAAAGATAAAGGGGGGGACCCCTGACCATTAGGTCCAGTTGTGACCGACTCTGGGGTTGTGGTGCTCATCTCGCTTTATTGGCCGAGGGAGCCGGCGTACAGCTTCCAGTTCATGCGGCCAACTTGACTAAACTGCTTCTGGCAAACCAGAGCAGTGCACGGAAACACCATTTACCTTCCCGCCAGAAAGTATTTATCTACTATTTATCTACCTATTTATCTACTTGCGCTTTGACGTGCTTTCAAACTGCTAGGTTGGCAGGAGCAGGGACCGAGTAATGGGAGCTCACCCCGTTGCAGGGATTCAAACCGCCGACCTTCTGATCGGCAAGTCCTAGGCTCTGTGGTTTAACCCACAGCGCCACTGCTGGCAAATCTGTTGGGAAAATGCCCAGGAATGGCTGCCAACTTCCCAAGTCTTCAGAGAGTCTCTCCAGTGGTCCTCTTTGGCTATAAATCTCCCTCAGTCCAGAGAGACTGGTAATAGGCGACCCTCCTCTCCTGAAAAGAGCACACCAGTCTTCTGGCATATCATAGCAGAAGAAAGATTCAATTGTAGTTCTAAACTACTTTATTTACAGTCTATATACAGAGACTCAATCAGTATGTCTGTGCTCTCTGAACACCAGAACAGAACAGAACAGAAAACCTGTGACACATACAGAAGTGAAACTAACTTCTAATAGTAGGAAGGAAGAGATAATACGGACTTCCTTTCTCATGCTCTCTCAGACACTCACATGATGTATACAATCATAGTACCATAGTACCACTCACTGGAGCAGCTTGGATAGATAAAAATCCTAGCAAAATCTGCCCAACTTGGATGGTGACAAGAGGATAGCCAGCCTTGTGTTTACTCTCTCAATGCAGACAGCAATTTGGCACATAAAGCACTATGGGAATGCACATTTTAATAAGAATATATAGCGCTTGTTACTTGACCAATTCCTAAGCAGATTCAGCTATATGCCGAATTTCAGGATGCAAACATATGAAGTTGTCTTATGTTTGTATTGGTCTGTCTAGCAATACTGTCTATTGTGCCCTGTAATGATTCTCTGGGCAAGATTCCCAGACAGAGAGAGGTCTTTGCAACCCTGCTAACAGGACCACTTTCTCATGTACTTCCTCCATTTTTAAAATTCCAAATATTAGAAGAAGTCTGGTGTATGTTCTCCCAAAAGATAATAGCATTTTTAACTGGAGGCACTAAGGGTTCTTTCCAGCTAAGCTTTACTCAGAGTAGACCCAATCAATAGACCTAAATTTATAATGTCCATTAATTTTCATGGATCTACTGTGAACATGGGTAATGTTGGCTACGACCCCAGAGATTTAACTTCAGGTGTTCTGCATGCAGAGCAAATGTTTTAACTACCAAGTTATGAGCAATGGATGCCAGGATTCAAAAGTGACTTAACTGTGATGTCTGACCTGAATTCTGATCTGCTTTTTTAAAAAAAGAACACCTAATAATTCAGCAGCAAATCTGTTATGATTTGATCCCATCACTTCATGATTCATTTTTTTCCTCTCCAGACTGTGGGGATTCACATCCTCCTCAAAATCTGTGTCCCCCTCACACCCACATTTTAAGTGACAAGTTGCAGACATGACTTCTTCCCTTGAGGGCTCCCTGCTTCCATGAAGAACCCCAAAACTGAACCTTTACTCTTCGTGGCAGAAAACTCAACAGACCCACTGATAAATAGGAAATAGTTCAGGTTAACAGAGTATTTAATTAAGGGTGAAGAATTCATTAAGTCAAAGCTGCAAAACCTCATACCCTCCAACATTTCTCTGATGAAAATAGAGATGTCCTAGTCCAGGGGTCTGCAACCTGCGGCTCCGGAGCCGCATGCGGCTCTTTTACATCTTTGCTGCGGCTCCGGGGCGGATACTAGCGAGGGGAGGAGGCGCATTGTGCGCCCCAACACTCCTCACTGTGGCGGGCGCTGTACTGGCTGTGACGTCGCATGGGGGCGGTGCGTGCGTCACCTTCCTGCCCGCTGTCAGATCATGGCTCCGGAGATATATTTGTTTTAAATGTCGCAATGGTTTTGCGGCTCCCAGTTGTTGTTTTTTCTTCGGAAACGGGTCCAAGTGGCTCTTTTTGTCTTAAAGGTTGCAGACCCCTGTCCTAGTCAATAATAAAAATAATAGTAACTATACCCCACCTATCTCTCTGGGTTGCCCCAGCCACTCTATCAACCCCCGAACCAAGGAGATAAATAACTATACAACCTTTAAAGTACATCTGAAGGCAGCCCTGTGTAAGGAAGTTCTTTTAGTGTTTAATGTTTTATTATTATTTTTATTTATGTTGGAAGCCACATAGGGTGGCTGGGGCAACTCCGTCAGATGGGTGGGGTATAAATAATTAAATGATGATGATTGAATAAGATGTCACTAGGCGCTGTGGGTTAAACCGACTTGCTGATCAGATGGTCAGCGGTTCGAATCCCCACGACAGGGTGAGCTCCCGTTGCTCGGTCCCTGCTCCTGCCAACCTAGCAGTTCGAAAGCACATCAAAAGTGCAAGTAGATAAATAGGTACCACTCTGGCGGGAAGGTAAACGGCGTTTCTGTGCGCTGCTCTGGTTCTCCAGAAGTGGCTTAGTCATGACCCGGAAGCTGTACGCCGGCTCCCTCGGCCAATAAAGCGAGATGAGTGCCGCAACCCCAGAGTCAGCCACGACTGGACCTAATGGTCCGGAGTCCCTTTACCTTTAATTTCATTGGAGAAATGTTGGAGGGTATGCCAGGGGAATTGGTGCTCCTGCCAAGTGGCAAAGAGGGTAGTTTGCTTTTAATATACAGTCGTACCTTGGATCCTGAACGCCTTGCGACTCGAACGTTTTGGCTCCCGAACGCCGCAAACCCAGAGGTGAGTGTTCCGGTTTGCAAACGTTCTTTGAAACACCTGACACTGCTTCCATGGTTCCGATTGAGTGCAGGAAGCTCCTGCAGCCAATCAGAAGCCGCGCCTTGGTTGTCAAATGTTTTTGGAAGTTGAACGGACTTCCGGAATGGATTCCGTTTGACAACCAAGGTATGACTGGAGAGAGAGAGAGATTCTTAGTGTAAAATGGCAGGTGATTAAGACACTTTAAAAAATAAGCTTAAACCCTAAAATCATTTCAATTTATTCAGTTTACTTATATTCCCCCTGCTGCTACTGCTGCCGCCGCCACCCCAAGGGTGACTGGCTTTCCTCAGAAATAGGTTAAGATCCTTGGCCTTGATCATTTCCTCTGGAGGTAAGTTTCACTGTCGAATTAGGCGCTCTGAAGAAGTATCCTTCCTTCGTGCCTGAGGCCTTTCAAGTTGCGCTGAGCTTCTCCTTGCCCTTGGAGTGTGAATCAAGGAGAGCAGTGGCGTTCTGGGCTCGGTTCTCAATCCCGTCCATTCATCTGTGATTTGAACATCTGCCAAAAATAAGTCAGAAAGACTTTAAATTTGCTACGATAGTACAAGGGCAATGATTACATTCCCTAGTCCTCTGGCTCTCCTGGAGCACAACGTCCATCATTTCTGGTGACAGAATACTTTGGCGAGGTGGGTGGATTCATGCTTTTCTATAGTGCCTTCCTAGGACAAACACGGTGACAGCATCCTTCCATTTCAACTGACAAGCCCCAAAACGGCCCCTAAATATCTGTGGCAGTTTACTAATACGACAAGCAGCAGGGATACAACACAGGAGTTGCAGCCATTTCTGGGAGGGAACTCGGTCGCTGCTTAACAGCTGTATGGAAACACTACAAAAACAATTGTGCCTGGCTTGTGCTCATGAGGAATGATTGAGGGAGTTGGATATGTTTCGCCTGGGAAAGAGGAAAGTGAGAGGAGATCCGACAGCCATCTTCAAACATCTCAAGGGCTGTCACACGGAATATGGAGCCAGCTTGTTTTCTCCTGCTCCAGAGGGTGGTGTGATGGCCTGGGACACAGGCTCGGAACTGGAGGAGTCTCAGTCCGCACCTGTTATGTACTGAGTTGAATAGGATCCAAAATGCAGCAGTCTGATTGGCCCTAGAACAATAGGATGCAGAATGCAGCAGTCTGATTGGTCCACAGGAGCCACCCAATCCAGCTGCAGGTGGAAGTGAATCCGCAACCTGATTGGCCTACGGGAGAATCCTGGAATTAGCCAATCACGTGGGGCCCATTGTGTAAATAATGTATATAAAGCAGACATTCTGGGGGAACTTCCATTCCTCCTCACCACTATGAACTGAATAATGTTAACGGAAAAATCCGAGGGCTCCCTTGGACAAAAACAAAGACGCCAACCAGGATAACTTGGAGCAAAACAGCAGCCAGTAGGCTTGGCCTTTATTGAATATTGTCGCGACAGGACTCCCACCCGCAACAAGATGAAGCAAAATGGAAGCCCCAAACAAAAGAAGACCCCAAACTATAATTAGTTACTAATCCCCCAAACTACACCCCTAAGACTACATCATAACTACATCACAAAAAGCAGGGGTTGAGGGAGGAGTTGTGGTGGTAACCTGAGTGTCCTGTCACCTGGCTGGTTCCTCCTTTCTCCCTCCCCATGAATACTTTCCAGGTGACAGAGGGGAGTTTGCAGTTTCCTGCCCCCAGAGGGAAGAGCTGATCATTGTCCTTTGTTCCAGTCATGCTGAATCCACTCCTATATGCAAGTTCTTTGTGATCTTGATGGTCTTCTGTCTAGGACCATCAGGGTTGGCATAGCAACTGGGCAGGGCTCCTGTGTATGTGCTGGTATGCTCAAGGGATTATGGCTGCCCTGTATCAAACCTTCCCCATTTTGTAGTCCTTCCTTCATGGAGTAAAATAAAAGTGGAACAGTGCAAATCCGATGTATGGTTGATTTTCTATGAATTTATAACAGAAGCGTAGCGTATGTAGTGTGTGAGTGAGAGTGTGTGTGAAGTTTGTACAAACTGAATGATTTTTTTTGGGGGGGGGGTTCCTGCGACAATAAAGAGCATGAAATCCACTCTCAACTCTGAGTATATTTCAGCACCGGATCCTCTGCCTCAGGCGGCATCTGAACTGAGTCTGGGGCCTGATTCTGAAGAGCCCCAGTCTGCACAGGTTCCCCTGCAACAAGCACTAGCTGGGCCGAGTCAGGGGCCTGAGCCTGCCCTGGCTCCAGATGCGGGGATGACCTCGTTGCCTCCAGCTGGGCAATCACTTACAGCTGCTCCACTACCAGTTGGGTCAGGAGAGGCTGAGGCGGCCTGTGGGTCTAGTAACCCACCGACATCTCCTGAAGTGCAGAGACTGAGGTCTGAGAGAAGGAGAGACCTGAGTACTCGCAGGGGTTACTAGACTCTGGGGTTGCGGCGCTCATCTCACTTTATTGGCCGAGGGAGCCGGCGTACAGCTTCCGGGTCATGTGGCCAGCGTGACTAACCAGAGCAGCGCACGGAAACGCCGTTTACCTTCCCACCGGAGCGGTACCTATTTATCTACTTGCACTTTGACGTGCTTTCGAACTGCTAGGTTGGCAGGAGCAGGGACTGAGCAACGGGAGCTCACCCCGTTGCGGGGATTCGAACCGCCGTCCTTCTGATCGGCAAGCCCCAGGCTCTGTGGTTTAACCCACAGCGCCACCCACATCCCTATTAGACCACTTACACATTGTCAAATCATTCCCCACCCCAAATAACAAAAGTGGCAGTGGATTTGTGCAAAAGGTTCACATGCTCATTTTTATCAACAGAAGCAAATTAAAAAATACTGACCATAGTTTAAATAGAAATACCACGCAAGGGACATGGGTGGCTCTGTTGCATTGGGGGGTGCCAAATGGATCAGAGCAGCAGCAGCAGGGTCAGAGAGAAGATGTGTTTCATCATTCCACCCCCGTGTCATTTCTCAAATAAAAATCCCACCCTGGTTACTCTTCTTCCCATAAGGGAAGTATCCCCTTTCCCCAGTGTTAAGTTGTGGGTTGAAATAGCAGACGACACAGCGATTTCTCCAAAGCAGCTCTTTATTTTGTAAGCTGGAACAGAAGTAAGCTGAGGGGCTCAGTCAGCCTGCTTATATAGAGCTCCAGAACAATTGTAACTGTTGCAACGTTCTAAAACTATCCAATCACTGAACGTCACTTTTCGATCCTTCATTTGCATACAAAACTATCCAATCACTGAACGTCACTTTTTGAGCCTTCATTTGCATAACTATCTACAGTATCCCCCTGCTGGCTCAGGGTGAGAACTTCAGTACATAACACCCAGGACACAGACAAACAGCAGCTGGGGAATCAATTCTGAACAGGAAAAAGGCATGAAGGAAAACAAAGAGAAATAAAATTACCTCCTTCTCTGCTCCAATCAAACTTGCAGCTCCCCCAACTGCTCAATTTCATTAAAAAAAGAAAATGTGTGTGATCCAGTCATGTGTAGCTTGGCCTTTATTATCTACATAACTGACAGAAATCAACCTGTGAAGCTTTTCCTCTCGTGGCAAAGCTGTGATAAAACCTTTCTGGCTTTGTTTTTGTGTTTTTTTTAACTTGTTGCACAGCTATTAAAGCACAGGACTAGAGTTGGTGAAAATCCTAAAACGGCTAATCTCGACGTTCTCAGATAGGGACTGAGCCGCTCTGGGCGTTTTTGTAGCCAAACATTAATTAAATAAGCTGTGCCTGGAGACAGGCAATGAATGATTTTGAAGACAGTTGAATACAGTATGATGGAGCCATCCGCTCCTACGTTGGACACACACTGCCTTTCTGGCAAATTATCATCGTGGAGCTAAGAGGTTTCACAGGTTCATGTAAAAAATAAAATAAAATTGAAACGTGTTTGCCCAAAGATGCAAGGGGTATAGAAATAACGAATGTGAACGCCACAGGTAACCGTGATGGTATCACATCCCCTTCAACAATCTCAGAAGGCAGTTTTCTGTCTCTAGCCTGAATCTCTCAGCTCCTGGTGTGTGTGTGTGTGTGTGTGTGTGTATTCAAAGGGCTAACCTCTCTGACGCATCCCTAGTAAGGCCAGTTAAACCCACATTGGTTAAGCATTTTACACCTTCAGATTGTGCAGGGATGCCTTTATCTATGTTAATCTAAGGCAGGAGGCTCTGGCCTTACAAAATTTAGGCTCTCCCCCTGGCACACCACCCACTATTCCACCACGCAGCACAAAACCTCCAGATAAAAACCTGGCAAGCCAAAGGCTAATACCGCCTAGCAGACTTCTACAAAAATAACTAACCCACATTGACACAAGAAATGCAAGAAGAACTAGAAGACACCCAATTGCAGTGGCTAACACACCACCAATTGCACGCCTTCTTAAACAATCCAGTAGTAAAATCAGCAGCAACTAGGCCCCTAACAACCTTCGAAAAACTCCTCCTAATAACAAAGGGACACGGCAAGGGGATGGTATCCACAATATACAAAATAGTGCTCCAAAATCCCACAAACCCCCTCGACATAATAAAAAACAACAAAGGGAGGACAACATAGGCTATGAAATTAACCCCACCCAATACAGGAATGTCCAACAGGTAATCGTGATCTACTGGTAGATCGTGGGGTGTTCCTGGTAGATCCTGGTTGACTTCTGGCCCCTCAGCGATCTCCTTACAAAGAAACCAAAAAAACCTAACTTTGGCTTCCTAAAAAAAGCTCAAGCTCCACAACTTTGACTCCTTGGGTAGATCACTGCCAATCTTTTTACGACAATGGGTAGATAACTGCCAGTTTTTTTTATACTGTGAGTAGATCGCAGTCTATTGGACATCCCTGAATGTGGTCTAAACCTCCCTTTAAATCCATCTCATCTAAAAGAAAAGAACTCACTCTGAAACTCACCTGCAGGTGATATCTAACACCACAGAAACTAGTTTTGATATGCCCAGGAGCCTCACCAAAATGCTGGAGAGGATGTACCTCTGCAGGCACGTACCTCCACATGTGGTGGGAATGTCCTAAAATCCAACTCTTCTGGACATCTGTCATACAAGAAATAGGCAAAATAACTAAAATAACTAAGCAATTACAGTCATACCTCGGGTTGAATGTGTTTGGGATGAGCGCGTTCGAGTTGCGCTCCGCGACAACTTGGAAGTAACGGAGCGTGTTACTTCCGGGTTTTGCTTTTTGCGCATGCGTGGACGCTCAAAATGACGTCACGCGCATGCGCAGACGCTCAAAATGACGTCACGCGCATGCGCAGAAGCGGTGAAAAGCGACACGTGTGTGCGCAGACATGCTGTCGCTGGTTATGTTTGCTTCTAGATGCGAACGGGGCTCCGGAACGGATCCCGTTCGCATCTAGAGGTACCACTGTATTAGAAGTGACCCCAGAGCTGGCCCTACTGAACATCTTCCAAGATAATAATGCCCACTCACATTATAAAGAGCTCATAACCCACCTACTCTCAGCAGCCAGAAGCATCATAGCCAGACACTGGATAGACCTGTCAGGAGTAAACATGGACCAATGGTATCAAATAGCATGGGAAACAGCCTTACTAGAAAAGCTAACCAATAAACAGAAACACACACGAGGACAAATGGAAGAAGATGCCTTCAGCCCGGTATGGTTCCCCTTTATCACTTACATAGCCCAACAAGACAACAACAAGACAAACAGCAGACAAATCAATATGGCTAACCTGACCCCAAACCCACTCCCCACAGAAACAAATCTCACTACAGCCAACCAAAGACAACCAACCGCCCCCTAGGCCAGTGTTTCCCAACCACTGTTCCGCGGCACACTAGTGTGCCGCGAAATGTTGCCTGGTGTGCCGCGAGATGTTGCCTGGAGGGAGGCGGGCGAGTCGGGCGGCGAGAGGCGGGGCGGTGGCGGCGAGGAGAGGCCGCCCAGCGCGGGGCTCTCGCCGTCTGCCTGCCTGGCTGCCTGCGAGCTCGGCGGGCAGCGCCTCCGTCCGCAGCGCCCGCCTCACGGCTCTCATTCCCTGCCCCTGCCAAAGCTCACCCAGCCAAGCCGCGCTCTCCTTCCTGCCTCGCTTTGCTGCCTCCTCCCCCCCCCACCCCCAAAGCTTGGAGGTTCCCCGGCAAGGGGGAGGAAAAAAAAATTGAAACTTACACTTTCGTGCGTCCCTCCCGGCGTGACGCTGCGCGCTGACGTCACGGGGCTGTAATGGTGGTGTGCCTCGAGATTTTTTTCATCAAACAAGTGTGCCTTTGCCCAAAAAAGGTTGGGAAACACTGCCCTAGGCCACCCCCCAACCTCTCTCACCACCAAGGAAATGCAACAAGCAAACAGAAAGAGAACCCCCACAAGTGATGCTGACACAAACCCCACATA
This sequence comes from Podarcis liolepis, assembly GCF_965112155.1. Taxonomy (NCBI): domain Eukaryota; kingdom Metazoa; phylum Chordata; class Lepidosauria; order Squamata; family Lacertidae; genus Podarcis; species Podarcis liolepis. The sequence continues at coordinate 8,327,480 of NC_139555.1, forward strand.
TACACTAAGTAGAATAAGGGAAGCATTGCTACCCCACCCCACTCACCATTCCCCATCTCCCTCTTTCCCCCTCTTTTCTTCCCAACCTAATACAGTGGTACCTCTGGTTACAAACTTAATTCGTTCCGGAGGTCCGTTCTTAACCTGAAACCGTTCTTAACCTGAGGTACCACTTTAGCTTAATGGGGCCTCCCGCTGCCGCCGTGCCACCGCTGCACGATTTCTGTTCTCATCCTGAGGTAAAGTTCTTAACCTGAGGTACTACTTCGGGGTTAGCGGAGTCTGTAACCTGAGGTTTTTGTAACCTGAGGTATGACTGTACTGCATGCAACATTAATGTCTCACAACAAATGAAAGTGATCTGCAGAAAACACAACTTGAAAAAAGAGGCAATGCACACATTTTTGTAAACAAACAAATCTTTAATAATATATATAACAATAACAATTTAGGCTCCCCACCCCACCCCAAGCTTCCACAAGTCCTGGAAACGATGCCTTATGAGGAACGGCTAAGGGAGCTGGGCATGTTTAGCCTGGAGAAGAGGAGGTTAAGGGGTGATATGATAGCCATGTTCAAATATATAAAAGGATGTCACATAGAGGAGGGAGAAAGGTTGTTTTCTGCTGCTCCAGAGAAGCGGACACGGAGCAATGGATCCAAACTACAAGAAAGAAGATTCCACCTAAACATTAGGAAGAACTTCCTGACAGTAAGAGCTGTTCGACAGTGGAATTTGCTGCCAAGGAGTGTGGTGGAGTCTCCTGCTTTGGAGGTCTTTAAGCAGAGGCTTGACAACCATATGTCAGGAGTGCTCTGATGGTGTTTCCTGCTTGGCAGGGGGTTGGACTCGATGGCCCTTGTGGTCTCTTCCAACTCTATGATTCTATGAAAAGTTCACTCCTTGCTCTGGTTGCCTGCTCTGTGTTCAGTGGCTCAGCTGAGCACTAGGGGGACATCTTGAGCCGTGAAATATCTGTTTGACCTCAGGCACATCAGGTGAGATGAAAGATTTTAAAGGCTGCGTAGCTAATAATCCGGAGCCATCTTTCCCATAGGGCTTAGTGGTGCGTTGCGCCAGGGTGCCAGCCTCTCAGGGACGCCCCAGCAAGCAGAGGAGCTGCACAGCTTTGCCACGGCCTCCCCTTTCCCTGCATGCCCGCCAGCTGCGCCCCAGCAACCATAAGGCTGGCGGGCGTGCAGCTTCCCTCCCAAGCCTCTGTGAGGATCGCTCTCCCGCAGCGGCATGGAGGGGGAGTTGCGCCCCCCCCCATGGCTGGCAGTGCGCAGCTACGGCCACCCCGAGCTGTAGTAATTTGGGGGTGCTGGGCAGATATTTGCACCCTGGTGCAGCATCTGCTAAGGACGGCCTTGGTACCAGGTAAAGGTAAAGGGACCCCTGACCATTAGGTACAGTCGCGGACGACTCTGGGGTTGCGGCGCTCATCTCGCTTTATTGGCCGAGGGAGCCGGCGTACAGCTTCCGGGTCATGTGGCCAGCATGACTAAGCCACTTCTGGCGAACCAGAGCCGCGCAAGGAAACGCCGTTTACCTTCCCGCCGGCGCGGGACCTATTTATCTACTTGCACTTTGACGTGCTTTCTTTTTCTTTTCTTTTTTAAAATATATTTATTAACTTTTCAGAGGTTATGCAAAAAACAAAAATACAAAAATAAAAACACATATAATTTCATTCACTTATTGTCTTTTAACTTATTTCTCGGACCTCCTCATACCTCCCCTTTTTGTATTCCAATTCAAATTATTCATTCAGCAAATCCTCACCCTTAATTTTCACTTAATTTTACACCTTTCTTTCTCCCCCCCCCCCAATTATCTTAATCAATACAGCTGATAACCACTTAACTTCTATCCAACATCATTCTAACATTTGCTAATTTTATAATATTTCCCAAGAAAGTCCTTAAATTTCTTCCAACCTTCTTCCGCCGTCTCTCTTCCCTGGTCTCGGATTCTGCCAGTCATTTCTGCCAGTCCCATGTAGTCTATCACCTTCATCTGCCATTCTTCCAAGGTGGGTAGATCTTGTGTCTTCCAATACTTTGCGATAAGTATTCTTGCTGCTGTTGTTGCGTACATAGACGTGCTTTCAAACTGCTAGGTTGGCAGGAGTAAGGACTGAGCAACGGGAGCTCACCCCGTCATGGGGATTCGAACTGCCGACCTTCTGATCGGCAAGTCCTAGGCTCTGTGGTTTAACCCACAGCACCACCTGCATCCCATACTGCCCCATCTGCATCACAAGAAGACAGAGTGGAATATGTGGCATTGCTGGCATTATGCATCCGTCTCGTCCATCCATACCCACAGCAACTTGTGACCTGTTGCCAGTGATATCCAGGACCAGCCGACCCAAAGAGAAGGAAGACCTTTTGACCTGTTCTTTTTGCCTATGGCCAGCTGTATACAGCACAGCAGTGGTTCCACAGGTGCACAAACCTCTTACCTGAAAGCAAACTGATTGCTTTGGACAGCTGTCTGGGATAGCTTGGTCAGTAGAGCAGAGACTCTTAATCTCAAGGTCATGGGTTCGAGACCCACATAGGGCAAAAGATTCTTGCGTTGCAGGGGGTTAGACTGGATGACCCTTGGGATCCCCTTCCCGAGTCTGTCGCCATCATTGCAGCAAGCAAAAAAATGGAAAAAATTCTACGCAGAATTAGCTGCTTGCATATCATCAATCAAGTGGCGTCTCTCCAATAAACACCTCTCTGAAATATATTTGGGGAAGTTGGGGGGATGTCGTCGGATCTCCGTGTCTGAAAACGTTGAAAAATGCAACAGACGCCAAATGGTTTTGAAAGTAAAATCTCGGCTCGCAGGCTTCTCCCTTCCACAACCTCCCTCCTGCCTTATCTGGGACAGACGCCTATTCCCAGAAGCCTGGCAGAGCTCAGATTATCTCCCACAGAAACACGCACTGCTGAGTCAGGGCCGCTGGGGTTTCAGCTTCTGGTTGAAAGAACTGGAGGGGACCTCAAAGCAGATGCACAAACTCCTAAGCCACCCCCGTTAGCAGGTGCATCGGTTGGGATCTTGGATGGAGACCAGGCACCTGAAATGAACTGATCGTGCTACAGGCTGGTGTCTGTTCCTGGGGGTGGGAAGGCAAGGGCAGTGGGTGTCATGAGCGCAGCACCGAGAGTGGCAGACCACACGCTTTGCAAAAAGGAGGCCTCATAGAATCCTAGAGTTGGAAGAGACCACAAGGGCCATCGAGTCCAACCCCCTGCCAAGCAGGAAACACCATCAGAGCACTCCTGACATATGGTTGTCAAGCCTCTGCTTAAAGACCTCCAAAGTAGGAGACTCCACCACACTCCTTGGCAGCAAATTCCACTGTCGAACAGCTCTTACTGTCAGGACGTTCCTCCTAATGTTTAGGTGGAATCTTCTTTCTTGTAGTTTGGATCCATTGCTCCGTGTCCGCTTCTCTGGAGCAGCAGAAAACAACCTTTCTCCCTCCTCTATGTGACATCCTTTTATATATTTGAACATGGCTATCATATCACCCCTTAACCTCCTCTTCTCCAGGCTAAACATGCCCAGCTCCCTTAGCCGTTCCTCATAAGGCATCGTTTCCAGGCCTTTGACCATTTTGGTTGCCCTCCTCTGGACACGTTCCAGTTTGTCAGTGTCCTTCTTGAATTGTGGTGCCCAGAACTGGACACAGTACTCCAGGTGAGGTCTGACCAGAGCAGAATACAGTGGCACTATTACTTCCCTTGATCTCATGTTCAGTCCCCCGGCATACCCAGGTAAGGACTGAACAAAAATCCTTCCCCTCTGGAGCCTGAGAGAGGTACCTGCTGCCAGACAGCTTGATGGATCTCTGGTCTGACTTGGTGTTTTCCCAACATTCCAAAAGCATTTCTTGAAACTGGAATTTCATTCTGCCTGGAAGCTGCCCGGCTCTCTAGGTTACTGCTGGACCAAAAGAAGAAGAGGAGGAGAAGGAAGAGTTTGGATTTGATATCCCGCTTTATCACTACCCTAAGGAGTCTCAAAGTGGCTAACATTCTCCTTTCCCTTCCTCCCCCCCAACAAACACTCTGTGAGGTGAGTGGGGCTGAGAGACTTCAGAGAAGTGTGACTGGCCCAAGGTCACCCAGCAGCGGCATGTGGAAGAGCGGGGAAGCGAACTCGGTTCACCCGATTACGAGTCCACTGCTCTTAACCACTACACCACACTGGCTCTTGTTAAACCTTAATTCTAATTGCATAGGGTATGCAATTTCTCCAGTGAAAATAGGGAAAGCAGGATATTCTGGGATCAAATCAGAAACTGGGACAGCTTCTGTAAATCCAGGACTGTCCCTGGAAAATAGGGACACTAATAGGGTAATTGTTTTGGGTAGTTTTTGCATTGAAATCACAGGTACTGGAAATGTAATACAGTGGTACCTCGGGTTACATGCGCTTCAGGTTACAGACTCTGCTAACCCAGAAATAGTACCTTGGGTTAAGAACTTTGCTTCAGGAGGAGAACAGAAATCATGTTCCGGCGGCGCGGCGGCAGCAGGAGGCCCCATTAGCTAAAGTGGTGCTTCAGGTTAAGAACAGTTTCAGGTTAAGAATGGACCTCCGGAACGAATTAAGTTCTTAACCTGAGGTACCACTGTAATAATAATAATAAAATTTTTAATTATAATTATAACTATACCCTGCCCATCCGGCTGGGTTTCCCCAGCCACTCTGGGCAGCTCCCAGCAGATTAAAAACAGAATGAAACATCAAACATTAAAAACTTCCCTAAACAGGGCTGCCTTCAGATGTCTTCTAAAAATCAATTTATTTCCTTGACATTTCCTTCCCTCTGCCTGGTTCCCTGTAACCTCACTTGCAGTGAGGTAACCGTCAGAAGGCCCTCGGAGCTGGACCTCAGTGTCGGGGCAGAATGATGGCGGGTGAAGACACTGCCTGTGAAAAGTAATACTGTTTAGAGCGACTCGCCAATGTTTATAGCAAGAAAGGGAAAAAAGGAAGATCCCTGCCCCAACGAATTTACAATGTAAGTTCTAAAATTTGACAGTTCAAGAGTCAGCAAAGAGAAGGGAGGGGCAGAGAACAGAAACAGTGAGAAGGGGGGGAGGGAGAGGCATGGTTAACAAAATGAATGGAAGCACTGGTGCACTTAGGTGCAGTTTGGACTTTGGGCGTAAATATCTTCTGGGGTCCTCGTCTTTAGATGGCAATGTGGATTGCTTCCCTTCCAAATGTTAGAAAACTGCAACCTGTGATGCTGATAGAAGTATTATGACACATGCAACACGTTGGCGACTAATATACACACAATTATTACCAAAATTGTTATGTACTGAAGTTCTCACCCTGGGCCAGCAGGGGGTTACTGTAGATAGTTATGCAAATGAAGGATCTAAAGTGACGTTCAGTGATTGGATAGTTTTAGAAAATTGTTACAGTTACGTTGTACGGGAGTTCTATATAAGCAGGCTGACTGAACCCTTCAGTTCAGTTCTGTTCTGGCCTGTGAATAAACAAAAGCTGTTTGAAGAATCGCTGTGTCGTCTGATATGTTCACCCACAACTTAGCAATAAATGTTTTAGGCTGCAGCTCTAACCCCATTTATCTGGGATTAAGCGCCATGGAGTTCATAGTGGCCTTAACGTAAAGGTAAAGGGACCCCTGACCATTAGGTCCAGTCGTGACCAACTCTGGGGTCATCTCGCTTTATTGGCCGAGGTACAGCTTCCGGGTCATGTGGCCAGCATGACTAAGCTGCTTCTGACGAACCAGAGCAGCGCACGGAAACGCCGTTTACCTTCCCGCCGGAGAGGTACCTATTGATCTACTTGCACTTTGATGTGCTAGGTTGGCAGGATCATAGCGGCCTTATACCAAGGCAAATCTAGCTCAGTATCATCCAAAAATGACTTACAGCAGTTCTCCCAGGTTTCAGAGAGAGGTTCTCGTAGCCCAGATACCAGGAATTACACCTATGACCACCTGCATCCACCACTGAGCTGCAGCCCTTTCCACTATTGAGTAGGCCTTACTTCTGAGTAGATGCTAGCATTGCACTGCCAGTCTCCAGGGTGCCACAAGACTCTTGTGCTCCCATCTGAAAGTTACTTCTTGTGTTTGTTATTTATATTTCAATGAAATATAATTGTTATCCTTTCTTTTATACGGAATAATTGAAGATACGAAATTCAGGCGTTTGGCCAGTTTGACGTTCTATGGCCTTTTAGATGCGTCTGTGGGAGGCGGGTTATTGGTCTGTTTTGCTTTTTGTTTTATTAGGTATTTGGTGTTTTCGTTTTGTATTCTTATCTTGTGAAGTGCCCTGTGGTCTTCGGATGAAGGGTGGTATACTAATTTATTAAATTATAAATACAAATTACTATTAATAATAAAACCCTAGCAATTCACAGGGGTAATTCATTGTATTCCTTTATTTAACAAATTGTATAGGCTGCTTGATTGCAGTAAAGCCTGTAAACAAGAATTAACTACTGTAAATTAAAAAATTCAATTAAAATGTTAAAAATATTTGAAGTATACCATCATCTACATTTAAAATATACAAGCAATAACAGAGATGGTGCTAACTTGCTTGAGAAGCAGTTTATGTGTGTCCCCCCCCCCCCCACTCTTAACAGACAGCAATCATTTATCATCTGGCCAGGAGGTAAAATTGAAGACGGTCTCAGAATAGGATCTTCTACAACTACAGCTGTGAAACAGCTGGATTATGGTTAATCAAGAAGTTCAATACCATCAGTCATGGTCAGTGGAGACAAAGGATTTTGTTAACACACTACTTAGATTAATCCACTTACCAATGCCAGGATATCTGTGCTATCTATGACTATTTTTGCATATAAATTCCCGCCCCACCACAGATGTTAATTTAATCATCTCAACAATGATCATTGCAAAAGGTTAAAGGTTTAACATAGAATCAAGTTCTAATCACCACTGACTGTGATTTTTGCATTTCATTGCCATTCAGCTCCCAGCTTACAATTTTCTCCTTTATATACCTGTCTATCAGGATTTTACTTTACACTTCTGACAAAATGAGCTTTCGACCAGGAAAGCTTATGCCCAATAGGCTATATTTGGCAGACTATAAGGTACCCAAAGATTCTCTTATTGTTTTTGCTTTTTGTTGTTGTTGTTTAGTTGTTTTGTCGTGTCCGACTCTTTGTGACCCCATGGACCAGAGCACGCCAGGCACTCCTGTCTTCCACTGCCTCCCGCAGTTTGGTCAAACTCATGCTGGTAGCTTTGAGCAGTGTTTCCCAACCTTTTTTGGGCAAAGGCACACTTGTTTGATGAAAAAAATCTCGCGGCACACCACCATTACAGCCCCGTGACGTCAGCGAGCAGCGTCACGCCGGGAGGGACGCACGAAAGTGAAAGTTTTCAATTTTTCCCCTCCCCCTTGCCGGGGAACCTCCAAGCTTTGGGGGTGGGGGGGGGGAGGAGGCAGCAAAGCGAGGGACTGAGGGACGGTGGCAGCTGAGGCGGCGGCTGTTGTGGTGGTGGCGGCGATAGCGGGCGGAGGAGGGGGCGGCGGCGGGGCCGAGGTGGCCGGCGGCGGCGGGGGAGGCGGCGGCGGGTGGAGCAGGAGGGCGGCCGAGGCCGGTGAGGGAGTAGGGTTGCCCGGGGCTTGAGGAGCCGTCGCCGGGAGTTGCTGCTGCTGTTGTTGCTGCTGCTGCCCGGACATGCCGGCCTCCTCCTCGTCCGCTGTCTCGCGCTCCTCCCTTTTGCACGCGCTGCCCCGCCGCCGCCCCATTGGCTGGGTCCTGTCAGCTGATCCTGTGTTATTTCCTGTGTGTGTGTGTGAGGGGAGAATGGAGAGAGAAACCTCGGCACCACCACCGCGGAGCCGCCCCCGGCTCGACGCGGATCCTCGCCGCCGCCGCCTCTCACCGCCCGACTCGCCCGCCTCCCTCCCACGGCACACCAGCCAACGTCTCACGGCACAGTAGTGTGCCGCGGAACACCGGTTGGGAAACACTGGCTTTGAGAACACTGTCCAACCATCTCGTCTGATGGTGTCCTCATTGGTGTTGTAACAGTAGGTATAATTTAATTATAGCAGTGCCAACCTTTATGATTGGCCCTGCTCCTCTGCCTTTAACTGGCAACCTAAAAGCAACACGGCAGGTTGCCAGATTTTTCTGTTTGCAACACAGGGGATCTTTGCTACCTCTGCCTTTAACGGCCGCCTAATCTCCATAAAGCAATCTCTAATTGTTTTTGGACTCCAACTTCCATGACCCCTCACCACTGGCCATCCTAGGACCAATGGAATTGGAGCTCAACACCTGGAGGGTTGTGGGCTCCCCATCCGGCCATAAATTTAGCAGGCAAAGCTACTCACATGGAAATGAAGGGAAATTTCGCTTCCTTAATTTATGTTATTTGTTTTTTTTAAAAAAAAATTACTTTTACTTTAAAATTACCAAAATATTTTAATGTTTCTAATAATTGAACTTTTCAAATATCAACTTTTTGTTAGCAGCTTTGAATCTCCAAATGAAAGGGGAAAGCAGCCTCTCCAAATTTTACAGGGACTGTCTCAGATTTATAGAAGCTGTCCTGGTTTCTGATTTGATTCCGGAATGTCCCGCTTTTCCTTAGGACAGCCCTATTTTCACCAGATAAATGTTGAATGTTGACAGTTTTTAAATGGTTAGTGTTTTATTAAGTTTTTATATATGTTGGAAGCTGTACAGAGTGGCTTGGGCAACCCATGGGTTGGGTATAAATAGTAATATTTTCTTAATAATAATAATAATTAATAATTGAATAGATAAAGGTAAAGGTACCCCTGACCATTAGGTCCAGTTGCGGACGACTCTGGGTTTGTGCACTCATCTCGCTCTATAAGCCGAGGGAGCCAGTGTTTGTCCACAGACAGCTTCTGGGTCAGAGCAGCGCATGGAAACACCGTTTACCTTCCCACCGGAGTGGTACCTATTTATCTACTTGCTCTTTGATGTGCTTTTGAACTGCTAGGTGGGAAGGAGCAGGGACCGAGCAACAGGAGCTCACCCGCGTTGCAGGGATTTGAACCGCCAACCTTCTGATCGGCAAGCCCTAGACTCTGTGGTTTAGACCACAGCGCCACTCACGTCCCTTAATAATTGAATAGGACATCCCTAATTTAATCGGAGAAATGTTGGAGGGTATGGGAAAGCAATATTGATGTTAGCAAACAAACCAAAGAATAGGTCACACTTCCCAGTGCAGACCATTAGCTATCATCCCCGAAACATAACCACAGCATCCTATGAGCATTGATGTGCAAGGCGAGAGAGCACAGGAGGAAACCCACAGCAGCTGCTTGTACATTCATCATCAGCTGCTCATTTTTAACAGGAAACACTGAGCAAGGTCTGAAACGCCCGTAACATAGGCTCTGCTGACTTGCACCCTGATGAGCCCAGACCGCAGGCAAAGGGCCCTTGAACCCCAGATCTTCCTGTGTGAACAGAAACTGAGCCTTCAGCGAAGTCCTTCCTCTAGACCGGCTCCCCTTGTATGAATAGGAGAAACATGCTTTTTGCAATCTGCACGTGCTCAGAGGCTCTCTCCCCTTCTATACACACACACATTCTGGGGCTCAGCACATATCCTGACTCCCCCCCATCACTTCCATGGGTCCTAATAATATTATTTACAATTGCATATCAATACTTATCCAAATTTTTACCCTTCTAAATTATCCATACATTCCATTACTTTACAAGTGTGGTTAAAATCCTGCTAATGTTTTAAACTGCTTACAGTGGTCTCATAAGTAAATTACAAACTTTCCCCATTCCTCATTAAAGTTCTTGTATTCTTGCTTTCTGAGCTTCCCAGTTAATTTTGCCATTTCAGCATAGTCCATCAACTTGGTTTGCCATTCTTCTCTGGTCTGGGTTATCTCTGGGCTAGTAGCATCTGTGCAGCGGTCTTTTGGTATCTTGGTACTGTTGTAAATAAAAATATGCCCTTTTACCTTATGGGGTATCCAAGAGCCCATATAGAGTCCTTACATAGGTTCCCTATTGGTAGGAGAAAATAACAGAGGCCAACCAGAGAATATTGAGAAGCAAAGCAGCTAGTAAGCTTGATCTTTATTGATCTGTTGCAACAGGGTACTCCCCTCACACGCAGGAGAGGAAGAGGACCCAGAACAATGGCCTGCAAGGCCTTATAAAGACTTTTGAAATTCCCATTCTCTAGATCAGGACCACCCCCAGAAACATTATGCATACATCACAGAAGGGGTGTAACCTAAGACCACCCCTCAGATACATCCCACCTACATCACAGAAATTTAAATGTTGTTTTTCTCTTGTCCTTGTTTATCTCCTGTCTGGCAAGTTACTTGATTGGATTGCCTGGGGAGCCTGGCCATTCTTTTGTAGTGGTAAAATACTTATTTCCTGGGCCAGGTCACAGGCTCACACCTTATTCAAACAGACATATCCTTGAGACAGGATTTGTGAGGAAAGAGACAATGGGGTAACCTTGCAGAGAAAGGATTTGGTCAGTTTAGGAATCAAAATGGTTCCAGATTGGTCTTCCTGTGTTGATCTATGTACGTGTGGTTATGAATGTTGCCATATATCTAAAACCATAAAATTCCTATCACAGTACGTATGATTCCTAGCAAGAAAGCTTCTGCTTTTTTTAAACAAAAGTTATTTTAAACATTTTTTTTCCTTTCATTATATATCACCTCCCATAAATTTTTAGTTACTTTACATGTCCACCACATATGATAAAAGGTATCTTCTTTTTTCCCCCATTTCCAGCAGATATTTGAACTTGTTCTGTACATTTTTGCTAACTTGACAGGTGTCAAATACCACTGATACATCATTTTCATATAATTTTCTTTCAGTGAACAACTTGCTGTGAATTTCAGTTCTGTTTTACATAGCCTCTCCCAATCTGCCTTTTGTATATTATGTCCTGAATCTTTTGCCCAATGTATCCTTACAGATTTAACCTGTTGATCTCTTGTAAACTGTTTGAATTATTACTTGCTGGTGTTTAATTTTAGTGTTTACTATTGGATTCTAATGCATTATTGCATACTGCTTTAATTGGTATAGGTTGTTTATTTTAAAGTTATTGTGACTTTTAATATAGGATCTGATTGTTACTATTAATGTTTGATGTTTTATTATTATTTGTGTGTTTGTTGGAAGCCGCCCAGAGTGGCTTGGGAACCCAGCCAGATGGATGGGGGTACAACGATAATAATAATACTGTAGTAGTAATAATAATGATAATAATAATAATTGTACAGGAGGGTGTTGCTTTAACCAGGGCCAGATTTACGGTAGGTTTGATGTGGCCCTAAGCTCCTGAAGGTAATGGGGCCCTTTATGTCCAGCTATCCTTTGTCAACAACAAATTGTCGCTATTCTTTGTGTTGAATATATACTATACGGTGCTGTAATTTATGGACTTAATAAGTATCCAAAGCCATTTGCACGTAACAAAATATGTATTTTATCAAAGTAATTGTTGAACTGAAATACAATTGATATTTTAGGGAGCAGGCGGGGCCCATTACTTACATTACACACAAGACAAAACACTGTTGCTGTATGGAGGTTTTATTTTATATGTTTTTTTATCTTATATTTTGGAAATGTACATCCAAGTTTTTTTTCCTTTAATTTTTGGGGGTCCCCCAAGCCAGTGGGGCCGTAAGCTCTAGCTTGTTGAGCTTATACGTAAATCCGGCCCTGGCTTTAACCACTGAGCGCGGCTGCCTCTTTACCAGGGAGGGAGGGAGCTGAGCAAAGAGCAAGCCCCTCCCACAACCCTCAGGCCGGTCACTATGGCGACCCACTTCCGCTCCGGCGGCCGCTCTGGCCGCGCCGCCTCGCTGGCTGGGCCAGGTCTTCCAGCCACGCCCCCTCCCTCCTCCCGCTTCCCTGCGCTCCACCGCGGCGGGGACGGAGCAGCCCCTTCGCCGCTTGCAGCTGGGTGAGTCCGGGCCCGGATCATCGCTGGCAACGGGGGCGGGGGGGGGGCAGCAACGTGCTCGCTCCTCTGGAGACAAAGGCACCTGCTGCCCCTCCGTGCTGGGCAGAGGGAAGTTGGGGTGGGGGGCTTTATTATTATGGGATGGGGGTGGGGTGGGTGGGTGCATGCGGGGGGGGAGTATTGCACCGGGTTGTGATCTGGGGGAGAGGCTTTGGACTGAGGATTTCCCCCCCCCTCGCCGCCCCTTTTGCAAACTTGCTGTCAAGTTATTGCAAGTTGGGGTTTCTCGCCGGAGGCTGCAAGAAGCGCGGGGTGGCGGGGCTTTTGTTTCCCTGCCCATCTGGGCGAGGAAGGGAGCATGTGGCGGCGATCCCCGGGGAGGAGTTGCAAGCTTGGGAGCGCACAATGGGGGCTTTGTTCGGGGAAGTGGGGCGGGGGCCCGCATGGTTAGGGGTCGGGGCCGGAGGGGGTGCGCGGGAAGCCGACCGATGAGTCGCAATGGGCAGAGGCTCTCTGGCTTCTGCTCAGCAAAATGGCCTGCCGCTGAAATCTTCAGCGCTCAAAAAGGAAGTTTGCATTGCAAGCCCCGAGGCGAACAACGTCGTGCAGCTGAGGAACGGGGGACTTCTTTCCCTCCTGTTCGGTTGCTCTTTCAATGCCTGCAAAATGCACGCTTTTGCTGACACCAACTCAGCGGGGCCAACCCTCTTGAAAACATGGCATCGCCAGGTTGGAAAGGACCCTGAGGGTCATTCAGCAATGCAGGAATCTTTTGCCCAACGTGGGGCTCGAACCCATGATGAAGAGCCTCACGCTTTGTTGACTGAACTGTCCCAGGTGGTGGGGAGCAGCAGGGACGCATAAGTGTTGTTGCATTGTGGGCTAGGGTGTGTTCTTCTAGGCCAGTTGGTGTCTCGACTGGATCCTGAAGAAGATGCCGGCGGGATTATGTGTGGAGCAATTATTGTGGTGGGAGAAAGTAAAGGTAAAGGGACCCCTGACCATAAGGTCCAGTCGTGACCGACTCTGGGGTTGTGGCGCTCATTTCGCTTTACTGGCTGAGGGAGCCGGCGTACAGCTTCCGGGTCATGTGGCCAGTATGACTAAGCCACTTCTGACGAACCAGAGTAGCGCACGGAAACGCCGTTTACCTTCCCGCTGGAGCGGTACCTATTTATTTACTTGCACTTTGACGTGCTTTCGAACTGCTAGGTTGGCAGGAGCAGGGACCGAGCAACGGGAGCTCACCCCATCGCGGGGATTCGAACCGCCGACCTTCTGATCGGCAAGTCCTAGGCTCTGTGGTTTAACCCAGGAGGAAGGTGCCCCTACAGTATTGCCTAGCAGGACAGGGCCTCCACATGTTGCTAGGCTCCCAAATTCCATAATAACCAGCCAGCATAGCGGTTGGCCGTGGATGATGGGAGTTCTGGAGCCTAACATCTACAGGGCCTCATGTTCCGCCATCCCTGTAGCAGTGGCATTGGTGCATTCGCAGAGGCCAAGAAACAATCCGTTTAAGTTGACGGTGAATTACGAGAAGTAAGGTGCAAATGAGTCAGTAAGTACATCGGATGACACACTTGTACCCTGTGTAAATGATCACCCTGGGTTCTGTACTAACGTGAGTTGAAATCCCCATTTCGCCCACATGCCTTGAGATGGTGGGGAAAACGCCCACTCTTCCTGGTTTGCGATTATGAGACAGGAGTCCTTTTTAGTCAACGTGCGTGTGTGTGTGTGTGTGTGTGTGTGTGCTTGTGTGTATACTCCATGAGTGAGGTTGGGGCAAGAGTGGGAACATGGCAGCAGGCTTTGGCCTACACATGTTCACTAAACTGTCTGCTGAGTACACACCCACTCACTTGTGCGTGATCGGGGAGGCTGCTTTTGCAGGGTCCCTGATGATGTGTTTATGTGGGGCCAAGTTTATACAGTATGTGCAGGGGGCCAGCAACCTTTTTCAGCCGTGGGGCAGTCCACCATTCCCTCAAACCATGTGGGGGGGCCGGACTATATTTTGAAAAAAATATATGAACGAATTTCTATGCCCCACAAATAACCCAGAGATGCATTTTAAATAAAAGCACACATTCTACTCATGTAAAAAGACACTGATTCCTGGACCGTCCACAGGCTTGATTGAGAAGGCGATTGGGCCACATCCGGCCCCTGGGCCTTAGGTTGCCTACCCCTGGCTTAGTGTCTCTGCAGTTGCAGTCCTGCTCACCTCCACCCCCAAGGCACATGGAGCAATTGCACATGCACTGTCTGAGAAAGGTGCTAGCAACTAAGGGTGTTCAGTGGAACAAATGTATCTGCTTTCCCAGAATGGAGTGGCTGGGTGTGCATGTGTCGAGGGATCAGTTGGCGGGGCTGCTACTTAGAAAGGCTTGATTGAAAGCCTTTGAAGGCTGGAATTTTTTGTCACGCATAACGCTGTAAATAATGGTGTACAAAGGAGGAGATATTGGAAGGTGCAATTAGCTGTGCCCCTGCTGAAACTCCCTCTCCTGCTTAAGTATTCAAAGCATAGCTTCCCTGCTTGTCTCCTTTTATCTGGTTACTATAATCTGCACATGCCCAGAAGCACTCTTCACACATTTCTTGATAATGGAAACTGGGCTTTGGGGAGCTCTGGTCCAAGGCCAATGTTAAGCCAGACTGTCTCTTCAACCTTAAAAGAAGGTGCTCCAAACTCATCTAACAAGGGAGCCAACTTTTCCCCTATGGTTTCCTCCTGTCTCAGGGATGGGAAAGCAAAGGTTAGAGGGATAACTAGAGAGGAGGGGGAATCCTGGAATCTGGAGCAGGGAGGGAATAAAGAGATAGGCCGAGGTCACATCCACACCATACATTTAAAATACATGGATCTTGGGAACTATAGTTTTGTGAAGGGTGCTGGGAATTGCAGCTCCGTGAGATGCAAACCATAGTTCCAAGAATTCTTCAAAGTAAGCTGTGTCTCTTAAAATGCTACAAACGCGCTTTAAACTTGTGGCGCGGTTGCGACACCAGAAAAGAGTGTATCACCTGGTACGCAGGCTGAGACCCTACCTGCCCGCAGTCTGTCTTGCCAGAGTGGTGCATGCTGTAGTTATCTCCCGCTTGGACTACTGCAATGCACTCTACGTGGGGCTACCTTTGAAGGTGAGCCGGAAACTGCAATTAATCCAGAATGCCGCAGCTAGACTGGTGACTGGGAGTGGCCGCCGGGAGAGATCTGTATTGGCTCCCAGTACGTTTCCAAGCACAATTCAAAGTGTTGGTGCTGTCCTTTAAAGCCCTAAACGGCCTTGGTCCAGTATATCTGAAGGAGCGTCTCCACCCCCATCGTTCAGCCCGGACACTGAGGTCCAGCGCCGAGGGCCTTCTGGCGGTTCCCTCATTGTGAGGTTGCAGGGAACCAGACAGAGGGCCTTCTCGGTAGTGGCGCCCGCCCAGTGGAACGCTCTCCCTTCAGATGTGAAGGAAATAAGCAGCTATCCTATCTTTAAAAGACATCTGAAGGCAGCCCTGTTTAGGGAAGTTTTTAATATTTAGTGCTGTACTGTTTTTAACATTTGATTGGGAGCCGCCCAGAGTGGCTGGGGAGACTCGGCCAGATGTGTGGGGTATAAATAAAAAATTATTATTATTGTTATTATTATTATATTACATGGGAGGAACAGGCCGGCGTTTCACTGAAGAATGGAGAGGGAGCTGAGCGTTGGGACACTGGAGGGAACCTGCTGTCCTACTGTAAGGGAAAGTCTAACCATTGTTAACCACCTTCTTTCCCCTCGATCTCGTGAAGCCTTTGCGGCCACTTGGAACAGACTGCCAGGATGGCCATGGGAGTGCGGGATCAATACGAGCCCGTGGCCGAGATTGGCATCGGGGCTTACGGCACCGTCTTCAAGGCCCGTGACCTGCAGAGTGGCAAGTTTGTGGCCCTCAAGAACGTGCGGGTGCAAAACAGCGAGAACGGGTTGCCGCTGTCGACCGTCCGCGAGGTGGCCTTGCTGAAGCGGCTGGAGCACTTTGACCATCCCAACATTGTTCGGTGAGGGGCGTGACTGCAAGGTTCCCAGGGTGGGGCTTGGGAGTGTGTGCGTTGTGGCATGTGCTGCAATCGATTTCTTTCAGGGGCGAGAGAGGAAGGAGGCCGGCATTCCAAGGCTACCTGAAACAATGGCCTCTGAATGCTAAGACACACCTATTAATTCCAAAGGTAGAGGTTGGGGTGGAGAACCTGTGGCCCTTCAGATCTTTTATTTTTAAACACACTATTCATATTTAAATTTTTATCCATAGGAAACATAGCTGAAGTTATGAAGACCAGTGATGTGCATGGTTTTTGCTTCTGTAGTAAATTAGCTGTAGAATATCCATGATGATGTTATTTTTTATTGCGTTCCAAGTATTTTAACAAGTTTACCATTTAATCATTGTCCTTATCCCAATAAGGCTCTCCAGAGAGTTCAGTGGGCGGCGGCGGCAGGATTTTATTAGGGCTATCTTTTGTCCATCAAGTAAATCTATACCATTGAACAGAAAAGTAATCTATCATGTCTCATTGCTTTTATTTGTAATGTCGGTTTTTCTAGTAGAGCAATGTGCCAAATTGTATTTGTCCATTCCTGTATTGATCCTCTGGCCCTTTGGGTCAGCAAGACTAGTGGTCAGGGACATCTGAAGGGCTGCAAGCATGGTAGAGGGGGAGGCTGAGGCTAGAATGGGAGGGAGACGCGCTCTGTACATACTCAGATATAATATTATCACAGTGTGATGTTCCAGAATTGATGGGACTGTATTGAATATGAGGTTATGATCAGAGGCCCAGCTCAAATTAAGGCCTTGGTCTTGACTCCTGTAAGCCAGGAGGAACTTGAGTTATTGCTTGGCCTAAGTCCCACCATTTTTAATGTTCCAGAACCCTCTTTGAGAATTGCACTAGCATGAACATGAGCTAGGGATAGGGTGATGGACACTCACGGACGAGACCTATAGTGTTTGGGCCTGGATTGTTGAAATGGCTGGCTTATAACCTGACCTATAGGAGGCATGGAGACCCTCCTGAGAGAGCCCATTTCAGAGTGAATGGCTCTCCTTTGACTGGAGCAGACTTGTCTTTGTTCTTGGGGCAGTTGGAATTTTGCCTGGTTCCCCTTAAGGCTGGGATTTCTTAAGAACTAAGAAGGAAGCGGGCTACTTGCAGACACACACAGTGCGTATGTCTGCCTCTGTTCCTGCCCCTGGTTCAAATCTGTCTGCTGCACCCTTTCCCCACAAAGTTATCCAAACTTTAGACCAAGCTCCTGTTCACTTAGTTCACTTAGCAAGGTAGCCAGCGGACTCCGATTCCCATCATCTCTTACCATTAACCATGCTGACTGGGGCTGATGGGAATTGGAGTCCAGCAAATACCCGAAGGGCCACATGTTCTCCATGACTGGCTATGCCAGCTGGAGATGGAATTCAGTTTCCCTATGTAGGGCACCACCTTTACTGTCCCCGGAGTCTTGCGATTGAAAACTGGCACCCTCAGAATATTTTTCTTCTTGTTTTCCTTCTCCAAAAACTAGGTGCGTCTTATAGAGCGAAAAATACGGTACCCTGTGCCTACAGCAACATGGGTCTGGAAGGTGCAGTTTGTTATGATCTGGGCCAGAATTAACAGTGGGCGGGGTGGCATAAGTTAGAGCAAGTGATGTTCTCGCAGTTTCAGTGCTGTGGCCATAGGCTGTTGGCAGTCTGCATCATTTCCAGCCTTATTATTATTAATAATCATTGAGTTTATATACCGCCCTATTACAGGGACGCGGGTGGCGCTGTGGGTTAAACCTCAGCGCCTAGGACTTGCCGATTGCATGGTCGGCGGTTCGAATCCCTGCGGCGGGGTGAGCTCCCGTCTTTCGGTCCCAGCTCCTGCCCACCTAGCAGTTCGAAAGCACCCATAAAGTGCAAGTAGATAAATAGGTACCGCTTACTAGCGGGAAGGTAAACGGCGTTTCTGTGTGCTGCGCTGGTGCCGGCTCGCCAGAGCAGCTTTGTCACACTGGCCACGTGACCTGGAAGTGTCTCCGGACAGCGCTGGCCCCCGGCCTCTTAAGTGAGATGGGCGCACAACCCTTGAGTCGGACACGACTGGCCCGTACGGGCAGGGGTACCTTTACCTTTACCGCCCTATACCTGGGGGTTTCAGGGTAGTTCACAGAAAAAAATCACACCATATATAATCAGAATAAAAACAACAACCCAATAAAAAACCCCTCAGAAAAGAGCCCCATTTTAAAAGGGTATAGGATGTAAATCAGATCAACCAAAGGCCTGGTTAAAGAGGAATGTTTTTGCCAGGCGCCTAAAGGTGTATAATGAAGGCGCCAGGCGGACTTCCCTGGGGAGAGCATTCCACATAATTCATTACATCAAGACAGGGGTGGGGAATCTCCACCCCCCTGGCCTCTACCTGGCCCCCAGGCCACACACCCCTCACTGACCCTTGCTTTTCACCCTCCTAGAGTGTTTTGTCCCGGAGGGAATGTGCCTTCGGACTCTGAGAGTGCCTCTGGCTTAGTTACGAAGGTCCGATTTATGTTTCTTTCTCCTCCTACATTTTCCGTCAGCTTTGGGCTATGAAAGGTTCCTGAATTCTGCATTTGGAGAAGTGCCTGGATCGCACCAGCCCTATTTGAGGCTCTTATTTGGAGCCGACTTATTATTATTTTTATTATTAGCTTCCCAATGTCACAAGCTCCATCCTTCCCTCCCCCCCCCCCGTAGTTCTGGAGCACTTTATAAGCATCTTCCTCACCCTGTAGGCTAATGGATGTTTGCACGACAACACGGACGGAGCGCGAGACTAAAGTGACGCTGGTCTTTGAGCACGTGGATCAGGACCTGAAAGCGTATTTGGAAAAAACGCCACCTCCCGGCTTACCCGTGGAGGTAATAAAGGTAAACATCCCTATAAGCATCCTGAATTGATGTTGGGATGGTACTTGGGAGGGGGCATCTGAATATGGGGTCCCTAAGGCATTTAAAGGGACACGGGTGATGCTGTGGGTTAAACCACAGAGCCTAGGACTTGCCGATCAGAAGGTCGGCGGTTCGGAACCCCCCGATGGGGTGAGCTCCCATTGCTTGGTCCCTGCTCCTGCTAACCGAGCAGTTCGAAAGCACACTAGTGCAAGTAGAGAAATAGGTACTGCTCCAGCGGGAAGGCAAATGGCGTTTCTGTGCACTGCTCTGGTTCGCCAGAAGCGGCTTAGTCATGCTGGCCACATGACCCGGAAGGTGTATGCCGGCTCCCTTGGCCAATAAAGCGAGATGAGCGCCGCAACCCCAGGGTTGGCCACGACTGGACCTAATGTTTAGGGGTCCCTTTACTTTAAGGCATTTAAAGGGACACGGGCGGCGCTGTGGTCTAAACCACAGAGCCTAGGACTTGCCAATCAGAAGGTTGGCGGTTTGAATTCCCATGACGGGGTGAGCTCCCGTTGCTCAGTCCCTGCTCCTGCCAACCTAGCAGTTCGAAAACACACCAGTGCAAGTAGATAAATAGGTACCGTTCCGGCGGGAAGGTAAACGGCATTTCCGTGCGCTGCTCTGGTTTGCCAGAAGCGGCTTAGTCATGCTGGCCACATGACCCGGAAGCTGTACGCCAGCTCCCTCGACCAATAAAGCGAGATGAGCGCCGCAACCCCAGAGTCGGCCACGACTGGACCTAATGGTCAGGGGCCCCTTTACCCTTTTAAGGCATTTAAAGTGTGGCTGTTGATGCAACATGCTCTTCTTTCCCATCTCCCCCTCCCAGGACTTGATGCACCAGTTTCTGAGTGGCTTGGAATTCCTGCATTCAAACTGCATTGTCCATCGCGACCTCAAGCCGGAGAATATCCTGGTGACCAGCTCTGGTCAAGTCAAGCTGGCTGATTTTGGCCTGGCTCGCATCTACAGCTGCCAGATGGCTCTGACGCCACTGGTGAGTCTACTTTGGTTGGGTCCCGTGAAAGACCCAAGGGCTTTTGCTCTGGCATGCATGACCAGCTTGGCACATTGACTAGGGAATTCTCAGATCTTTGGATCTCTTCAGCCGATATGGGGTGGGCGGCTCTCTGTCTGGTTCTTCTCTTCTTCTGTTGATTTAAGCACAATACGAAAAGGAGACCGCCAGAGCATCCATGGGGCCGTCCAGGTGTTTTGGGGAACTCCAACTCCTGCCGGCATGGCCAGTGGAAAGCGGTGGTGATGGGAGTTGCAGTTCCAACAGTATCAGGAGGGTACCAGCTTCTCCACCCATGTTACTGTTGGATATAGTTCCGTTCCACCTTGAAAGGGAACAGGCATGACTGTTGTGTGTCACATGCCTGTTTACTTCCAGCACTTGCTGGGAACTTCCGTTTCTATATTGCTTTTGTACAATGCTGTTTTGCTGGAGGCGAAGGGAAGCAGACATGTTTTCCTTTGTTCCTGAGCTATGCTGAATAAAATGCTGTAAATAATGCTTACACATGGCTCTGTCCGCCTCTTCCATTGTGAGAAGATTTATTCACTCTGCTGATAAGAGCGTGCACGAGTCTCTAAACGTATCTGAGGCTCGTGTCGCTGTTTGATGCTGTTCCAAGGGAGACCGGTGATCTCCCGGCTGGAGCCAGCTGGGGGCCTTACATGGAAGACCATTTTCGGGCCTGGGTGTCGGGGACTGGACTGAGGAGGAATGGTGGGGATCGCCCCGTCCCCCCCACTCTTCCTGGACCTTCCCAAGAAGAGGAGGACATTATAGATTTAGAACAGTGGTTTGCAGAAGGTCATAGTCCAGAGGCTGCAGAGGGGAGAAGCTGGGAAATGTTGGGCGAGCAGCAGGAAGAAGCACCAGGGGAGAGACAGTTGACAGACTCAGTGTCTAGAAAGCATTCCTGACCCCCCTGTCCCAGGACCAGGCATGCTTTGAGAGTAGTAGAACAGAAAGCTCAGAGGCAGAGAGCACAGATCAGCCGGCAAAGGGATGGTGTAGAATAGGAGAGACGGAGGAGGTGGGACCTTACTCAGAGCAACGCCATTATCTGAAAGTTGGCATCATCCCCTTGCCAATCAAAGTAGCAGCCAGAAAGGCCATCACATGCAGCTGAAAGGAATGGCGCTTGGCCCCATGCCCAGCATGTCTCTTGAGAACTAGGTCCAAAGTGCACGGGCTGCTCAAGGGATTTTTGTGGTGATGCATTGAGCGGAAGCGGGGTGGGGGTGGGGGCACTTTATAAACAAGCTGCCTCTTTCACCTGTGAACACTTGCTAAATCTCTGCCGCAGGTCGTCACCCTCTGGTACCGGGCTCCAGAAGTGCTGCTCCAGTCGGCCTACGCTACCCCCGTGGACCTGTGGAGTGTCGGCTGCATCTTTGCGGAAATGTTTCGGAGGAAGTGAGTGGCGCGAGAAGATCATTCGCGTGCGGGGCGGTGGCGGCAGGGTTGGCGCATTCACCAAGCGCAGGGAATGGGGTAGTATTTTGGCTGTCAGGGGCACCGCTGTAGGGTGTGAAGTTGATTTGCTGCTGCTCTAGTGCTGTGTGCCCAAGGCCCGATCTGCACCGTATGTTCAAAACAGCTGCATCCCACTTCAAACAGCTCTGGCTTCTCCCAAAGCATCCTGGGAACTGTAGTTTGTTGAGTGTGCTGAGAGCTGTTTTGGAGAGTTCTCGGAGTGGCTTAACAATCAAGCACACTTCCCAGAATGCTTTGGGGGACGCTATTGATTACTCAGAAGTGGTACGGTGCCCCTTTCAATGAGTAGTATGGATGGGGCCAATGTGCCTTCAGAAACTGGCACAGCAGGGCACATTCTGTGGCAAGGACACCCCTCTTTTGAGAAAGAGCAAGTGCTTTGCCTGGAGAAGGTGCCAGGTTCAATCCCTGACGGTGGGAAAAGACCCCTGTCTGAATCCTGAATCCTGCCAGTCAGAGCAGACTTTTGTAGTCTTGTGC
Source organism: Podarcis liolepis (assembly GCF_965112155.1). Classification (NCBI taxonomy): domain Eukaryota; kingdom Metazoa; phylum Chordata; class Lepidosauria; order Squamata; family Lacertidae; genus Podarcis; species Podarcis liolepis. The sequence continues at coordinate 8,349,437 of NC_139555.1, forward strand.
ATTGTATTTTGTTAAAAGCTTTGCACAAATTGGCATGGATTGGCTGTTTGCAGAGGTGAGGGAGGACTGGGCGAAAAAGGAGGTTTGCATGTACAGTGGTACTTCAGGTTAAGTACTTAATTCGTTCCGGAGGTCAGTTCTTAACCCGAAACTGTTCTTAACTTGAAGCACCACTTTAGCTAAGGGGGCCTCCTGCTGCCGCCACACCACCAGAGCACGATTTCTGTTCTCATCCTGAAGCAAAGTTCTTAACCTGAGGTACTATTTCTGGGTTAGCGGAGTCTGTAACCTGAAGCGTCTGTAACCCAAGGTACCACTGTGTGTGTATGTGTGTGTGTGTTGGCCTTTTTGAAAAATCATATTCATTATTACATTTATTTTCCACTTCCTCCAAGTAGCCAAAGGTGGAGTACATGGTTCCCCCTTACCTCATTTTATCCTCACAACAACTCTGTGTCGGAGGTTAAGGGACAGTGCCTGGCCCAAGTCATGCAGCGAGTTTCATGGGTTATGTCAAATGTACCCCACTCATTGGGAGCAGCGAGGGAGGCGCAATGGGGTGGGGTGGTTTAGACACAAGTAGCGTTAGGGAAAAGATAACAGGGAGAAATGTAAAGTATTGCACTTGGGGAAATAAAATGAGAGGCACAAATACAAGATGGGTGACACCTGGCTTGAGAGCAGTACATGTGAAAAGGATCTAGGAGTCTTGGTTGACCACAAACTTGACATGAGCCAACAGTGTGACGCGGCAGCTAAAAAAGCCAATGCAATTCTGGGCCTCATCAATAGGAGTATAGCATCTAGATCAAGGGAAGTAATAGTGCCACTGTATTCTGCTCTGGTCAGACCTCACCTGGAGTACTGTGTCCAGTTCTGGGCACCACAGTTCAAGAAGGACACTGACAAACTGGAAGGTGTCCAGAGGAGGGCAACCAAAATGGTCAAAGGCCTGGAAACGATGCCTTATGAGGAACGGCTAAGGGAGCTGGGCATGTTTAGCCTGGAGAAGAGGAGGTTAAGGGGTGATATGATAGCCATGTTCAAATATATAAAAAGGATGTCACATAGAGGAGGGAGAAAGGTTGTTTTCTGCTGCTCCAGAGAAGCGGACAAGGAGCAATGGATCCAAACTACAAGAAAGAAGATTCCACCTAAACAGTAGGAAGAACTTCCTGACAGTAAGAGCTGTTCGACAGTGGAATTTGCTGCCAAGGAGTGTGGTGGAGTCTCCCACTTTGGAGGTCTTTAAGCAGAGGCTTGACAACCATATGTCAGGAGTGCTCTTATGGTGTTTCCTGCTTGGCAGGGGGTTGGACTCGATGGCCCTTGTGGTCTCTTCCAACTCTATGATTCTATGATTCTATGATTCTAAAAGATGTGAGTCCCAAGAATATGTTACGTCTCCTCACTCTTCTGAAGACCTGTATGCTGCCCCTCCTTGCTTTCCGTGCGCTTTGACAATATAAACTCTGCCAAGGATTTGCAAACTGCAGTTGGGGGACTGATCTTGTGAATTTCTGGGGCACGTTCCACTTGTTAGATCCCCAAGCCATCAGCACAGCTGGGAGACAATAGATTAGGGCTGGGCCTGCCCAAACCTCCTGTCTTGCTTATCTTTTGGGCTGAGGACTGCAAGGAAGGGAGGAGCTGGTGACCTGCTTTGCAGAAGATGGAGTGGCAACAGATGCCGTTGGGGGCAGAAGCTTGCAAATGGTTTGGGGGGCTTTCTTTTTCTTTTTTTCCTGCTACAATCACGCAGGCACTTCTGCTATGTTGTTCAGGCTTTTGGGAAAACGATGATTTGGGAAGGCATTTGTAGCCACTGTAGTAGTAATATATTATTACCGTATTTTTTCGGTGTATTTTTATTACTGTATTTTTTATTACCGTATTTTATTACTGTATTATTACCATATTTTTCCTTTTAAGGGGAAAAACCTTGACTAGGTTTTTCCCCTTAAAAATAATGTCAAAAATTAGGGGGTGTCTTATACACAGATACCAGGGACGCGGGTGGCGCTGTGGGTAAAACCTCAGTGCCTAGGACTTGCCGATCGCATGGTCGGCGGTTCGAATCCCCGCGGCAGGGTGAGCTCCCGTCATTCGGTCCCAGCTCCTGCCCACCTAGCAGTTCGAAAGCACCCCTAAGTGCAAGTAGATAAATAGGTACCACTTTATAGCGGGAAGGTAAATGGCGTTTCCGTGTGCTGCGCTGGTGCTGGCTCGCCAGCTGCAGCTTCGTCACGCTGGCCACGTGACCCGGAAATGTCTTCGGACGTCGCCGGCTCACGGCCTCTAGAGCGAGATGAGCACGCAACCCTAGAGTCGGACACGACTGGCCTGTACGGGCAGGGGTACCTTTACCATTTTATACACAGATACATCTCCCTCCATTTTCTTAAATCTGAGTTCTTATAGAAGGAAAAATACGGCATTTATATGCCTCTCATCTGACAGGGTTGCCTCAGCCACTCTGGGCGGCTTCCAATAAATTAAAACATCAAACACAGTAAAACATCAAATATTGAAAACTTCCCTATAAAGAGCAGCCTTCAGATGCCTCCTAAAAGTCAGTTAGTTGTTTATTTCCTTGACATCTGATGGGAGGGACTCAGGATCTGGCAAACTAACAAGACAGAAAAACACAATAGTTAAAAATAAATTAAACAAAGCTTCTAAAAAAATTAAGAGCATCCAAAAACATTTTTAAAACGGTCACATATCCTCACAGCTAATAATGTTAGGATTGCCAGTAAGATTTCTAGGTGCCTTAATATTAGAAAAATAATCAAAACAGTGTACAAGACACAGTAAAATATAATATAATGATTTAAAAAATCATTCACATCATAAAAACAAAATAGAGCAGCATTCTCCTCCCACTGCTTCTTGGTGAATTAATATGATTCAGTATTTGGCTCAACGTTGGCTTGCAACTGTGTGCTCATTCGCCTTGTGTGTTTCTGAGATCACTGTCTTTGTTCAAGACGCCACTGCGGTGAGGTGGCAGCTAGATTGGTCTGTCAACTCAATCTGCGTATTATTCGGCATTTGAGAATGCTCATCAATCTCTCTGCAAACCCTCCTTGTCATGCACTGTCAGAGCAGTCAGACGCCTTCTTGACCACCCCCTCCACCCCCCTAAGAAAAAAAGCTGCTCAAAGAGACTTTTGTCAGTTGGTGTTGTGTCCAATCCACTGCTTTTCAGCTGGAGAGTTGGAGGCCACTGCTGCCTGGCGTAAGATGGGTAACAGCAACCATTTGTTGTTGTTTAGTCGTTTAGGTGACTCTTCGTGACCCCATGGACCAGAGCATGCCAGGCACTCCTGTCTTCCACTGCCTCCCCCAGTTTGGTCAAACTCATGCTGGTAGCTTCAAGAACACTATCCAACCATCTCGTCCTCTGTCGTCCCCTTCTCCTTGTGCCCTCCATCTTTCCCAACATCAGGGTCTTTTCCAGGGAGTCTTCTCTTCTCATGAGGTGGCCAAAGTCTTGGAGCCTCAGCTTCAGGATCTGTCCTTCCAGTGAGCACTCAGGGCTGATTTCCTTAAGAGTGGAGAGGTTTGATCTTCTTGCAGTTCATGGGACTCTCAAGAGTCTCCTCCAGCACCATAATTCAAAAGCATCGATTCTTCGGCGATCAGCCTTCTTTATGGTCCAGCTCTCACTTCCATACATCACTACTGGGAAAACCATAGCTTTAACTATACGGACCTTTGTTGACACGGTGATGTCTCTGTTTTTTAAGATGCTGTCTAGGTTTGTCATTGCTTTCCTCCCAAGAAGCAGGTGTCTTTTAATTTCATGACTGCTGTCACCATCTTCAGTGATCATGGAGCCCAAGAAAATAAAATCTCTCACTGCCTCCATTTCTTACCCTTCTATTTGCCAGGAGGTGATGGGACTAGTGGCCATGATCTTATTTTTTTTTATGTTGAGCTTCAGACAGTATTTTGCGCTCTCCTCTTTCACCCTCACCTGCCATCAAGGTTGTATCTTCTTCATATCTGAGGTTGTTGATACTTCTTCCGGCAATCTTAATTCCAGTTTGGGATTCATTCAGCCCAGCCTTTCGCAACCATACCACCATACAAATAAAGAATGTTGATCTATTAAGAAGTGGGTCCCCAGATGGTTATTTAGATTAAGGTAGGTTTCAGGTTTGAAATGGCTGAAGACTGCTGTTTAAAAGCACTTCTGTTTGAGGCATGGCACACCAGGTGTATATTTCTGTTCAGATGTTCAGGTGCAGAATGGGGCACGGCGCAACAGGAAGTTGCCGCCAAAAAGATGGCTGCCTCCTTCCAGAGCATTTTCCCATGAGTGCTTCCTGCGCTTCTGGCTCTCCACCTTGACATCGGAGTGCAGAAACTTGGCATGTAGACTTGGCTTCACAAAGTCCTGTTGAAGGGATCTTCTTGTGCAAATCCCTGGTTCCACCAAAAGATGGGGGCGAAGCAGAGCCGTTCATGAGCCGGTGTGGTGGTTGAACTCGGACCTGGCAGACCAGGGTTCAAATCCCCGCCCAGCTGTGAAACTTTGAGACTTTGATGAGCCGGTGACTGTATTTCTTCCAGCCTGACCTACCTCGCAGGGTGATGGCTAGGGTCAAATGAGGGAGAAAGGGATGGTCGGAAATGTAGCAGTGGTGGTGTTTCTATAAACCTTTTAAAATAAAAAGTTCTTAATTTTGAAAGTTGTGCTCTCCTTGAAGACTTCCTTGGTTGTGTGAGAGAGAGAGTGGTTCATGAAGTTGCTGTGTGTATGATGAAATCCTCTGTCATGCTTGGTGGCATTACATGGACAACTGGGGAAGGGCTAGCCTTCCAGTTGACCAGTAGTATGAGTAAACTGGACTATCCTGAGGTGCTACAACCTTATCAATAGATCTGTTTTTCGCCTCACCCCTGTCTCTCATTGTTTGCTAGCCACCATTGTCTGGGGCGTGGCTTGGGCCAGGGAACCCCGTCTTTGCCCGGTGCAATTTTGAACTTTACATTTCCTGGTTCTGTGGCTCAAGTCGCAACCGCCTTGTGACGGACTGCCTGCAATACAGTCCCAGTATTGCAGGGACACAATATATCACATGTCCTACACGTGAACTCAAAAAAACTGGTGACAGAGGCTTCTGGTAATTCATGTTTAGGGCTCGCGATGACAAGTAACCACAATTCCCTTTGTCTCCTTTTTCAGGCCCCTCTTCTGTGGCAACTCTGAAGCTGACCAGCTAGGCAAGATCTTTGAGTGAGTCTCGCCTTTTTGTTTGCTCCAAAGGGCTGGTGAAAGTCACCGGGGGAAAGGGAGATCTCTTTCGTTAGGTGATCAGCCTTACTCAGCATAGTCGTGCATGACTCTGCTCGTTTTTATGAGCGTGCTAAGCCAAGGCATGTGTATGCGTAAGAGAAGTTCATCATTATTTTTATTATTATTATTACTTAGTAAATTCTGGCCTGGGGTCCTGAGGGATTTCTCCCCACCCAGTTCACATTGCCTCGTCTTAGTGACGAGTGTGTGTTCTCCGCTGCAGAGCACAGACCTGTCTGGTGATGTCGGCTGGAGTTATCTGCTCTGACAGCCCTAGTTAATTGAAAGTTGCTATGGGTTTGATGATTGCTGGTTAGCAGGAAAAGATCCTGACTTGCAGCAAGGAGTTGAACTAGGTGGTCTCTGGATCATTCACAATGAAATTTGTGCGTCCACAAGTCAGAAAACTTCCAAGTTTTCCAAATATGCTACTTGCATAATGAATGCAAATAAATGTTGGATTACCGTATTTTTCACTCTGTAACACGCACCAGACCATAACACGCACGTAGTTTTTAGAGGAGGAAAACAAGAAAAAAAATATTCTAAACGAAACAGTGGATGTATGATTTTTGTGGTTCATGCTGTGGCCACAGACATGTGATCTGACAGTGGGTTTGGAGTAGCCCAATGCAAAAATCCTGAGGATCCATGTGGATCCATGTTTTGTAACCACGTTCGCTCCATAACACGCACAGACATTTCCCCCTACTTTCTAGGAGGAAAAAAGTGAGTGTTATGGTACAAAAAATACGGTATTTAGTCTGGCAGGTCTCTTAAACTCATTCCAACATTGTGAGAAGCTAAAGTAGTTCAAGGTGCGTGTCTCACTCTTGAAGTGGGGTGAACAGTAGAAAGGAAGGGAAAAAGGAGCGGCAAGAATGATCTATGAAGTCCCCCACTTAGACAATCCTGTATGCGTCTACTTAGAAGTAAGCTTAATTGGGTTCACTGATGCTTACTCCTGGGTAAGTGGGCTCAGCCTCCCAAAAATCAAAAGGATTGTTTCCTAAAGGTTTCCTTGAAAAGCACAAGGATTTGAAATTTAAAGAAACGGAAAAGTTACGAAGGTTCCAGGGTGAATTAAACTGTAAAACGTTGGAAGAGGTGATTAAAAACAAAAATTGAAGCGGATAATTTTAGGGGATCTACTTCTGGCACAAGGGGCGCGGGGGGCGCTGTGGGTTAAACCACAGAGCCTAGGAGTTGCCGATCAGAAGTTCAGTGATTCGAATCCCCATGATGGGGTGAGTTCCCGTTGCTCGGTCCCAGCTCCTGCCAGCCTAGCAGTTCGAAAGCACATCAAAGTGCAAATAGATAAATAGGTACCACTCCAGTGGGAAGGTAAACAGCGTTTCCGTGTGCTGCTCTGGTTCACCAGAAGTGGCTTAGTCATGCTGGCCACATGACCCGGAAGCTGTACGCCGGCTCCCTCAGCCAATAAAGCGAGATGAGCGCCGCAACCCCAGAGTCGGTCACGACTGGACCTAATGGTCAGGGGTCCCTTTACCTTTACTTCTGGCACAATCACAAGAGCAGTGTGATATGGGAATAGGTGAAGCAAGGGGATTGGGAAGCTTCAGTCCAAAGACCCATCTAGTCCAGAACTCTATGCTCACCGTGGCCAACCCCAGAGACAGGAGCTGAACACAACAGCACTGTCACGTTGGCCAACGCTGTTGTGATGGGCATGAACCAGACATCCCGGGTTCAGGTCTAAGGTGACATGACTAAAAACCAGTTTATTACAGATCTTAAGGCAGGGGTGGGGAACTGGATCTGCCTTGTGGGCCAGATCCTTATATCTCTACCCCACCCCATTCCCATGCTCCAGGTCTGATAAGTGGACATCTGTAATCGTGGGCAATTGACCCATTCTTGCCCACATAGTTTGCAGTTAAACTGCTTGGGCAAAGACAGCCCACCGTGTTGGTGATAAACTCATCACCAGGGCTCGTGAAACCAGGTGAACAGAGCATTGTGTGGCCAGGGAAACCCAGCCAGTTGGGTGGGGTATAAATAATAAAATTATTATTAATTATCAATTATTAATAGCACCTGCTAATTGGTGGTTCCGGAACCCTTGCTTTTCACCCAGCCTTAATATACCGTATTTTTTGCTCTATAAGACTCACTTTTTCCCTCCTAAAAAGTAAGGGGAAATGTGTGTGCGTCTTATGGAACGAATGCAGGCTGCGCAGCTATCACAGAAGCCAGAACAGCAAGAGGGATTGCTGCTTTCACTGCGCAGTGATCCCTCTTGCTGCTCTGGCTTCTGAGATTCAGAATATTTTTTTTTCTTGTTTTCCTCCTCCAAAAACTAGGTGCGTCTTGTGGTCTGGTGCATCTTATAGAGCGAAAAATGCGGTACTTAGCGCAGCACAAGGCAGGTGAACATGGCCTGACCGACCTTGACACATGGGCCAAATGGGGTGCCTGGTGAGCATAATTCGGTCTATGGGCCAGAGCTGTGCTCAGCATCAGTTAAGGCTGTGGAGCCATTGAAATAGAACAGCAGTGGCAAAGTTGGGGGAAATCAGTTTGCGTAGCTCAGGAACTGACATGCTGCTGGGGTGATGGTCTTGAACCCTGGTAACCTCCCACACATCTTGGCAGAGGGCTGCCTTCCGGGGAAGCCACCAGGCGACTCTGGCTCACGATCTCTCCTTGACTTGCAGCCTGATCGGGCTCCCATCCGAAGAGGACTGGCCCCTGGACGTGTCTCTGCCACGCTGCGCCTTTGCTGCCCGCTCCCCGCAGCCCGTCGAGAAGTTTGTGCCAGAAATCGAACCCCTGGGAGCTCAGCTGCTGTTGGTACGTTGCAGGTCACCGTGTGAGGCAGGGAGAATAGATCAGGGGAGCGGGTTATGCACTTAAATGCACTTAATATTTATGCAGCACTCTTCTCCAGTAGTTGGGATCCACTTTGCTTGTGCACTGAGAGGGCAGATCTTAGTGTGGTTTGGGCAGCACTGCATGAGCGATGTGCATATGCTGAATGCCTTCTATCCATGCCCAAGGGATGTGGGTGGTGAGCCATGGGCTTGCCGATCAGAAGGTTGGCGGTTCGAATCCCCGCGACGAGGTGAGCTCCCGTTGCTCTGTCCCAGCTCCTGCCAACCTAGCAGTTCGAAAGCACACCAGTGCAAGTAGATAATTAGGTACTGCTGCGGCGGTAAGATAAATAGCGTTTCCGTGCGCTCTGGTTTCCATCACGGTGTTCCATTGCGCCAGAACCGGTTTAGTCCTGCTGGCCACATGACCCGGAAAGCTGTCTGTGGAAAAACACCGGCTCCTTCAGCCTGAAAGCAAGATGAGTGCCACAACCCCATAGTCGCCCTTGACTGGACTTAACCGTCCAGGGGTCCTTTACCTTTATTATTATTATTAATCCACGTCCATCATTAACCTATAAATCCACCCTGGAGAGCAATCTAAAGCAGCAGTATTTTCCAGTGGCAAAACGTCCTGATCGTAGATTGCTTTGGCTGGAAAGTGCGAGGGACATTATTAAATTCTCCCCAATTTATCAAAGTGCACAAGAAAACTAAATATGCCTAGACTAGCTGAGCTCTCAGAATGTTGTTGGGACTCCCAACTCGTGTCCTCTTCCCTGACCATTGGCCTTGCTGGTGTGTATCTGAAGAAGTGTGCATGCACACAAAAGCTCATACCAAGAACTAACTTAGTTGGTCTTTAAGGTGCTACTGGAAGGAATTTTTTTATTTTGACTATGGCAGACCAACACGGCTACCTATCTGTCATTGGCCTTGCTGCTTAGGGCTGACGGCATTTGGAAATCTGACAGTATCTGGAGGTTGGGGGAGGGTTTTATCATTTCTGCTAAGCAAACTATTTGAAGAAGTTGCCACATGGCCAAGTCATTGGCTCTTAGTGACCTGCCTTTGGGGGGAAATTGTCTGTGGAAGTAAATAGGCAACAAATGTCGGTGACTCAAGTGTTTGGTAACTGGGAGGGACTGCTGGCTTTTCATCTGTTCAAGCTGTTGGCGATCACCGCCGTATGAATAATGTGCCGTGTGAACTCGCCCTTAGTCATAGGATGATGCAGGGCAATGTTTTCGAAATAGGATTCTAGAGACGTTTGAGAGCTGTAAGCTGTGTAGCAAGAAGAATCATTGGAGATGGGAGTAAGGCACACTGTGTCCCAATTTGGGGTTTGCACACATTCAGGGTACCCTCCTGCAGATCTTGCGCAGAGGAGGTCTGGACTCTGTTCTGCCTGCGATGAAAAATGATGTGATATTCATTTTACATTTTGTATAATTTACTGTTGGAGTGGCACACAAAGGATGAACAAGTTAAATCTGTGATGATAGATTGGGCAAGAGATGTTGGACATAACATGTTTGAGGATTGGGAAAGGTTGTGGAGGAAAGGGGTCAAGTTCACTGCATGTACGGTGTTAAAGGGAAATGTTATGAAAATGATGTATAGATGGTACTTAACCCCTGTAAAACTAGCAACGATTTATCATAAGAGTGATAATCTATGTTGGAAATGTAAAGAAAAAGAAGGTACTTTTTACCATATGTGGTGGACTTGTCCCAAGGTGAAAGACGTCTGGGAAAAGATTTATAATGAATTGAAAAAAATGTTGAAATATACATTTATCAAGATACCAGAGGCCTTTCTTCTTGGAATAATAGGTTTGGAATTGCCCAAGAAAGATGTTAGATTGTTCTTGTATGCCACAACTGCTGCTAGAATTTTGCTGACCAAAAATTGGAAATCACAAGAAGTACCAAAAGTGGAGGAATGGCAGATAAAGATGATGGACTTTTCGGAGCTAGCCGACCTGACCGGAAGAGTCCGCGACCAGAAGGAGGAGGAGTATCCAGAGGAATGGAAGAAATTTAAAGACTATTTAGTTAAATATGCTAAGATAACTTAAATAGAATTACTTGCGAGTACCAAATTGGCCTAGGATTTAAATATGTGATGTTATAGAATACTATGGGTAAAAGTTAAAATGAAAAGAAAGAAAGATGTTAATTGGACTAAGTAAATTTTATGTAAAATTAGTTTTGGAAAACTGCTACAATGATTTATATGGAAACTCAGCCAGGGGGAATCGAGGAAGTCATCTAACAGTGTTAACAAACGTGGAATTTCTATAGTTAGGATATGTTGTGATATCCTAATGATGTGATATTCATAATGTTTCCCACTCTGTGTCCCTCTAGGAAATGCTGACATTCAACCCGTACAAACGGATCTCTGCCTTCAAAGCACTGCATCACCAGTACTTTCGAGACCAGACTGCAGGTGAAGGCTAGCCGCATCCCAGCAGGTCCCTGGCAAGGGGTGAAAAGACTGTACACAAAAAGACTTTGCGTGTGTATGAGGATAATTGGCCCCTCACCCTGGAGGCCGCAGTCAGACCGTCTCCCAAGCCCCCTGGCTGTGCTGGGACTTTGAGGGGCGGGGAGGGGGCCGGAGCCGTTGCCAACATGCAGAACGAAAACGAAAAGGTGCCTGTTGCAGGAAGTGCAACGCCGAAATCCTTCCTGCCCTGGAAATAACTAGGATTCCTGTGGTATCTCTGTGCCAACACCACCCTCGCAGATGTACGCGCACACTCACTTTCTGTGTTCCTGGGCTGAGTCCCAGCAGTGTTCTTGAAGGTCAGTTTGTGTTTGAGACAGCCCACGTTGAGGCTTCTCTCTCTTGCCATCCGAGTTCATAGCCAAAGGCGTCTCCAATAACTTTTTTTTAAAATGAATAAATTTTTTATAACAGTTTACACACAATAATGTTCCTGCCTTTTATCACATTCCTGTGGCTAACAGTTTGACACTAAAGCCTTGCCTTAACTTGTTACACTGAGCGCCGTGAAAGCGTGAGCAAAGGATATTTTTGTATAAAGTATTCACAATTCATTTTCAAAAAATTTTTTGAATTGACACGACACTGGTCAGGAGAGACCTACGTAATCGGGGATCTGGGCATGGGAGAACTGCTCAGATGGAGAGATCAGCTGATTCCAGTCATTGATGTGAAATTTTTCTTTTCTTTTTAATATAAGAAAAAGCTTCCGAAAACGAAATTTCAATAAAGAATATGGATGGGTGGGGGGCCAGGCAAGTATAGCTTGGTCTTTCCCCTTTCCTGTCACTTGAAGATGTATCGTGTTTTTATTAGTATCATGAATGAACAGCTGTGTGTGTGTGTGTGTGTGTGTGTGTGTGTGTCTGGGAATGGCTTGAGTGCAGATCCACTGATATGTGGGGGCAATTTCTGCTAAGTCCTGAAATGGAAATCTTCCACCAGCTCAATCTGGTGGTGAAAAATCTTTGCTTTTTGAAATGGGAATCTTAAACGTTGGTTTCAAGAATCTGATTTTAAGTTGTTGTCGTTTAGTCGTGTCCGAATCTTCGTGACCCCCTGGACCAGAGCACGCCAGGCACTTCTGTCTTCCACTGCCTCTTGCAGTTTGGTCAGGCTCATGTTTTGTAGCTTCGAGAACACTGTCCAACCAGCTCCTCCTCTGTCGTCCCCTTCTCCTTGTGCCCTCCATCTTTCCCAACATCAGGGTCTTTTCCAGGGAGTCTTCTCTTCTCATGAGGTGGCCAAGGTCTTGGAGCCTCAGCTTCAGGATCTGTCCTTCCAGTGAGCACTCAGGGCTGATTTCCTTCAGAATGGATAGGTTTGATCTTCTTGCAGTCCATGGGACTCTCAAGAGTCTCCTCCAGCACCATAATTCAAAAGCATCAATTCTTCGGCGATCAGCCTTCTTTATGGTCCAGCTCTCAACTTCCATACATCACTACTGGGAAAACCATAACTTTTACTATATGGACCTTTGTTGGCGAGGTGATGTCTCTGCTTTTTAAGATGCTGTCTAGGTTTGTCATTGCTTTTCTCCCAAGAAGCAGGCGTCTTTTAATTTCATGGCTGCTGTCACCATCTGCAGTGATCATGGAGCCCAAGAAAGTAAAATCTCTCACTTGATTTTAAGTAGCACATTACAGTTCCCTTTAACCTTTATTAAAAAAAACAAAAACACAACCCTGTCCATAATAGAGAATGTTGTATTTTGGGCTCAGCGAAAGAGCCCAAAATTTGCATTCAGAAGAGTGCCTGGTTCAGTTCCTATCTTAAGAGTTTTCAGTAGCAGATGTGGTAATGAGGTTGGGAGAGCAATACTTCAGTGTTTCAGTGCTATATGATTCAGTATGAAGCAGATTTGAATGGCCATCTTCTTAGGGGGGGAAATTGCTTCCAAAAATCAAATAACTCTGATTTTTGGCACTTGTGAGTGCAGCTGCTCCGTCCCATACAGTAACAGTGCAGGTAACTATTTTATACTGTAACATGACATTTGGCAAGCCTTTGTAGGTATACAGGAGTGCTTTCTTGGGCTCCATTATCACTGCAGGTGGTGACAGCAGTCACAAAATCAAAAGATGCCTGCTTTTTGGGAGAAAAGCAATTACAAACCTAGACAGCATCTTAAAAAGCACTGACATCACCTTGCTGATAAAGGTCCGTGTAGTTAAAGCTATGGTTTTCCCAGTAGTGATGTATGGAAGTTGAGAGCTGGACCATAAAGAAGGCTGATCACTAAAGAATTAATGCTTTTGAATTATGGTGATGGAGGAGACTCTTGAGAGTCCCATGGACTGCAAGAAGATCAAACCTATCCATTCTGAAGGAAATCAGCCCTGAGTGCTCACTGGAAGGACAGATCCTGAAGCTGAGGCTCCAAGACTTTGGCCACCTCATGAGAAGAGAAGACTCCCTGGAAAAGACCCTGATGTTGGGAAAGATGGAGGGCACAAGGAGAAGGGGACGACAGAGGAGGAGCTGGTTGGACAGTTTTCTCAAAGCTACCAGCATGAGTTTGACCAAACACTGGGAGGCAGGGGAAGACAGGAGGGCCTGGTGTGCTCTGGTCCATGGGGTTAGGAAGAGTGGGAAACAACAACAAATACAGGAGTGAGAATTTGCCCAGTGTCTGAGTCGGGCCACTCCTGCCAGGATGTGTGGGCGTCCCTTTGAGGATTGCCAGAACGCCTTCCCGGGAAATCGCCTTCTTCACTCCCCTGCCCAGCGAGCCAGTGCTCGCCCATTGAAAATCTTAAAGCTCTCCCCCAAATCCCTTTGGAATATCTCAATTATGAACTTATAACTGGAGAATTGTAGATGCAAATCTACTCTTGGGCTTCCTTGTTGCCAAATTTGGAGGGTATTTCTTTATGTTTCAGCCCTGGGTGCAAGAGGCAATCTTATCTCAAATAAACTGCCTACTACTCTCAAATGAAAACCTTGTCAGAAGCAGTTTCCATTTCTGGTAAGCAGCAGCCGCCTCTTGATAACTTCACAGAGCCTCTCCAGCCTGCAATTGCCTTGCAGGCAAATCAGTCAACTTCCTTCATTAAATCACATTGCTTGGAGGAGAGGCAGCAAGCCGTCACACATACAAGTCTTCACTTGACAGCTTAGTTACTGGAAGAACTTTTAATAAGAAAGCTTATTACCTCTGTATAGTAGATGCTAGGGACAAACTGCGAAGGAAGGCCTGTTGTCTTCTCGCCTGCCTGGTTTGCTGGACTGTGGGGAGACCTGATCTGATCTTGGAAAGCAATTCTAGGTAGCGGACAATGCTCACTTAAAAGATGGCAAGAGCTCTCTGTCTTCCACCACTATTCCTTTGATATAGGCCTCTTGAGAAGTTAATTCACTAAGTAAATTTCATGAGAAATTAGTTTTGGAAAACTGTTACAATGATATACACTGAAACTCAGCCAGGGGGATTTGAGGAAGTCACCTAACAATGTTAATAATAGTGGAATAATTACAGTTAAGATTTTTGTTTGTTTGTTTATAAATTTGGAAAATCAATTAAAAAAATTGAAGGGGGGAAAAAAGATACAGGCCTCTTGAATTGGCTTAAATCCAGAGGGGATTATGTTGCCCTCTGCTGGCAAGAATGCTGATATGCAAAAAACATTTTGAGAATGGCTTGAAGATTTTCATTTTTCATAGTTTTTTAGTAGATGAAACACCATCCCTGCTCTGTAAAGATGGGTCCTTGTTAAAAGTTTGAGAATGAAGGAAGTGTGATTTGAGCATCATTTCTCTTTGGGAAACATAAATCATGCAAATTGTTATTAAATTTGCGTCTCAGGGTGGTCACAACATAAAATGGCATGAAAAGCAAGATGGCTGGTAGGATTTTGCACTTGAGTACCATATTTTTTAGGGACGCGGGTGGCGCTGTGGGTAAAACCTCAGCGCCTAGGACTTGCCAATCGTATGGTCGGCAGTTCGAATCCCCGCAGCGGGGTGTGCTCCCGTTGCTCAGTCCCAGCGCCTGCCAACCTAGCAGTTCGAAAGCACCCTCGGGTGCAAGTAGATAAATAGGGATCGCTTACTAGCGGGAAGGTAAACGGCGTTTCCGTGTGCTGTCACCCTGGCCACGTGACCTGGAAGTGTCTGCAGACAGCGCTGGCTCCCGGCCTCTAGAGTGAGATGAGCGCACAACCCTAGAGTCTGGCAAGACTGGCCCGTACGGGCAGGGGTACCTTTACCTTTACCTTACCATATTTTTTAAAGTGTGCTCTCTACAACCCTCCTCCCCGAGACTCACAAGGCCTGGGTTTGAGAGAAATGTACTTTATTCAAATAGTAACTCCAATCTACAACGGCAGCAGTCAGAGTGTACATGATGGTAGAAGTATATTGATTTTAACAAAGCCATCTGGTGATGTGAACTTCTGAGCATTGCGTCTTTTTTCCCTTACACATTAAGCCTGTGCCACTCTTCTTCCTCCCACTACCAAAAGTTCAGGGCAACTAGGCAGCCCTGAATGAAGTCTTCCAGGGCCCTGGAAGCAGCCGGCAAAGCTGCCTGCCCTGTGGTTGAGCAGGCATATTGTTTAGTCTTCCCTCTAAAGTAAATAGGATGACAGACCTGCTCGCAATACTAACCTGGCTAGGAGTCATAGCAACGTTTATGTGCTCTATACCCTAAATAAAGTGCATTTTAGCTTGTTCTGATCAGCCCCTGCTGCTGCTGTTCAGCTTTGCCTTGTGTCTCCCACCCCAGCAGTTTAGCTCAAAAGAGTGGTGCCAACAGCTTTGCTTAATAGAGTTAAGTCCTCTTTCTGGCTTACTCTAGGGTAGTACAGAGCAATACCATCTCTATCTTTTAAATATGGTTAGCCCTTGCTAGGCCAAGCTCAAGCCAATAACTAGTTGTACATGGTCATACTGCCTGCTGCAGTTTTACACCTGATCAGTACACACCTTGGCTCAACTGTTTCTGCTGAAGCTGCCACCTTATCCAACCTGCCTCATACTTTGGTGCATGTTTACAAAAAGGTGTCTCTCCCCCTACCCCAAATTAATAAATAGCATGGTGCCTATTAGAGCAGTCACTGGTGTAGTATAAAATCTGGTTTTTGTGTGTCTAACCATGGCTTAGTGTGAACGAGTGGGGTCCTGGAGAAAATATGGCAGTTGCCATGTTCTCCAGGGCTATGCCATGGTTTGGCTCAGCATTCATTGTACGTGAACCACAAGCTTTTAACCAAGATTTGTTTTGTTTAACGTGTGTTTGTGGGAGGGGGAGGCAGAGAGAATGGGTTTGGTGGTGGCAGTCAAACCATAGTTTAGCGTTGGCTAGCACCACAGGAGGGAGGAACGCTGCAGCCAGGGTCTTCACTCTGAAATTCCTTGTTTGCTCATTCACATTGAGCCAGGGCTGAGGAATGTCTGTCCCTCTAGATCAGTGGTTCTTCATCTGTGGGTCCCCAGATGTTGTTGGACTACAACTCCCATCATCCCTGAGCTCTGGCCTTGCTAGCTAGGGGTGATGGGAGTTGTAGATCGACAACATCTGAGGACCCACAGGTTGAGAAAGGCTGAACTAGATCTCCTATCACCCCTGACACTGTTGACAGGGGCAGAGAGGAGATGGAGTCCAACAGCAGTTGGTGAGCCACAGGTACCTGAGCTGGCCCATGCTTAATGCTATCCATGCCTGCTTTTCTGCACAACCCACCTCCCTCTTAACCTAGCTTTCCAACGTCTCCATTTCTCCACTCTGCCAAGTGCCAGGGAAAGCGGGTGTGTGCCCATTTGTGCTGAGGGTTAAGGGAACAGACTTTTGCTTCTCACCTGAAGGCACACCCACCTTCCCCCTTATGGGAGAGTCCTTGATGCCCTAAGAGGCTTGGTTTGTGGGGAAAGGAAACATTCTTGCTGCAACAGTAATGTCCCCCTCATGCCCCGCTCCGGGTGTCATTGTCTCCACCGTTGTAACTCCCCCCCACCAGCCCCTTAAGGCAGTAGGTCACATCTACCCTTGTTGAGCCTGTCGAGATGCTGAATGGTCCTGTTGCCGGATCCTTTGTTCTGCCATCGCCGCCGCCCAACCGCTACTCTGGAAGGAGTCCAATGTGGGTGTTCTCCAAGGTTACAGGGGATAAGAAGGTGCAATGTTGGGTTTCAAAAGGAGTCCGTTGTAGGCAGCTAAGAGCTCCAATAATGAATATGCATTATTCTTGGAGAAGAAATTGGTGACACCCTACTGAAATCCAAGTAACCTCTTCTAAAACAGCCAAGGTGAGTTTTCAGGGAGAAATTGATAGAAGAAGCACCCACAGCTTAGCAGTTTTTCCCCTTAGGCTGCCAGTTGAAAGCACCAGCACAGGAGGAGCTTAGTACAAATTTACAGCATTTCGGTGCCCAGTGGAATTGTGGTTCCATTTCTCCTTGCTGCCCATCTATAACTAAATGACAGTAGACCAAGACTGGAAGTATCTGCAGGGACATGAACTGGGCTAGGGTTCAAAACATGCCCCTGGAGCTAGCTATGCATTCCCTTGTACATCCTTACTGGATCGATTTAGGGGAGAAGAGCCTGAACAGCGCTTAATATTCTAGGAGCAATAGAGCTTATCTATTCTGCGAGCAGCTTCAAGCCTATTTTCCCCAGTCAAGGAACGAAAGGGATAGGAGAACTGCAAAGGGACTAGGAATCTGAGACTCAGTAGACTGATGAGATTCTGGTCCTCTGTTCCTTTAGAACAAGTCATCAAAAAAACCCCACTTTCAAGCCAGCTTAAAAATGTGCACGCTAGATGCAAACTTCAGTTACATTATGGGTGATCCAGTTCTTTGAAAGCTTTACACAGGCCCCTGCTTTCCCTTCGGAAGGAGGGAACCTGCACTTATGATTAAGTCAGGCAAAATTCAAATTATGGATTAAAAAAAACAACCCATGACTTCTTAATAATAATAATAATTAAAAAAAAAGACCCACCCATGTAGTTCAGCTGAAATCTAAAAACTTCCCTTACCGAATCGCTGCATGTGCCTCTCATGTCTACTGCCCTCAGCCCAAGTGAGACCACAGCAAAACCAAGTGTGATGGAAAATGGAGTCCAGCAACATCTGGGAGGGCCACAGGTTCCCCTCAACCCGTGCCTTAAAAACAAAGCCCCCACACTAAAGACAATGACCCAAAGTACAAGTTTTAAAAACACAGAAGTGATTGTAGCTATGAGCTGCAATTAGATAAGTGACTCTGCAAAGGGATGACTCCATATTTTTCTTCCAAAAAGGCAGAGTCGTCTTTGCCACCTGCCAAAGGCTTCATGTCAAGGATGGGACCTTTGCTCTGCTATTTCATCCAATCAGCAGTTTGGCAGAATGGCAAAAACCCCAGCTCCCTCACAGCTGCTTCAAGGATTGCTTTTCTTCTTGCGTGATGAAAAAGGATCTCTTGAATAAGGGACGTGCAACTAATTAAAAGGAAAACACATGGTTGGTTGGGGAAGGTGGTGGAGAGAAGATGGGGGAATGTGATGGTCTATAAAAAGGCACTGGGGTTGGCTCTGGGGTCTTTCTGGTTTCTGTAGCGCATGGCAAGCCACACTCCAAGGATCTGGAAGAGAAAAAGGGGGGAAGGATCTAGTTATGGGACTTACTTGAAAAATCACACCCCAAATCACCTTGTTCAATATGTTACTTATGGAGTATTAACTATCGTGATGATGTAGGTCACATCAGAGATGCAATCCAAACTGAATTCTCCAAATAGGGAAGATGCAGAATCACCTTGATGGGATGTCAAGAGAAGGTGAAGCAACCATAAAAGGTAAAGGTAAAGGGACCCCTGACCATTAGGTCCAGTCGTGGCCAACTCTGGGGTTGTGGCGCTCATCTCGCTTTATTGGCCAAGGGAGCCGGCGTACAGCTTCCGGGTCATGTGGCCAGCATGACTAAGCTGCTTCTGGTGAACCAGAGCAGCGCACGGAAACGCCGTTTACCTTCCCGCCGGAGTGGTACCTATTTATCTACTTGCACTTTGATGTGCTTTCGAACTGCTGGTTGGCAGGATCATAGCGGCATTATACCAAGGCAAACCTAGCTCAGTATCATCCAAAATGACTGACAGCAGTTCTCCCAGGTTTCAGACAGAGGTTCTCCCAGCCCAGATACCTGGAATTGCACCTATGACCACCTGCATCCACCACTGAGCTGCAGCCCTTTCCCTACTGAGGTCTTATTGACAAGTTTAAAAGGTAAAGGGTCCCCTGACCATTAGGTCCAGTCGTGGCCGACTCTGGGGTTGCAGCGCTCATCTCGCTTTATTGGCCGAGGGAGCTGGCGTTTGTCCACAGACAGCTTCCGGGTCATGTGGCCAGCATGACTAAGCCGCTTCTGGCGAACCAAAGCAGCACATGGAAACGCTGTTTACCTTCTCGCCGGAGTGGTACCTATTTATCTACTTGCACTTTGACGTGCTTTCGAACTGCTAGGTTGGCAGGAGCAGGGACCGAGCAACGGGAGCTCACCCCATCGCGAGGATTTGAACCGCCGACCTTCTGATCGGCAAGTCCTAGGCTCTGTGGTTTAACCCACAGCACCACCCATGTCCCGAAGAAACCATCCAACCTAATGGCTGCCCGCTTTCCCCACTGCAGCTAGTTTCCTTTATTAAATATCTGAATTATCAGGCAGAAATTCAAACTGGTACGATTTTTTACAGCATTACCATTCATACCAGCACAGTCTGCAGCTGTTGAGATTCTGCTTCTCAGCTGTACAGGAAGAGCCCTTTAGCTTTGCGGGGGTGGCAAAGCTACCAATGATGTACAAAGAATATTCTCCTGTCCCTCCCCCATTCAGCCTAATAGACAGAGTTACCTCTGTGAAACTGAAGAAGAGTCCAACTCCACCAAGGATTTTCAAGGCCTCGCCTGCATGTTCCATCATCACCTCACCGCAACTGATGCACCCGGTTTTTGGTTTTGTGCATGGCTGCAGGGTGGGAGGGTAAAAAAAAGAAAAAGAAAAGCACTGTGACTCTGGTTATCACTTGCAGGGAAACGCTCACAATTTCTACACTATGTAGGGGGGAAAGATCAGTAACGATGGACAAACATCTCTGAAAATACAGCTTGCTAGTCTTCTCCTGAAATGTCATGTTCTATCTAGGCAATTGTGAAACAGAAGAAGAAGAAGAGTTTGGATTTGATATCCCGCTTTATCACTACCTGAAGGAGTCTCAAAGCAGCTAACAATCTCCTTTTCCCTTCCTCCCCCACAACAAACACTCTGTGAGGTGAGTGGGGCTGAGAGACTTCAGAGAAGCGTGACTAGCCCAAGATCACCCAACATCTGCATGTGGAGGAGCGGGGAAGTGAACCCGGTTCACCAGATTACAAATCTACCGCTCTTAACCACTACACCACACTGGCTCTTCCAGACAGAAGAAGTCTGGCTCATCCTGTATGAGACAGTAAGTTTATTAGCAAAAATATTCTGTAAAGAGCTGGGGATCCCTAGGCAAAGCCCATTTTATAAGTTTGAAAAAGCAAAGAAACAACCCTGCAGTTGGAAAATAACAGAAAAGAGAAAGGGGCAGGGCAGGGCAAATACCCCAAGGCATGTTAGACAAAAGGAACAGAAAGACGGCTAGTGTTAAAAAGAGGACTAATAAGCCACTTTGGGGAAGAAGAGGCAAAAAACTGGATTTGATCACTGTTCAGTCTTAAATGGCCAGCCATACGGATCAAAACGACAATGGGAGGAAATACACAGTTGCGGATGGTCTGGTAATTTAGGAATTGGTTAAGTGCCCTGAACGGAAGAAGGTAGAAAGAACAGAAAAGGTTTCTAAAGGGAAAGTAGGCCTCTGACGACAACAGCAGCAGAAGAGGAAAAATGAGACTCCAGTAAAAAGAGATGTACTGTATAATTTATTTTTTTTAGCTGTCGGGATTTATACTGCTGTTTCGTTTATTTTAAAATGGCTTGTGTTTTAGCACAGTTCTCTACTGCTTCCGTACATTGGGAGAAATCCTACACAGCACTACGCGGATTGCTCCATCAGCGTAGGCATTAGGTATTGCCAACTATCAGTGCATACAAACCTCAATGGTTTTTTAGAACCCAATCAATGGTCTGGTCTGCTAGGTCAAGTCACAAATCTGGTTGTATCATTGCCCATGACTTCCAACTTTAATTAAACAACCACAATCATAGCAATATGTTTTCACTATTTAAGTATATTCATTGTATATACCTTACTTTTCGCCCTATAGGACGCACTTTTTCCCCTCCAAAAATGAAGGGGAAATGTGTGTGCGTCCTATGGGGCGAATGCAGGCTTTTGCTGAAGCCTGGAGAGCGAGAGGGGTCGGTGCACACCGACCCCTCTTGCTCTCCAGGCTTCAGGAAGCTCTCCGCAAGCCTTGGGAGCCCGCGGGAGTTCCCGTCGGTCTCCCAAGGCTTGCGGAGAGCTGCCTGCATCCTAAAGTCCCGGGCTTCGGGCAGATATCTGCAAGCCTGGGGAGACCGGCGCGACTTCCCACCAGGCTCCCTAGGCTTGCGGATAGCAGCCTGTTCTGGGGTCAGGGGCAGCTCGGGCTTCCCCCGCCCCAGCCCCGCGCCTGGGGGGGGAAATAAATTTTTTCCCCCTTTATTTCCCCCCCCCCCAAAAAAAAACTAGGTGCGAAAAATACGGTACATTATATATTCAAGTAGATACATTATTTAAGTATATTCATTGACAGCCTGTTTTTCACAGTGTATAGTGACAATCACCCAGCCACCTTCAAGCAGCAGACCTTTGACTAAGCCTTTTTAATTTGAGCTCCGTTATCCCCGGTAATTTAGTGATGGATGGAGATCTTTCTCTGTCACCTGAGACACCAAGGGTTCAAGGTGAAGTGAACTTACCGCTTTGCACATTTCAACATCAGCCTTGAATTTCTTGCTAGCTTCGAGAGAGTTGTTGAATAGCCCGCAGCAGTTAAAGTTCTTTTCCAGTGACTTCTTGGTGTTGTTGCTCATCTCCCAGGCACCGTTCAGGAGACTTTCCTGAGAGGAAAGTAAAAAATAGCGAGGGAAGACATTCCATGTTACTTGAAATACAATCCCCTCTCAATTCATAACGAATAGCAGGAACGAGGACAGGGGATTTTGTGCAGCGGTGGTGGCAAGTTTAATTAATGGTAAATGGTTAAATTAGAATAAAAGCACCCCCAAAATCAATTACTAAAGCAACCTTGCTATTTAAGTAGTGGCCTGGTATCCATGGCCAAGAAGGAATTGCGTGTGGGTGAGTGAGAAGTCTTGTGGAAGAGGCCATCCCCTTTCCCAGCACAGAAACCAAATACAGTTGTATCTTGGATCCCAAACGCCCTGGAACTCAGATGTTTAGGCTCCCGAATGCCGCACACCTGGAAGTGATTGTTCCAGTTTGCGAATGTTCTTTTGGAACCTGAACGTCCAATGGTGCTTCCGCAGCTTCCGATTGGCTGCAGGAGCTTCCTGCAGCCAACCAGAAGCTGCAATTTGGTTTTCCAACGTTTTAGCAGTCGGACGGACTCGCAGAACGGATTCCGTTCGACTTCCAAGCCACGACTGTAGGCTGCCAGAGGAAGAACAGAGGAAGGGATTGGAACAGGCTGCTGGGAAAGGGCAGGAGCAACCTGTCCCTCTTCCACCAGTCTCTAGCAGGCTACTCCACATTGTCACTAGCCTGCAACTTTTGTGTGCTCAGAACCGTAGAGGTGCTATAGGGAGAGGAGATTGAGCCTACTCGTCTGTCCTGCATCCCCAATTAATAAAAGAAACACACTGATGTGCTTAAGATCTGGATGGGACGCGCTGGAGAGAAGGGTGTGCAATTGAGCTGGAAGTAGTGATGTGCAAATGAAGATTTACCTTTTCATAGAATCCTAGAGTTGGAAGAGACCACAAGGGCCATCGAGTCCAACCCCCTGCCAAGCAGGAAACACCATCAGAGCACTCCTGACATATGGTTGTCAAGCCTCTGCTTAAAGACCTCCAAAGTAGGAGACTCCACCACACTCCTTGGCAGCAAATTCCACTGTCAAACAGCTCTGACTGTCAGGAAGTTCTTCCTAATGTTTAGGTGGAATCTTCCTTCTTGTAGTTTGGATCCACTGCTCCGTGTCCGCTTCCCTGGAGCAGCAGAAAACAACCTTTCTCCCTCCTCTATGTGACATCCTTTTATATATTTGAACATGGCTATCATATCACCCCTTAACCTCCTCTTCTCCAGGCTAAACATGCCCAGCTCCCTTAACCATTCCTCATAAGGCATCGTTTCCAGGCCTTTGACCATTTTGGTTGCCCTCCTCTGGACACGTTCCAGTTTGTCAGTGTCCTTCTTGAACTGTGGTGCCCAGAACTGGACACAGTACTCCAGGTGAGGTCTGACCAGAGCAGAATACAGTGGCACTATTACTCCCCTTGATCTAGATGCTATACTCCTATTGATGCAGCCCAGAATTGCATTGGCTTTTTTAGCTGCCGCGTCACACACACACGTTTCGTTTTTCTCCCAAGCAATATTTCTCTCCCAACCTGAGCTGCAGGTTAAAAAACACACTCCACGGGTTCCCGCCAAACCTGAATGAACTTCAAGGCAGGAAGGTGCCCTTACCTGCTTACTTCTTGTGAGTGCCAGACACGAACAGGAGACTCCAAACTGGAAGAGAAACACCAGCCCTAAAATGATCATGTACTGATGAGAAAGTGACGTTAAGGAAACGCTTCAGAAAGTTGAGAGATCCTAAAAGGAAACACCAATGCAGCGTTAATTGCAGATAAAACACCTCTGACTTCTTCCAGTTTTCAATTTGAAATGTATTCAGTCATGTGTCTTTTTAGACCAGGGTGGTCCAGCATGCAGTCCCTGGTGCCTTTTTTTTTTTGGCGGCCCTTGGTAACATTCGAGAAAAAACTCCTTAAAGCCTTAAAAAAATATTATTTGGGTAATGAAATTGTTGATGAGAACACATCTATTACTTTTGTTTAATAATTAAATATATTAAATCAATTTATTGTGCATTATATTTACTGATATATTGTTGTACATTAAATAACATTAAAACATTTTATTCAAGGTTATTATTATTGATATATTATTGTATATTAAATAACAATGCCTTATTTTTTCTTTAAGTTGTAAACTTAACTCCAGGTTTAAAAGTTTACTGCTGGTTCCCAAGATACCATCCTTTATTTGTGAAGGGTGTTCTGCATTCTCTTTCAGCGACTTCAAAACCAAATTTACTTCTAAGACTTTCAATACCCAAATCTCCTTGATCTCTTAATACTCCCCACCTCCAGCACTGACACCCTTGGAAGATCAGATTAAAAGGCACAGAATATCTGCCATACATTTGCAAGAAAGGGAGATTTTGAGGCAACACAGTTCTGGTGCAGAAGGAAGCAGCAGCAGCTTCTGAAAGCCACCCTACTTTTGATGTTTTTAAGAGGGGTCTTACATTGAACTCCCGTTGTTCGGTGCAAGTAGATAAATAGGTACCACTCTGGCGGGAAGGTAAACGGCGTTTCTGTGCGCTGCTCTGGTTCGCCAGAAGTGGCTTAGTCATGCTGGCCACATGACCTGGAAGCTGTATGCCGGCTCCCTCAGCAAATAGAGAGAGATGAGCGCCGCAACCCCAGAGTCGGCCACGACTAGACCTAATGGTCAGGGGTCCCTTTACTTTTACCTTTAACACTGAATTCTGCAATCCCATTGTCTTCACACAAACAGAGGATCACCCTTTGTAAAAGGATGCAAGCAAGTGCATTGACATCTGGGCAACTTATCTATTACAGCCAATATTATGGCGCCTATTCTAACTACATGCTAAACTGCTTAGAGGTTCTCAGACAGTCAGATATTTAACTAGTATTGGTTAAATAAAAACAAAATGCTAGAAGAGAGGTGGTGGGACTTCCTTTAGCCAGAGTAGAATCTCAGCAAATAACATGGATGTCAAAGCCTGGACTAGTACAGACTGAGGCACCTCCACATTCAGCACATGGCGAGGCGGAGAAGTTTTTCTCTGGAATGCTCCTTGATGCAGAACTCTGCTTTAGGGAACCACAGGTGTTAAGCTCCTGGCTGGGTTTATTCTTACAGCCTTCCCTAATGAGGTCACACACCCTTCCTAAAAACTAGCCGGAAGGAGTCCTCTGAATGGAAGTGCTTGACGTTGCAAAGTGGCAGAAGCTAGGAGAGTGCGTGGACCTGATAAATAACCCGATAGGAAACCACTGAGAACTCCATGCAAGAATGGGATATTTTATACGTCTGTAAGAGATATGCTTCCAGAAATCTAGGAACACACAGACAGAAGGAGCCTTTGAAGTTCTCTCCTGCTGCTTAATAGAAACTACCAGGAGACGTTATACCAGACGTTCCCTAACAGTAAACTAAAGGTAAAGGGACCCCTGACCATTAGGTCCAGTCGTGGCCGACTCTGGGGTTGCGGCGCTCATCTCGCTTTACTGGCCGAGGGAGCTTCCGGGTCATGTGGCCAGCATGACTAAGCCACTGCTGGCGAACCAGAGCAGCACACGGAAACGCCGTTTACCTTCCCGCAGGAGCGGTACCTATTTATCTACTTGCACTTTGACATGCTTTCGAACTGCTAGGTTGGCAGGAGCAGGGACCGAGCAACGGGAGCTCACCCCGTCGCGGGGATTCAAACTGCTGACCTTCTGATCGGCAAGCCCTAGGCTCTGTGGCTTAGACCACAGCACCAACCACGTCCCTTTCCCTAACAGTAATTACTAGGAAACCTTACATCAGCACTTCCCAGGCGTCTGAGGAAACAAAGTGGTGATCTGATCACTCCTGTGCATACATCCTGTCATTCATGAACTCTGCCGTTCCATTCAGAAATCCACAAGAACAGAAATGACCTCAATTTGGAGGCTGGGTGAGGGGAGAGATGTATTCCACAGTACTACCATAAATGTAAATGGATGGTGTCGCTCCAGACCCCTGATTTGCCACACCCTTCTTAGTCCTCTCTCAGATGTTGTGGTCTTGAAACAGCAGCCAGCAGCCTCAAGACAAACAGCACCTGAAACTTTGAGGTGCTCTGTGGTTTCATTTTGAGTGTCATTTGCCTTTTCCCTCAACCACCCTCTCCCTCTAAAAACCCCAAAGCTCATTTCTGGGAAATTTAACTGTGTCAGCAGAAAACTAGGTGAAGCTTAGTCTTCATTTCGTTACGGCTCTTTTCAGAAAAAAAAGGGCTTTTCCAGTACAACTTAGCAAACTACATTTCTTTCTTTCCTTTCCCCCCACATGCCAGATTTTTTTTATTTAATCACCCATACATCAGCCATGTGTGTTGTAACAATCCCACAAAACCTGGGTTACCATAGCAATGTACTATGGGTTATCAATGACGGTCCGGGAATCAGCATGTTTTTACATGAGTACAGTGGTGCCCCGCAAGACAAACGCCTCGCAAGACGGAAAACCCGCTAGACGAAAGGGTTTTCCGTTTTGGAGGCGCTTCGCAAAACGAATTTCCCTATGGGCTTCCTTCGCAAGACGAAAGCCCATAAGGAAATCTCCGGGACAGCGGGGAAGCGCAGCGCGTCTTCCCCACTGTCCTCGGACCTCCTCCGAAGGCTGGCGGTGGGGCGGAAAGACCTTCTCCCCGCGCCAGCCTTCGGAAGGCTGCTCCGAAGGCTGGCGGTGGGGCGGAAAGACCTTCTCCCCGCGCCAGCCTTCGGAAGGCTGCTCCGAAGGCTGGCGGTGGGAGGAGGGTTTTCCTTCCCACCGCCAACATTCAGAATGCTGTTCTGAATGTTGGCGGTGGGGAGGAAAAACCCTCCTCCCACCGCAAGCTCCGGGAACAGAGGAGAAGCGCTGCGCCCCTTCCCCTCTGTTCCCGTACCTGTCCTGAAGGCTTGCGGTGGGGAGAAAAGCCTTTCTCCGCACCGCCAGCCTGGCAAGCGGTTTCCATAGGAACGCATTAATTGATTTTCAATGCATTCCTATGGGAAACCGTGCTTCGCAAGATGAAAAACTCGCAAGAAGAAAAAACTTGCGGAACGAATTAATTTCGTCTTGCGAGGCACCACTGTAGAATGTGTCCTTTTATTTAAATGCATCTCTGGGTTATTTGTGGGGCATAGGAATTTGTTCACCCCCCAAAAAAAAATATAGTCTGGCCCACCACAAGGTCTGAGGGACAGTGGACCGGCCCCCCTGCTGAAAAAGTTTGCTGACCCCTGTCTTAGTGGATTCCAGCAAGCTCCAGAACAATCCAATGGCATGCAAAAAATCCTCCTTAACGAAGCTTTACTCAGGACTTATTCGTGTTTGTTAATTTCAGCGGGTTTACACTGAGTAAAACTTAGCCGAGTACCAACCTAAGAGTGCAGCAACCCTCTGAACACAGGCGATACTGACATGAAACCATGCTGTCTGGTATTAACAGGGGGAAGGTGGCAGTAAGATTTATTACGTATAAGTGTCTCTAGCTAAATGGTATCCATTTTTTTTGTACAGCAGACGTTAAGACAACAAGTTTGCCAAACCTGATATGAAAGAAAGCCATGTTCCTTCCAGAGTTATGTAAAAGGCAGAATGCCATTCATCACCAACTATTGTGTGCATCATTTCTGACACACCCTTGGATGGTTTTGGCCAGTACTGGGATCAGAGTGGGCAGAGGAAGCTCAACTTCAAATACAGAAAGGCAGCCCTGCAAAATGCCACCCTATGAAAATAATGAACATCTTCCTTAAGCTATTGTTTTTCTTTAAGAACTACATAGGCCTTTTGTCCACAGATACATTGTTATTTTATTTTTAGCATCCTAAAAGTTTATTATTTTGTAATTTTAGTGCTTAACTCTTTTTAGGTGCTATCCTATTAATTAAAAGGGTTTTCCCCATCCACATTCGAAGCACCCATCACCACTTCAAAGAAGGCTATTTTTCACAAACCATCCCTGCCAAATCAAATTTTACTAGAAGCCACTGGAACCAGTGGATATTTGGGACATTTCCTCGTATCGTTCCATGCCAGGCACTGAAAAGCAGAGGCAAACGATGCCCAGACAATCTCACTGTCCCTTGTAGGGAAGAGTGGGATTTCATACTAAGCTGTCTCTTCAAAAACACACATCGCTGGCAAACACATCCACTTGATAAATCTGAGTCGTTCACTGGGCCATTCTGCATATCTGAAACACGCTGGAGTAAGTTTTTGGGAAAAAAATATTGGTGGAGGGGGAATCAAAAGAGCTGGGTCCCTTAGAGTTGATGGCTATGGTGCCATACATGGTAAAGTAATAAAGTAATTGTTGGTTTTTTACAAGGAACACAGTGACTGACTGAAGCTTCCTGTGGCAGATACCTGTATTCCTGCAACTCGGGACATTGTACTGTACTGCAGGAAAACAGTAGGGTTGCCATATTTCAGGAGGTGGAAATCCGGACACAAAAGTTGCTGGCCTTTCTCTTTTTGCCCAAGTTGTTGAGTTTTTTTGAGAAACTTGGGCAAAAAACCTATTTCCACAATGGGCTGGCATACTTCTGGGTTTCCCTGGACATTTAAACCGGATGACGAAAGTTCCGCCTGGATGCGACTTTCGGCAGCCCAATCCTGGCATTTTCCAGGAAATTCCGGACGTATGGCAGCCCTAGGAAAAAACAGCCCTCAGGCCATTATTTCCCCCACTTCCCTTTTTGTATGCTTTGAACTTATTAGCAGGAGTAATAAGAAGATGAGGGTGCTATGGCAGAATTACCGTATTTTTCCATCTATAAGATGCCCCCATGTATAAGACGCCCCCTATTTTTGGGCAACAACGAATCTCCAGCCCACCTTCAGCACTATCCACGTATAAGGCGCCCACTGATTTTTGACATTATTTCTTTGGGGGGGAAACAGTCTTATACACGGAAAAATACGGTAGGTAATATGGCAGATATGAAGCTGCCCACCTCGCCCAAAGTCCTTATTTATTTGGACTTACTTCCTGCCCTGCGCTACATGATCCCAGGGTGCGGTGTATACGTGCAATTCTCCACATCCCCTGTGATGTCATCGCGCTGCAAGTTTACTCAACTATAGGATACAATGACATGGATTAGGGTGAGGAAACTTGCCGCATGACGGTATCACATCCTGCTTCAGTTTCACTCAGAGAGGAGAACAAGGCCCAGGGATGGTTGGAAAGGTCACATCTCTCCACTTCAGCTACCTGGAATAGCTGTTGTGAGATGCAAAATGGAGGAAGGGGCAAGGTGCAAATTTAAGAAGAAAGAGTCTGTCACAACTCAGGCCACAATACTTTGCACACTTACACTTAATATGCAGTTACAGATAGGTAGCCGTGTTGGTCTGCCATAGTCAAAATAAAAAATTCCTTCCAGTAGCACCTTAAAGACCAACTAAGTTAGTTCTTGGTATGAGCTTTCGTGTGCATGCACACTTCTTCAGATACACTGAAACAGAAGTTGCCAGATCCTTCTATATAGAGAGAAGGTGGGGAAGGGTATTACTCAGAAGGGTGGTGGGAATGGGTGGTTGGCAGATAGCTGAGATGAGCCTGTTGACGACTCTTAACGACAGCAATAGGTCTTACAGGAAAAGGCAAGGGGTGAGAAGGTGAAAAATGGCTTAGTCATGTATAATGAGATAAGAATCCAATGTCTCTGTTCAGACCAGGTCTCTCCATGGTTTTGAGTTTGGTAATGAGTTGCAATTCAGCAGCTTCTCTTTCCAGTCTATTTCTGAAATTCCTTTGTAGTAAAACAACTACTATGAGATCTTGTATAGAATGTCCTGGGAGATTGAAGTGTTCTCCTACTGGTTTCTCTGTTTTGTGATTCTTGATGTCAGAATATGTCTTAATATGCAGGGGTAGAATTAACTGAGTCATAGGGATGGATTAGGTGGTAATCAAATTCCAGCCCACTTGCCTTAAGAGAGGAAGAAGAAGAAGAGTTTGGATTTGATATCCCACTTTATCACTGCCCGAAGGAGTCTCAAAGTGGCTAACATTCTCCTTTCCCTTCCTCCCCCACAAAAACATTCTGTGAGGTGAGTGGGGCTGAGAGACTTCAGAGAAGTGTGACTAGCCCAAGGTCACCCAGCAGCTGCATGTGGAGGAGCGGAGACGCGAACCCAGTTCCCCAGATTACGAATCTATCGCTCTTAACCACTACACCACACTGGCTCTCTACTATCCTCCACTACTATCCTCCACTAAGTTGCTTTTCTCCTTTTATCAATGAATTACATTGCAAGGCTCTCCACCCAACACCACAGACAGAACAAGAATCTGCAGAACAGATCCTCAGTGTGAACTCAAATGCCAGCTGCAAAAAAAAGGTGTGTGTCCTTTCTGGCAATCCCAATATTCCAAAGACTAAAGAAAAAGAGGAAAAACCTATAAACATCTTAGGTGAAGTATGTGTGCTTCCATTTCCCTCCCGCACCCCATAAAAGCCCACAAGTGAAGACCAGAATAAAACCATTCACCCTCTCTTGACCGGCAGAGCTCTTTGCTTCTACTAATGGTGCAATTTAGCTGGGCATGTCCAGTTTCATGTCTGCAGGGCAAGAAAAGAAAGTACCGGTTTCTGGAAGGCAGGGCGGACGTGATGGTCCCCGCTTGGCAACAGCACAGAAGGATACAAAGAACAGCATGACTTGGTGGTGGTTGATAGCACCAATGAGCCCCACGATGGCGATCAGGAGCAGGAAGAAACCCACAGCAATGACCCCTCCGATGATGTGGAGACTGTAAACAATGCCGTAGGCTTTGCCCCAGGCAGCCACGCCAATCAGGAGCAGCCCGACCAGCTGGAAAGCAAGAAGAATTCAGGGGAGTCAGAATGGAGGAGTTGGAAGCATAGAACAAAAGGCAGGTGGGAATGGCAGCGCTAGCACTTCTTTCCTTTGAGGCTTAGTTCATTCATATTTACAGTGGTACCTCGGGTTACATACGCTTCAGGTTACAGACGCTTCAGGTTACAGACCCGGAAATAGTACCTCAGGTTAAGAACTTTGCTTCAGGATGAGAACAGAAATTGCACGGTGGTGGCACAGCAGCAGGAGGAGGCCCCATTAGCTAAAGTGGTGCTTCAGGTTAAGAACAGTTTCAGGTTAAGAACGGACCTCCAGAACGAATTAAGTACGTAACCAGAGGTACCACCATATCTTCAACTCTTTCTGGTTGCCCTCTTCATATCAGCCACATGCATGCTTCAGATTTAAAGAGGTTTAATCCTACAGAAGTCAACAGGCACGAATTCTTGTTTAAAATCATAGTCCTCTAAATCGGCAGGTTGCTGGATCAGGCTTCGCATCATCTGTGACTTGATTTCATTTTGGCTTATCTAAGGCTTTCCTTGAAAAACGCAAGAAATTTATCGGGCAGCAACATGAAAATCGCTGCTCACACCATATGTTTGTTTGCTTTTAATGGCCATTTTAAAGCATTTCCAACAAAAGGAAGCCAACTCGACTCACTTAAATTTGTAAGCTGTTTTGTGGACTCTGCAAGATTCTCCTGCAAATAAGAACCTCTTCTTCCTTTTTCTTTTTCTCCCCTCACCGGCAACAAAAAGTCTAACCTCTTCTCTACATGTTTGGGGCTATTTGCAAAATGGATCATCCATTCACTAGCAGGATCAGAACGCTTGACTGTTGCACCTGTCATATTTGCCGCTTCTTGTTTAGTCCCCAGGTACTTTCCTTCATGATAGAGCCATTAACATTTCTCATTTCTGTTCTGAGACCTAAGCTCATACAGTGGTACCTTGGGTTAAGTACTTAATTCATTCCAGAGGCCCGTTCTTAACCTGAAACTGTTCTTAACCTGAAGCACCACTTTAGCTAATGGGACCTCCCACTGCCGCTGTGCCGCTGGAGCACGATTTCTGTTCTCATCCTGAAGCAAAGTTCTTAACCCGAGGTACTATTTCTGGGTTAGCAGAGTCTGTAACCTGAAGCGTATGTAACCCAAGGTACCACTGTATTTAGAATTTACACAAGCCCACAAATAAATTATAGTGCACATGTTAACTGAGTGCATGCTATAAATTGAGAAGACTGGAAGGCTATCAGTGTTCAACAGCCCCTGTTCCCAACTGAAGTTATCTTTATCTCGAAACTGCCAGTACCTTCTTACAAATTTGATATGTTAGAGAACTTCTGCAGCATAAACCAGTATTGTGCATACCCACATGAAATAACCTATTGAGGTGATGAAGGCAAAATAAGTTTAGTCCTGTACTACACCGTGCTGTGCAATCAGCCTGCAATGGTAGTACAGGCAACGACTGATTAATGTGCATCTAAATGATACGCAGTTGCGTGCGTGCACACACTGCGGGACCTGGAAGTGACCCCAAAAAGCATGAAACTAAAAGGGTGTAATGGGGAACCAAAAAGTGAATTGAAAAAGGAATGGGAGTGCCTAAACGAATACCTTAAAAGCCAAGGTTGGAGGACAGAAATCTGGCTGAGTCTGGAATAACCTTGTGAAGTGAAAGGATAAGAAAGAGGGATTTATATGTAGATGCTAGGATAGAGATGATAAGGAAAAGAGGAAGATACAATGAGAGGTAAAGGAGGTGCTGTGGGATTGGTGGAAGTCAATGTTTGTTTTCCTTTTCAGTGTTTATATTATTAATTTGTAAGATTTGGATTTGTTTTTCATATGCTTGTTTTTGTGTTTTGTTGTTTTTTGTTGTTGTGTGGAAAGTACTAATAAAATTTACTATTTAAAAATAAATAAGCAAACAAGGGGAACTGAGAAAAAATAAAATAAAATAAAAGTAAAGTGGGGGGGAAGAGTGTAATGTAGGCTCATGCGCACTCCTCCAATGCATGTGGGGGTCAGGAACAGAACTCCTGCATGAAATGGTTGTCAACTGTAATGCACCCTGCTCCACAATTGTTCTGTTTTAAGCTATTTTATTTTATTTTATGGTTGTGCAAGTGTAATGACTATATTGCGTGTCATGACTACATGAGGAAATCTCAAAACCCGTATGAAAAGAAACGACAGCAGTAATAGCATGGAATATGGGATTAGAGAGCTAATAATGGAACCCTGATCAGAGGCATTTAGCTCTATTTTAAAACATATTTCTAGCTCTCACGGTTGCCCTTGAGAAATTTCAACACCCATTAGCAGCTTCTAGAACACAGAATTACATTTTACACAACACATGCAGGGACCTCGAAACCATGTTTGCCGTATAAATGCAAATAAAAGACCTGGCAGCATTTGCAAGGGAGGATCAGCTCACAGGTGGATGTACTTGCCGTATTTTTTGCTCTATAAGACTCACTTTTTCCCTCCTAAAAAGTAAGGGGAAATGTGTGTGTGTCTTATGGAGCGAATGCAGGCTGTGCAGCTATCCCAGAAGCCAGAACAGCAAGAGGGATTGTTGCTTTCACTTCACTGCGCAGCGATCCCTCTTGCTGTTCTGGCTTCTGGGATTCAGAATATTTTTTTTCTTGTTTTCCTCCTCCAAAAACTAGGTATGTCTTATGGTCTGGTGCGTCTTATAGAGCAAAAAATATGGTAACTCTTCTTCCCCTTACTACTTTTGACCTGCAACCTCCATCCTGGCACTTGTTCCACCCTTGAAGGGTAGGAATTCAAACACAGCATTTGTGGGCAGGAAATGGTTAAGAGTGCAAGCACAAACACACATGCGTGCGCATGCACACCCCAGCCTATCAAACCACCCACCTTCCCAATCAAATACCCAGTCACTAAATTGCCATTCCCCAGCTCGGAAGCACATTTGCCAATTAAACATGTCATTCTGCCCTAAACTGTCTCACCAGAGTGGTGCATGCTCTAGGTATCACCCGCTTGGACTACTGCAATGCACTCTACGTGGGGCTACCTTTGAAGGTGACCCGGAAACTACAACTAATCCAGAATGCGGCAGCTAGACTGGTGACTGGGGGCGGCCGCCGAGACCACATAACACCGGTCTTGAAAGACCTACATTGGCTCCCAGTATGTTTCCGAGCACAATTCAAAGTGTTGATGATGTCCATTAAAGCCCTAAACGGCCTCGGCCTAGTATACCTGAAGGAGTGTCTCCACCCCCATCGTTCTGCCCGGATGTTGGGGTCCAGTGCCGAGGGCCTCCTGGCGGTTCCCTCACTGCGAGAAGTAAAGCTACAGGGAACCAGGCAGAGGGCCTTCTCAGTAGTGGCACCCGCCCTCCCATCAGATGTCAAAGAGATAAACAACTACCTGACATTTAGAAGACATCTGAAGGCAGCCCTGTTCAAGGAAGTTTTTAATGTGTGACATTTTAATGTATTTTTAATCTTTGTTGGAAGCCGCCCAGAGTGGCTGGGGAAACCCAGCCAGATGGGCAGGGTACAAATAATAAATTATTATTATTACCTAAAAACTAGAAGGCATTTCATATTGTGGTTCCCAACCTACCATGAACAACTCAAAAACTGCTGAAGGTGGACTGCTTATTTATTTATTTGCCAGCTGTAGCAATGGTAATGCACTCTACTAGATGCTGTGTGATTTTAATTATACTAGTTGGCCCTGCCATTTCTTATGCGTTGTATTCCGCAGAATTCAAACGGTGGTACAATAAAATACAATGTAAGAACTAAAAGCGGAAAGTGAAACACAATTAAAAATCAGTATGAATATTTGGTGCGATGGATTGCCGTCTCCCGTCTTCAGCCACAAATCCACAGATGTGCGGCAGACCAACTGAATGAAGTAATGGTCTGCGGACCAGACTTTGGGAACCCCTGATCAGCTGGTGGAATCCCATGATGTCACTGCTCCTGTATCCTTGCACACCCATTGCCCCACATTGCTCTGCAGGTTCAACCTTCTTCCTTAATCCTTGCAGCAGGAAACAGATGATGAAACCGAAATATGTGACTTACAAGACTGGTTCTGCATCTACTAAGAGATCAGGGAAGAAGTTCCAGGAGCCTTTCCACCAAAGCCCTGACCCCAAACCCTACCCATGCTCTCCTTCCCTGCTATTGCCATATTCTACAGATAACACAGAATACATTAAACACCTAGATAAAAGTAGGTGGAAGAATAGATCACACTACAACACAGTGACTAAGGCAATAACAATTTTACCTAAAGCACTCTTAAATATTTTCTTGCTGGCCCTGGACCCATCCAGGATGTTAACTTTTAATTATGTTAACTGGATTTAAATGGTTCAAAGCTGCCCCCAAGCCTACCGACACAGAATTAAGCATGGGCAGACATGCTCTAGCAAGTCGTGTAAAGCTAGGTGCTTGCCCTCATACAGAGACAATGAAGAACATCCCACTTCTGCACTTAATATCACTTGCAACATCTGCTGATGACTCTCCAGTTCAGCTGCTCCACTCCTCCTCATAAATCGTTCCAGTAAACTGGTGACCTACCAGAGCTTTATATACATGCAATAAAATGTAAATATTATTTGAAATGGCGTTTGTATTTTTGTTCTGGTATTTTTATAGTGAATCTTTGGTTGCATGGCTTTCTCTACTTGGTTCACTCAAGGACATCACTGAGTTAAAGGGCTAAATCAGATCCTCACTCTTCACCGAGAATCAAGCCACTAAGAGGCTGCCGTGCTCCTCAGCTGCCAGCTCTGGTCATCTTTATTTGTAAGAGTGAGTGACTTTTGTTGGCTTCCTTGCAGCCCTCACACTCATCTTGAGCAGTGTGTCACGTTCTGGATGCCACACTTTAAGGATATAGACAAACTGGAACAGACGCAGAGGGGGGCAATGAAGATGGTTGCAGAAAATAAATGAAGAAAGATTTAAGTAACTGAATAATTTAGAGGTGGAAAAACCAAAGATGGGGAAGTTGAGGACATGACAGAGCTCTATGGGTACTTAAAGATTGTCCTCTTTCAGTTCTACGTGAGCAAAGACCTGTTTTCTAATTTTCCGGGTGGCTGACGTTATAGGTTAAATTTCAGCAGAGCCTTAGGAAAAACAACGATGGTAAAGAGGAGTTACACAAGGGAACCAGTTACCAAGAGGAGTGGTGGGCTCTCGTTGTGGTTGTGGGGTGTTTTCAAGCAGAGGCTGGACCATAATCTGTCAGGGAGGCTCTAGCTCAATTTCCTCCACAAAGCAGAGGGCAGAAAGACTAAAGACCTCAAGTCCTCCTCCAACTCTACGATTCTCCTAATCAAGAAAAGGGTGTTGAGGTGGAAGCCAAAATCTGCCCAGCCTAGCAAAAAGAATGCTTTGCCCCCACCAGTAACTATGTCCATGAGAACAGCCCCATTACCTTGGATTCAAAGGGAACAATCACATTTACAGGAGACTGTAAAGGATGTCCATCATAATGGCAGGAATAGTGTTGGTAAAGTAAAAGCAATTGTAAGACTATATATCCTCTGCACCATAGAAGAATTCATGTTCTGTGACTTGGATAAATTATAGAAAATCAGATGATGTTACAGCTATCTGCTTATTTTGCATAGCTTGGCCTAACTCCAAGTTTTTAGAAGACTTCAAAACGTCCAGCAAGATCAGGACAATTCATTTTTAGCAGGGAGCAGGGGTTACACAGAAGAGAGAAGGGAGTGTGCAACATACAGCCCACATAATCCTCTCTTGATTTGTGTGAGAAATGACTGGTGAGGGGAGGCAAAAAAACATTTTGCCCCTGCAACCATTAAGGGGCAAATACTTGCTTATTGTAAAAGCTGGACATTTTCTGCGGAACTGCAGATCTACTGAATATGCTCAGCCCTGGATATCAACATATCTGGATATCTCATGCACGTTAAACATTCTTGGTATAGTTAAAGCCATGGTTTTCCCAGTAGTGATGTATGGAAGTGAGAGCTGGACCATAAAGAAGGCTGATCGCCGAAGAATTGATGCTTTTGAATTATGGTGCTGGAGGAGACTCTTGAGAGTCCCATGGACTGCAAGAAGATCAAACCTATCCATTCTGAAGGAAATCAGCCCTGAGTGCTCACTGGAAGGACAGATCGTGAAGCTGAGGCTCCAATACTTTGGCCACCTCATGAGAAGAGAAGACTCCCTGGAAAAGACCCTGATGTTGGGAAAGATGGAGGGCACAAGGAGAAGGGGACGACAGAGGACAAGATGGTTGGACAGTGTTCTCGAAGCTACAAACATGAGTCTGACCAAGCTGCGGGAGGCAGTGGAAGACAGGGGTGCCTGGCGTGCTCTGGTCCATGGGGTCACGAAGAGTCGGACATGACTAAACGACTAAACAACAACAAACATTCTTGGTTTGGGCCAAGAAATTGTTGTGGCAAGGACACACCATTGAACAAACTGTTTAACTGCATTCCTGCACTAAAGATGCAAGCATGGCTGGGCTACAGTTTCACCTGACCAGAAAACATGGAATTCCCAGAGACTGTCCTATCAGCAAACATTTCTTCATCCTTTTGTCTTTACTAGCAGCTTGGTAGAAGCATTTGCACCTCCCCCCAGAACATGTTGAAGAACATGAGGAGAGGGATGATTGCTTTCAGGTAGATTCCATCCTACAAACTATAGGGAAAAGAAGGAATGGTTGCAAGACATTCAACACACACTTGAATCTTCGAGCTGAGATTTTCTACTGCCTAAGACAGAGGTTTTAATCCTTTTTGGGTCCATGGCTCCCTTGACCGATTACATTCTTTCTAGGGCACCCCTGTGGGGCTCAGGAACCCAGTTATGTCACCCCCTGCCTGCAGAGCTGGCAGCCTCTCGCCCTTTCTCGAACAACCTCCCTTGTGGAGTGTTCCCTCAGCCTTCTCCCCTCCCTTCCCATCTCCTTGGGAGTCCTCTGGGCAGCCGCTGATGCTACCCCTGGTCTCTGATCTGCCCCCCCCATGCCCTAAAGAGAGATGCCTCCTCACACTGCCCCACAGGCACCTGGGACTTGTCTGTCTACACTCTATTCTCAACAGCAAGAGCTGGTGGACCGGCTGGCTGGACTCACTCGCCCGCTTGCTTGCTTATCCCGGGGCCACCTCAGCTCCTGGCAACCAGCACCCTCTGGCCAGCCCCAGAAGCACCATTCACCTGGGGAGCTTGTAGCCAGGGCTGCTGCAACAAACAGCCGTGAAAGCCTTTGGGAGGCAGAGACACAAGAGGGCATCAGAGAAGGGAGGGAAGGGGAAAGGGACGGAGGTCAGTGTAGCCTGCGGCCTCCCTGACCATCATTCAAGGCACCCCAGGGTGCCACGGCACACTGGTTAAAAGCCACTGGTCTAAGTGTTCAAGGCAAAAATAAAAACATACTTTGCTTAAAAATATGAGTTCAAAGTTACTTGTACTTTCAGGGACATCTGCATAGGAACACTCCATGTGCCTACAGGTTGGCCTGTTAAATGTGGAATCAGGTTACCTGGTGCAGACTGGCCTACTCTTAACTCTTAGTGATCTTTCCTCCCTAAGTGAGCAATCCTATGCACATTTACTCAGATAATGTGTCCGGTGGAACTTAACGCCCAACAGGTTTAGAATTGCAGCGTAACTTAGTAAATTAATCAGACTCAGGAGTCTTTTAAAGTTCTGTTCTTTTTTCCACCTAATATTCCAGCATTATCACAGCAGCACACACCCCAACAAACACCCTTATATTCACCCAGACATGCTTTATTCACCCTAAATCTTTTGCACATCTTAGCAGAACAGGGGTATATTAGGTTCTGAACAACCATCCACCAAGTAGTTGAGACATCCATTGCTCATAACACCATTATCTAATACTTCCTGCGCATGAAATACTGCACTGCTATTAAAGCAGCCTTTTACATTTGCTCAAGTTATTGCTCGAATATGAAAGCCTCAGATGATCAAAGCTTCGCTGCAGTTTAACTGGGGGCCTAGTTAAATGGCAGAGATTACTTTTTGGTGAGGAGGCCTATAGGCCAATGCTGGGGAATGCCAACACCCACAAGCAAGAAACTAGGTAATAGCCATTCCCTGCTCATTTATCTCAGTTTCCAAGTAATCAGAGGAGCAGCCCCAAGCAATGTTCCACATATGCAATGGAGAAGCGCAGAAGGAAAACTCTGACCTGTTCTA
Source organism: Podarcis liolepis (assembly GCF_965112155.1). Taxonomy (NCBI): domain Eukaryota; kingdom Metazoa; phylum Chordata; class Lepidosauria; order Squamata; family Lacertidae; genus Podarcis; species Podarcis liolepis. Next base: position 8,388,129 of record NC_139555.1, read on the forward strand.
GCAAAGAAACACAGGTGGTGAAATGCACACAAGTACAGTGGTACCTTGGGTTAAGTACTTAATTTGTTCTGGAGGTCCGTTCTTAACCTGAAACTGTTCTTAACCTGAAGCACCACTTTAGCTAATGGGGCCTCCTGCTGCCGCCGTGCCGCCGGAGCACGATTTCTGTTCTCATCCTGAAGCAAAGTTCTTAACCCGAGGTACTATTTCTGGGTTAGCGGAGTCTGTAACCCGAGATACCACTGTACACCTCGCAGCCTCTTAGAACTAGGTGGGGCGAGGAACACGCAGCTGACACAACAGGAGGCGCAGCATCTTTTCTAAACAGCAGCAGCCGCACTTTGTAACTTCTGCGGTCTTCTCCAGGCGGGTACCATTGCCAAATCCCCTCTCCTGCACTGGCCTGGCATCGCACCTCTCCAGCCCCACCGGGTCTCGTGGGCTTTGTCCTAAAAACCCAGTTCTTTCCTTTTCCCACCTCAACCCTCCCCACATCACATCCACCCCACCAGGGAGGGAGGGAAAGGGCCTGGCATCCTTTCTCCAAGCAGGAGGAGGCCACCTTGCTCCACCCTCACCTATTATCCCAGGGAGAGGGAGGAGCTGACCCCCCCAAATCACCCCCACTCCTCAACCCCTCCTCCCATAAACCCCACCCCCTCAACCCCTCCCCCACCCCTTTTTTTTAAAAAAAGGAAGGAAGACACTTCCTGCTGTGATCCTGAAAGGGCCCACAGCTGCCCCATTCATGGCCAAGTCCCCTCCCCCCCCCACTTTATCAGGCCCCCTCCCCCCAAAACAGCCCCCCCATCTTGCTGAGACAAGGGAGGGGCCGCCCGCCTGTCACACTCACCACGTAAACAACGTTCAGGGCGCACAGCGCGTTGCGCGAGCAGGCGAACCCCCCGCACACCATCTTCTCGAGCGGGAGAAGCGAAGCCTCTGGCCCCCACCCCGCCGAGAAAAAACAAAGACCGGCGCCTCCTTCCCTGTCCGGGGGTGGCGGCGGCAGCAGCAGCTGCTGGTGCGGTCCCTTTAAATATCAGCCCGCCGCCAGTGCGCCTGCGCGCAGCTGCTACTACTACTGCCGCTGCTGCTGCTTCTGACCGGCTCGGGGCCGCGTTCCCTTTCTTAGCGCGCCTCCTCTTGCCCCGCCCACTTCGCCCCCTCTCCCTGCTACGCACGCGCACATGGCGGAGCTTCCCTCATTGGGGGTTTTGCGTTCCATATCCCATCCGGGCACTGCGGAGAAGGAGGAAGCTGCGTCAATATACGGGGCAGGGGAAATTGACGCAGCCGCCACTTCCGGTGCCGGTTCGGCTCCGCCAAATGCGGGTCAAGGAGGTGGCGGAAGTACGTAGGGATTCGCGTACGGGTTTTAAAAAACGAAACGAGACAACACATGCAGGACTTGGAAATATTTCTAATACTTCTAATACAATATTTCTAATAATTGTATCAATAATTTTTATTATTAATTATTAATTAATATTTTATAATTAATTATAAATAATCAATACTATAATTAATTATAAATAATCAATACTATAATTAATTACAAATAATCAATAATATAATTAATAATTGATAACTAATAATTCTAATAATAATAAAATATTTCTAATGCAATAATAATATTGCTTGTTGGCTGCCCTGAGCCCGGCCTTGGCTGGGGAGGCCGGGTATAAATAAAAATTATTATTATTATTAATACAGTATACTTGGAAATAGCAGTGACCTCGACCCCCCCTGCCCCCTCCCAAGTCGAGTTTTGCAGAAGAACCTGCTTGCTAATGAGAAGATAGGAAATCAAAACCTTGCTGTTTAAAATTATTTTAATAGAGTACTGTAGAATGTATTTTTTTCTCTCCTGCAATGTTTGTTTTATATATATCTGATGTCAATTCAAGGATTGGGGTTTAGCTCAGTGGTGCCCATAAGTACTCCATTAAATTGACTGCCAAATTAGGAACATAAAATGATCCCTGCTGGATCAAGCCAAAAGACTAATCTAATCCCACATCCCATTCTCCCAGTAGGCCAAGCAGATGCCACTGGGAAGCCCATAGCAGCCCTAAGCTGCTCTCCACTTGAGATTCCCAGAAAATTGGTATGATGCCTCTGGCAATGGAAGTAAAATATATGCCCATGATAAGTTATGTTAATGGTTTGTCTTCATCCATGCAAGTAAAACGCTGTATTGGGGACACTGTTGAAGGCAAAACCTCCACTCCGCCCCTGGCAGAGGTTGTTGGGCCTCCCTTGTTGAAAGGAAATACATGTACCACAGAAATTCAGGTGCTGCAATAGAGGCAAGTTCTCTTTCTACCCACCCACCTACACACAAACACCCACACACCTCCAGCAAAGCGACAGGCATTTTGCTAGTTATTTATTAACCCCATCCTATGCCATCTTGAAAATGTCCTCCCTACTGCTTGCACTGCCCAGCAACTGTTCCAACAGAGATACAGTGGTACCTCGGGTTAAGTACTTAATTCGTTCCGGAGGTCTGTTCTTAACCTGAAACTGTTCTTAACCTGAAGCACCACTTTAGCTAATGGGGCCTCCTGCTGCTGCTGCTGTACCGCCACCGCGCAATTTCTGTTCTCATCCTGAAGCAAAGTTCTTAACCCAAGGTATTATTTCTGAGTTAGCGGAGTCTGTAACCTGAAGCGTATGTAACCTGAAGCGTATGTAACCTGAGGTACCACTGTATTCCTTAGAGCAGTGTTTCCCAAACTTTTTTGGGCAACGGCACACCTGTTTACTGAAAAAAAATCTCACGGCACACCACCATTAAAGCCCCGCCCCATGACGTCAGCGCGCAGCGTCACGCCGGGAGGGTGTAACTTTCAATTTTTTTCCCTCCCCCTTGCCGGGGAACCTCCAAGTGGGGTGTGAAGCGAGCGTACCTCAAGACCGAAACGCCTAATTCCTAGGGGGAAAGCATAACTGGGCGTTAACCGATCGCAAACCCTGTCCTAGCCCATTAACATAGGAAATTAACATATAATCCGTTCCTTCCCCCTCTCGTCTGCCGAGTTGGTCCCTGCCCCTCTCGCGAGACTCGCCGCCGGGTCCGCTCTCGCGCACATAGCCCGGCGAGAGGGTGCCTTGCCTGTGCGCGCGCCTGCGCGCGCGCCAGCGCGCTCTGTACCCCCTCCCTCCCCCTTTTCGGCCCAGCGCGCCGCCTTGCCTGTTCGTGCGCCGCGCGTGTGAGGCGAGCGGGAAGGCCGCGTAGCCCCCCATGCAGGAGACCCAGGAGAGCCCGGCGGCCGCCGAGACCCCCGCCGCTCTGCCCACCCAGGACGAGGGGCCCGGAGGAGGAGGAGGAGGAGAGCCCGGCGGCGGTAGCGGAGGAGAAAGAGGCGGCGGCGGCAGCAGCAGCGGCGACTCGGAGGCCGAGCTGCCGGACGGGCCTTCCGCGGAGGAGCCTGAGGGGAAGAAGGAGCCGGAGCCCGAAAAAGGCGGTGGCGAGGAGAAGGAGGAGGCGGAGGAGAAGCCGCGAAGCAGCAGCGGCGAGGAAGAGGAGGCCGCTGGTGAGCGTCGGGAGCAGCCGCAACCGTCTTCGCCTCCGGCCGCTGGGCCGCCTTCGCCGCCTCAGGAGCCGCCCGAGGTTGCCGCTGTAGCCGCCGCGGCACACCAGGCAACATCTCCCGGCACACTACTGTGCCGCGGAACACCGGTTGGGAAACACTGCCTTAGAGAATGTTATAAAAAAAGGCTCCTTTATCCCTTATGAGGTATCCAAGAGCCCGTATAGAGTCCTTATGTAGGTTCTCTATTAGTAGGAGAAAATAACAGAGGCCAACCAGAGAGTATTGAGAAGCAAAGCAGCTAGTAAGCATGGTCTTTATTAAACTGTTTCAACAGGGTCCCCTACTCCCCCCCCCCACACAAGAAGGGAGGCAAGGAACCCAGAACACTGGTGTGCAAGCTCTTATATAGACTTTTGAAATTGCCTACCCTGTAGCTCAAGGTAAAGGTAAAGGGACCCTTGACCATTAGGTCCAGTTGCGGATGACTGGGGTTGTGGCGCTCATCTCACTTTATTGGCCGAGGGAGCCAGTGTACAGCTTCCGGGTCATGTGGCCAGCATGACTGAGCCGCTTCTGGTGAACCAGAGCAGCACACGGAAACGCCGTTTATCTTCCCGCCGGAGCGGTACCTATTTACAGTGGTACCTCGCAAGATGAAAAACTCGCAAGACAAAAGAATTTTTCGTTTTTTGAGTTGCTTCGCAAGACGAATTTCCCTATGGGCTTGCTTCGCAAGACGAAAACGTCTTGCGAGTTTGTTTCCTTTTTCTTAAAACCGTTAATACCGTTAAAACCGTGCTTCGCAAGACGAAAAAATCGCAAGACGAAAAAGCTTGCAGAACGAATTAATTTCGTCTTGCGAGGCACCACTGTATGTACTTGCACTTCGATGTGCTTTTCAACTGCTAGGTTGCCAGGAGCAGGGACCAAACCGCCGACCTTCTGATCGGCAAGCCCTAGGCTCTGTGGTTTAACCCGCAGCACCACCTGCATCAAGACCACCCCCCAAAACATCATACATACATCACAGAAAGAGGTGGTCCCCAGCAGAAATTTGAGTGTGTTGCTTCTCTCCTGTCTCCCAGGATACCTGATAATGCCTTATTTGATTGCCTTTTCTGGGTAACCTGACCATTCCTTTGAGATGGTAAATAGTTCCTGAATCTTTTATGCATATTGATAGTGTGCTCAGCTTAACAGATACTTGCCAGACTGTATTTACAGGGAGGTATAAGCCCCTACATTCCAAAGACAATTGGAAAGCTTTTCCCATTTCCTTCCTCTTTGAAGAGAAATATTTGAGGTCAATTTGGGAGAATCAAAATGGCTTCAGGATTGTTCTGTACTATTTCAGACACATGGTTTATATACTTAGGTATGTGTTTGCCTTATATATATAAGGTAAATGTTTATAAATGTACAAGACCTTAGAAGTCCTAACAAGAGGAACTGATCCCCCCCTCACCCTCCTCTCTCCGCGCTCACCTCACCTTCCACTTCAGCAATTTGTTTTTCCCAGGAACTGCACGTTTTCCTTCTGCTGTTCTAGTAAAACTGGGCTCATGGTGAGCTTGTAAGCTTTGGAAAATCAGTTCTCCCCACGTTCTGTCAGGGAAGCTGTTCTTTGGCATAAACTAGTCAACCCTCTCTCTTTTTCTCTTGGTTGGAATTTGGAGTTCAGAGATTAGAATTTGTTTATCGAGGAATGGAAAAAAGAAAAAACCGTCGACAAAAGTTGTCATCTGCTCCAGCTGTTCCTTTTCACAAAAGTCTGTCCCAGTTTTTCTGTGCCCTGTCCTTGGTAGATCATTGTTCCCATGTTGTCACTATTTTGCTCTGGTGTGAAGTTTTGGAAGGATTTTCTTAAAAAACCCTTTTTCCTCCCCCCCCCTTTTTTAGGGAGAACCACCCACCCTGCTAAGGGACACGGGTGGCGCTGTGGGTTAAACCACAGAGCCTAGGACTTGCTGATCAGAAGATCAGCGGTTTGAATCCCCGTGACGGAGTGAGCTCCCGTTGCTCGGTCCCTGCTTCTGCCAACCTAGCAGTTCGAAAGCACGTCAAAGTGCAAGTAGATAAATAGGTACCGCTCCACCGGGAAAGTAAACAGCGTTTCCGTGCACTGCTCTGGTTCACCAGAAGCAGCTTAGTCATGCTGGCCACATGACCCGGAAGCTGTATGCCAGCTCCCTCGGCCAATAAAGCGAGATGAGTGCCGCAACCTCAGAGTCGACCACTACTGGACCTAATGGTCAGGGGTCCATTTACCATTTACCCACCCTGCTAGCTCACAAGCACCACCTGAGATTGTTGAGGAAGGTGTGGTTCAGTGGAAGAGCATCATGTTTCGTATGCAGAAGGTCCCACGATCATTGCTTGGCAACACCTGGTAGAACTGGCTGAGAGTCCTGCTTGAAACTCTGGTGAGCCACTCCCAGTCTGTGTAGACAGCACTGAGCTACCAGGACCAATAGTCTGACTTGGTATAAGCTAGCTTCTTATGTTCCTTCCTATCTCACCTGTGTGCATGAATTGCTAGCTTAGGAAATATCCACGGTGCCCAGATGGGCAATCCACAGGCCATGTGTGGTCCTCTCAACCACTCTCTGCAGCATAGCTGATCACTCCCTGCTGCCATCTGCAGGTGGTGAGGTGTAGATTGATATGGTCAGAAACGGCAACGATTGCAGAAGTACAAAATATTTATTTGATGAATTCTAAGAGGGCAAAAACAGAGAGGGAAAGAGAAAGAAACAAGAACACCAGTTGAGTAAAAAAAAAAAAATGAGCATGTTCATTAGCCACAGAATTTAGAGTGTGTCATCTGTGAAAAAAAAGTGGAAAGGGGGAGAGAGTGAAATGTCCCTCTTCAGCTGCATAGCAGCTTATAGCATCGTGGAGGAAGGTGGGGTTGGCTAGTTGTTGGCTTGCACCTTCAACCAGAGCACTCTTGCTAGTGATATTAGGGGGGAAAACTGCTCCTTTTCCCTTATGGAGTACCCAAGAGCCCATATAGGGACGCAGGTGGCGCAGTGGGTTAAACCACAGAGCCTAGGACTTGCCAATCAGAAGGTTGGCGGTTCGAATCCCTGTGATGGGGTGAGCTCCCATTGCTCGGTCCCTGCTCCTGGCAACCTAGCAGTTCGAAAGCACCTCAAAGTGCATGTAGATAAATAGGTACTGCTTCAGCGGAAAGGTAAACGGCATTTCCGTGCGCTGCTCTGGTTCACCAGAAGCGGCTTAGTCATGCTGGCCACATGACCCGGAAGCTGTACGTTGGCTCCCTTGGCCAATAAAGCGAGATGAGCACCACAACCCCAGAGTCGGTCACGACTGGACCTAATGGTCAGGGGTCCCTTTACCTTTACCTAAGAGACCATATAGAGTCCTTTTGTAGGTTCTCTATCGGTAGGAGAAAACAACAGAGACCAACCAGAGAATATTGAGAAGCAAAGCAGCTAGTAAGCCTGATCTTTATTAACTGTTGCAGCAGGGTGCTCCCCCACACGCAGGAGAGAGGAGGAGGACCCAGAACAAAGGTGTGCCCGCCCTTATGTAGACATTTTAAATTGCCCGCCCTGGAGTCCAAGACCACCCCCAGAAACATCATACATACATCAAAGAAGGGGTGTAGCCCAAGACCACCCCCCAGATACATCATACCTACATCACAGAAAAGGTGGTCTACAACAGAAATCTGAGTGCGCTGTTTGCCTCCTGTCTGGCAAGTTACCTTATTGCATTATCTGGGTTTTGGCCACTCTTTTGTTATTATAACTACTTAATTCCTGAATCTAGGTCACAGGCTCACACCCTGTTCATATCTTGAATGTGCCCTTAAGACAGGATTTGTGAGGAAAGAGATAATGGGGAGGTTTCCCACTTTTGACCTTGCAGAGAAATATTTGAGGTCAATTTGTTCAGGACCTAATCTGTGGGGTTTCAGACATGTGGTTTATATATACAGTTATGAACATTTAATTTTTTTATATATGACCTTAAATTTCTTATAACACTAGCAAGCAAGAAATATACTGCAACATTTTAGCACAGGTCTCACTTGTATATTTTATACTGCAGTTCATCCCTTTAACATAATGGTTTTCAACCAGTGTGCCGTGGCACCCTGGGGTGCCTTAATGATGGTCAGGGAGGCCTGGCCTCTGTCCCTTTTCCCTTCCCTCCCTCTTCTGATGCCCTATTGTGTATCTGCCCCCCAAAGGCTTGCACAGCTGTTTGCTGCAGCAGCCCTGGCTACAATCTCCCCAGGCGAATGGTGCCTCTGGGGCTGGCCAGGGGTTGCTTCCTAGGCCCCTGTGGGGCAGTGTAAGGAGGCACCTCTCTTTGGGACAGGGCGGGGGGCAGCTCAGAGACCAGGGAGAGGCAGCAATAGATGCCCAGAGGACTCCCAAGGAGAGGGGAGAGGAGGCTGAGGGAACACTCCACAAGGGAGTGTGTTTGAAAAAGGGCGAGAGGCTGCCAGCTCTACAGGCAAGGGGGGACATAACTGGGCTCCTGAGCCCCACAGGGGTGCCACAGAAAAAATGGAGTTGGTCAAGAGAGTCATGGACCCAAAAAGGATGAAAGCCTCTGCTTTAAGGCCACAGCTGTGGGTTAATATGCCAGTTCCAAAGTGAAGAATTATTTTCTGTTACCCACCCCAAAGTCCTCCCATAGCTGTCAACTTTTCCCCTTTTTTAAGGGAAGTTCCTTTATTTCGAATAGGATTCCTTGCAAGAAAAGGGAAAAGTTGACAGCTATGAGTCCCCCCCCCCAACTGACACTTGGAGGTTTCCTAGCAGGCAAGAGGAGAGGCGATTGCAGCCATACAGTGATAATGTAGGCTTTATTCACATTAATGCAAAATTCCAGACTAGATCACTTTACTAGTTGGTGAGGGAATAGAAAAGAATGAAATCACAACCGCTTTCATACAAGGAGGTTCTTCGGATTTTCAGTTTTTCTGTACAGAGGGGAAGCTTATTCCTTATAGACACATTTATCATGTGCCACAAATAGTCTTGTGTGTATTGAGGGGTTCTTTTCCGGCAATCTTTTTTATGTCTACTCAGAAATAAATCCCACTGAATTCAGCACCCAGGTAACTGTGTCGAGGGTAGCAGCCCCATCTCCCGAAAAAATTGTTGTTTTGCCCTCATTAGATATTGTTTGGATGTCGTGCATAAAAAAGAGATGCATTTTGCAGCTTTCTGCATTCAGTTCTACATGCTGCCATTAATCTCTCTCCCCCCCCCCTTTCTTACCCTGCAGTACAGGTTTGATTCCTTTTGCTGCACAGATGTGGTTTGCCTGACGACAGCCGGTTCCTGATGGCTGCACAGAACCAGCAGGGAAGCAGTCTTCTCCAGGACGGAAAGTGATTGGCTGCCTGCCTCCTGTTGCCGGACAGCGTGCCTCTCTCCTCCTCCTATCAACCTGACATCTAGCGGACGATTATTAGAACTCTAGAGGAGTAGCCTGGAGGAAGGCATCAACGCTCCCTGCCCATCCCTCCCTCCCTTCAGGGCCAGCGCGAGACATTTCGCTGCCTAAGGTGGAAAGCCGCATTTGATGCTCCTCTCGCCGGTCAAAATGTATATCAGCGAAAGGTCTGCCAAGTTATTTTGGTACCCAAGGCAGAAAATCTCACATGCACCTCTCCACATCCCTGATAGTGTTAACGGAAAAATCCGAGGGCTCCCTTGGACAAAAACAAAGACACCAACCAGGATAACTTGGAGCAAAACAGCAGCCTGTAGGCTTGGCCTTTAATGAACTGTTGCAACTGGGTGTTCCCCTCACTCGCAGGAGAGAGGAAAGACCCAGAAAGATGGTGTGCAAGACCTTATAAAAACTTTTGAAATTCCCCTCCTCTAGGTCAAGCCCACCCCCAGAAACATCATGCATACATTACAGAAGGGGTTGACATCATGCATACATTACAGAAAGGAGGGGTTGAGGGAAGAGTTGTGGTGGTAACCTGAGTGTCCTGTCACCTGGCTTTCCCCCTGCCCATGAGTCACTTCCAGGAGACAAAGGGGAGTTTGCAGTTTCCTGCCCCCAGAGGGAAGATCGGATCATTGTCCTTTGTTTCAGTCCATGCTGAATCCACTCCCATATGCAAGTTCTTTGTGATCCTGATTGTCTTCTGTCTGGGATCATCAGGGTTGACATAGCAACTGGGCAGGGCTCCTGTGGATGTGCTGGGATGGTGAAGGGATTATGGCTGACCAGAACCAAGCCACCCCCCTCTGATAGTCCTTGTCATATGGAGCAAAATAAAAATGGAACAGTGCAAATCCGATGTATGGTTGATTCTTCTATGAATTTATAACAGAAATGTGGCATATGTAGTGTGTGAGTGTGTGTGAAGTTTGTACAAACAGAATGATTGGGGTGGGGGGGTTCCTGCTACAATAGTAAAGGCACAACAATAATAAACTGCTGTCTTTTCATGACACCCCAAATCAGCAGCCTGAAACAACCACCTTACTCTGCCTAATGGCAGAGCCGGAGAGCTTGGCAGCAGCTGCAGTTGCAGCAACCTTCACATATAAAGCTCCATTGTGTACCTTGTCTCTAGCAGAGTGGTGGGAAATTGCAGACCTGGGAGATGAGTGCTGGCCAATGCTGAGGTCACGCCCTCTCTTCTCAGGCCACGCCCCTCTCTGTCTCTTCCTTGCACTCTGAGGACGTGGCTCTTGCTTGCCTGGGTGCAGAAAAGAGGTGTGTGGAAGCTAGCAGCGGCAGCCTTGGGGCTCTCAAATTTCAGCAGTGCCCCATGAGATGCTAAAATTTGGTGCCCCCCCCCCTCTTGCGCTCCATTTTACAGCATTGCTTCAGCACTCCCTGCAGTGCGATGCACAGTGCGACCGCACCGGTCATGGTACCCTAAAACCGTCCACTTGTACAAAGGCAAAACTTGCATCTGTTGCTCTGCCCAATTTTGCCTCTGACCCCACCCACTATTTCCATATGGCCTCTTGGAAGTTTTCCCAGCCCTCTTTAACCCCAGCCTGCATGGCCAATGTTCAGGGAGTGAGTGCCACAGGTTTCCCGTACCTGCAGCTATGCCTTATGCCTTCCTTTTTTAAAAAAGAAAATATTTTTATTGATTTTTACAAATAATTTCCAAAAATCATATAACATGCTTTCTTCTCTTATACAATATTTTGGACTTCCATCAACCGCATCTGAAGATTTTTCAGTCTATCACTTAATCTACATTTCTTAATTCCTCTATTACTTTTAATTGTCCTTAACTAATAACTCTTCATAATCTTCTCTGCAATATTTCGCATAATCCTCTTTACGAAACTTCTTGCAATCCTACTAGCGCAATCTGTTTGTTACAGCTGCTTTTCAGTTAGTTCAAATATTTACTCCAGTCCTCTGAGAATCTCTGGTCCCGCAGGTTTCAGATCCTTCCTGTCATCTTATCTAATTCTACATAGTCCATTAATTTCGTCTGCCATTCTTCTTTCGTCGGTAATTCTTCTTGTTTCCATTTCTGTGCCAATAATATTATTGTGGCCATTATTGCATATAAAAACAATTGACTATCTTGTCTGTTAATGTCCTCTCCTACAATGCCAAATAAAAATGCTTCTGGTTTTTTTTTTATAAATGTATATTTCAACATCTTTTTCATCTCATTATATATCATTTCCCAGAAGCTTTTCACTTTCTTACAATCCCACCACATGTGATAAAAAGATCCTTCTTTTTCTTTACATTTTCAACATTTATTACTTAGTTTATACATTTTGGCTAATTTCACTGGTGTAATATACCATCTATACATCATTTTCATCACTTTTTCTTTCAAAGCATTGCATGCTGTAAATTTTAATTCTTCCTTCCACAGTTTTCCCCAATCTTTTAACTGTATATTGTACCCAAAGTCCTTGCCTTATGCCATGCCTTATGCCTTCCAGCTCTCAGTAGGGAACATGCGTGCCTAACTGTGTCCTCCGCTAACCTCCAGTCATTATCAGCAAGAGGAGAAGATTGTGCCAATTGATCCTGTTTAGAGATCATGCAATATTTGCTTTCCGTTTCCTTCCTCGATCTTTCTGTCTCACTGTCCGCTCATGTGGCCTGATCCGGCACACATTTTCACAGAAGCAAGCCCCACTATGTTCAGTGACACACCATACATTTAAAGTATCCTGGGAACTGCCTGTAAGCTGCTATGGCAGGAACCTAGTTTATTATTTATATACCAGCAGAATTACAAATGCTTAATAAATAATAATAGCTGGGGGGGGGGTCCTGAATTTAATTGCTGTATTTCTACAAATCTTGGGCTTCACCCTATGAAATATACTCAGTACATAACACCCTACTTCACAGATACCTCCCTCTTGTTTTGGGGTGCTGCCATTTTTGCTACCAAGCCATCGGCACACCCCACCCAAGTTCAGTATTTGAAGGAGCAACGGTGATAATGTGAAGTTTCTCAAATTGTGGGTGCTTTTTTCTTTTCAAGCTACTCCTCGAAGAGTATCACAGAATAGCCAAAACCATGAATGCTAGTTAAAAATCTTCAGGGTCTTCCCAACAGTGTCACACTGTCACATTGTTAACTTGCCTTTTTAATGTTGCTGTGGCTTTTTTGAACACAGAAGTCTGGCAGCTGCTCTTTGCTTAACCTGTTCTTCACTTGTAACGTTTGCATCTCACTCTGCAGCTGATTTCTCGAACTTGAGCTTTACAAGAGAGATGCAAAAGCGGTCACGGAGGACTTTCCTGCGTTGACACGCTGTGCTGCTGCCATCAGGTTTGGCAGAGCCTCATTCAACCATTTGCATCGAGGAGCCCTGGGAAGTTTGATGTGAAAGGTAGTGTGTCAAAGTGCAGCCCTGTATCCTTGGTGCCATTACTTATAGGTACAAGGCAAATCTTTAAAAATGTAGTCTAAACACTGACAACTGGGAAACACTGGCCTGCGAGCGCTCCAGTTGGAGAACAGCCATTACCAAAGGTGTCATGGGCTTTGAAGACACTTGAACTCAGGACGCAAGGAAGAAATGCTAAGAGGAAGGCACGCTTGGCAAATCCACACTGTGATCAACCCCCGCCTGGAAACCAATGTCCCCACTATGGAAGGACGTGTGGATCCAGAATTGGCCTCCACAGTCACTTACGGACTCATTGTTAAAACCGTGTTTATGAAAGACAATCTTACTCGGCTACGAGTGATCGCCAAAGAAGAAGAAGACTTATAGGTAGCACATCATAAGGGATCACCGTGCGTGTCGCCGATGAATAATTGAGGTCATACTTGCAGCTCCGGCTCTGAAAGACGAATGTCTGGTGTAAGAGCTAAAGACAGGAACCGGCTCTCCACCAAGCTGTCCGTTTAGGCCTCATTAATAAAAGATTGTGGATTATGTTCTTTGCTGCGCAGCCTGTGACATTTCCTGGTTTGCCATTCAGACAGACGAGTGCCAGGGCCAAACCAGACATGACAGCAGCAGCAGCTCTGAGCTTAAACACAGAGCTTCCTCAGACATAGAAAGAAAGGGGCAAGTTTCCACGTTAGCAGGAAATGGGGTGTTAAGACGTTTGCCAGTTACCTCTGCCCAGCTCTCCGCCCCCAAAGCCTTTTTCCTGGCTGGGCATCTGTTAATTACAAATGAAAGCCCTGGCAGATCCCACTGTGGACCCCTGGCATCCAATGGCAGCTGGTGCTCATTGGATCTGGTGGGGCAAAAGGATGAGATGCCAACAGTAAGTGGCGCCAGAGAGCCGAAGAAAGGCAGAGCCAGCTGGTTCTAGTCATCGTCGTCCCCAATTTTTTTATTCATTTTATAACACAAATAAAAAACACAAACAGAAAAGACAAACAATACAAACAAATTCTTGTCATATCCTTACTTTTCTAAACATTGTTAAGTGGGCTTCCCCAAGTCTCACCTATCTGATTTTCGTTTTTAGCAGTTTCCATATATCATAATTTGTAACCATCTTTTTCCCCCCTAATCACACTTAAAATAACCTCACATTTTATCACTTACAAATAATACTATATTAAAATACCCTATCTTCTAACCCTACAGCCTATATCCACTTCCAAAGCTATTCTAAGATTTAAATATTAACATATTTTTTTCAATAATTCCTTAAACTTCTTCCAGTCTCCTTCCACCATCTCTTCTCTCTGGTCTCAGAGTCTCCCGGTCAGTTCGGCAAGTTCCATAATGTCCATCATCTTCATCTGCCATTCTTCGACAGTTGGTAAATCTTGTTTCTTCCAATTCTTCGCTAACAATATTATCGCCACTGTTGTGGCATACAGAAAAAAAGTAACATCCTTTTGGGGGATTTCAACCTCCCCCCCCCACTATACCAAGTAAAAAGGCTTCTGTTTTTTAAAGAAATGTGTTTTTCAACACTTTTTTCAATTCATTATAAATCCTTTCCCAGAAGTCTTTTACCTTGCGGCATGTCCACCACAGCTGGTTCTAGTTTTGCCTCCTCCTTGCTGAGTTCTACAAGGGCAATTCTGAGACTAAGGAGGATGAAGGAAGATGACAGCCAGTGCTACTCCTTGAACTGGTTGTGAATAAGGAGTTAGGCTGGGGGGGGGGGCTGACTGAGCTTGGTGGCACAGTGCCCCATGAACCCAGCTAGACCAGTCTCTACTGCCTGCATCATACCTACGTAGCCTTGTTTTGTCTAGAGCTTTGAAGAAGATGGGTGGTTTCATATAGATCAACACCCAAGGTGGCAAGAAGCTGATTGCTGTCTTCCCTTGACATGCTACATGGAGCAGAAGACCATGTCTTGACCTTGAACTCTGTGCCATCCTGGCAGCTTGCCCAAAGTTTGAGTATTTGGTCTGCTCTTCCGTGCATTTTGCTGCCACCACTGCAGGAATGCTCAGCTGTTGTCAGGCGGCTCAAGAAGCCAGTATGCAGAAACAGTTAAGCAGAAGGGGATTCGGGCAGGTGCAGAAAAGCTGCAGCTTGCTGAAATTCCCTCTACTGCACTGTGATTAAAGGTGCAAGATCCCTGCGCTCCTTTACATCCAGCCACCTGGCTGTCAGTCTGCAGAATTCTCCCCACCCATCTCAGCAGCATCCTTTGGCTGTGCAAAGAACATCTGTTTCTCAGCATTTTTACCAATGCATAGTCTGTTACGAAGGCTAAAGAATACAGTGGTGCCCCGCAAGACGAATGCCTCGCAAGACGGAAAACCCGCTAGACGAAAGGGTTTTCCGTTTTTGAGCTGCTTCGCAAGACGAATTTCCCTATGGGCTTGCTTTGCAAGACGAAAATGCCTTGCGAGTGTTCCGATTTTTTTTTGCTCCCCTCCTTTTTCTAAGCCGCTAAGTCGCTAATAGCCTTTTAGCCGCTAAGCCTTTAATAGCCGCTAATCCGCTAAACTGCTAATAGCACTAATCCACTAAGCCGCTAATAGGGTTGCTTCGCAAGACGAAAAAACCGCTAGACGAAGAGACTCGCGGAACGGATTATTTTCGTCTTGCGAGGCACCACTGTACCGAGTGCAGAGTTGCTGTTGCTGTTTTTAAATTGACATCGCATCAGAAACTTCCAGCTGTTGTTCGTTTGAGACCACACTGTGCATTTAAATCCTGCCAACTGTAGCTTTGCCCCTCCCAAAACCACAATTCCCAGCATTCTTCACCAACTACTGTTCCCAGGATTCTGTGGGGGAAGAAATGTGATTTAAGCATCTTAAAAAGCAGAGACATCACCTTGCCAACAAAGGTCCGTATGGTTAAACTATGGTTTTCCCAGTAGTGACGTATGGAAGTGAGAGCTGGACCATAAAGAAGGCTGATCGCCGAAGAATTGATGCTTTTGAATTATGGTGCTGGAGGAGACTCTTGAGAGTCCCATGGACTGCAAGAAGATCAAACCGATCAATTCTGAAGGAAATCAGCCCTGAGTGCTCACTGGAAGGACAGATTGTGAAGCTGAGGCTCCAATACTTTGGCCACCTCATGAGAAGAGAAGACTCCCTGGAAAAGACCCTGATGTTGGGAAAGATGGAGGGCACAAGGAGAAGGGGACGACAGAGGCCGAGATGCTTGGACAGTGTTCTCGAAGCTACCAGCATGAGTTTGACCAAACTGTGGGAGGCAGTGGAAGACAGGAGTGCCTGGCGTGTTCTGGTCCATGGGGTCACGAAGAGTCGGTTACGACTAAACGACTAAACAACAACAACAACAATGTGATTTAAACGTGTGTTGGCTGCGCTTTAAACAGTTGGTAGTATTGGCACATTGATTCCTTCCTTTGTTTCCATTGTCAAGCAAAACTTTGATTAAACATATGGGCAATGTCTATTGAAGAAGAGATATGGGGTGTGTGGTGGCGGTAATCCTTCCTGGAAGCCACTTTCATTTAGAACAAGGGTAGCCAACCTTGTGCCCTCCAGATGTACTGGGCTACAACTGTTGCCATCCCTGGCCATTGGCCATGCTGGCTGGGACGGTCGGGAGTTGGAGACCAGGCCCAAAACTGTGGAGGACGAAGAGTCAAGGTCAATTCCCACAACTGAATTGCTGTGTTGAATAAGGGAGTTGAGCAGATGGGATCTGTGCTGAGTTTGGCATGTGCTTGAAGTATGCGCATTTTCACACATCCTCCCCTCCTTAAGGAGTGGGAAGTTCAGATCAGGATGATATTCACATTAACTCATTAAAGCATCTCTAACTAGCTGTTAAGGACGCGGGTGGCGCTGTGGGTTAAACCACAGAGCCTAGGACAGTCGGTGGTTTGAATCCCCGTGATGGGCTGAGCTCCCGTTGCTCGGTCCCTGCTCCTCCAACCTAGCAGTTCAAAAGCACGTCAAAGTGCAAGTAGATAAATAGGTACCACTCTGGCGGGAAGGTAAACGGCATCTCCGTGCGCTGCTCTGGTTCGCCAGAAGCAGCTTAGTCATGCTGGCCACATGACCCGGAAGCTGTACGCCGGCTCCCTCGGCCAATAAAACGAGATGAGCGCTGCAACCCCAGAGTTGGCCACGACTGGACCTAATGGTCAGGGGTCCCTTTACCTTTTAACTAGCTGTTCCTTGCAAATGCAATTCCAAAGCTGGTGACAAAGTCAAACAGACCCAGATACACGTACTGTAAACAAGGCAGGTCATTGCTACCAGTCTACTAAAATAAACATCAACGCTGGTGCTAAAGTCCAGCAAAAGCCTGGGTGAATACTATGGTCTTCAGCTGGTGTCAAAAGGATTAATGAGTGGGTGGCAGCGATATCTCAGAGGGGAGGGAGTTCCAGAGATGGGAAACCACCACTGAACTTTCTGACAGTAAGAGCTGTTCAATAGTGGAGCAGAATCCCACAAGAGGTGGTGGACTCTCCTTCCTTGGAGGTTTTTAATTAGAGGCTCGATGGCCATCTCTCATGTATGATCTAGTTGAGATTCCTGCATGACAGGGGGTTGGACTAGATGACCTTTGGAGTGCCTTCCAGCTATACAATTCTGTGATTCTATTATTGCTGTATAGCAGGTCTCCATTGAGGATGGCAGATCTAGCAGAACCTCCACAGCATATCTTAACCGCAGGGCAGGTCTGTATAGCAGAAAGCACAGAAACTGAAAGTAGGGCCATTAACTTTCCAACCAGGCTCGTAGATGCACCTTTAAAAGAGGCATGTTCAGTAGGATTTAGCAGAGGAAGCATTTCACAGCTTGGAGATATGACCCGCTGCCCTTGCAAGCGCAGCTACAGAGGCCGATTGAAAAGCTGGCAACCCTGAACAGCGTACAGTTAAATGATGGAATTTCCTCACACAAAATTCCATAACGTACACAAAATGTAGTGCAGAGATGTAGTGTGGTGAGAAAGAGCCTTTTCAGTGGTGACCTCTGCATCTGCAGAGGGCTTGCCCTCAGGGATACAGGCCTGGCACCCACCTTGTCAGTTCTTTGGTGCCAGGCTAAGACCTTTTCATTAAGTTGTCTCTTATGGTGACGCTCATCGTTTAGTGAGGTGAGTAGGACTCCTTAATATTTTACTGAGCATTTTACGTATTTTGTATTGCTTTACTTTTTTCATTTTTAAAAAATGCTTTTATTTCTTGTGTTCTGTCCTGCCATGTCGCTTTGAAACGTTTTCTTTTGTATGACTGGTAAATGTAATAAAATAATAATAAGAATACTGAAGGCTGCCAACTTGGGTGGATTTTTTAAAAGATTAGACAAACTCCTGGGGGTATCAGGCTATCAATGCCTACTAGCCATAGTGGCTATTTAATATCCTGTCACATTTTATACAATTTGCACATGCTAAGTTGGCATAAAAAAAGGTAAAGGACCCCTGACAGTTAAGTCCAGTCTCGAACGACTCTGGGGTTGCAGCGCTCATCTCGCTTTACTGGCCAAGGGAGCCAGCGTTTGTCCGCAGACTGTTCTTCTGGGTCATGTGGCCAGCATGCCAAAGCTGCTTCTGGCGAAACCAGAGCAGTGCACAGAAACGCTGTTTACCTTCCCGCCGGAGTGGTACCTATTTATCTACTTGCACTTTGATGTGCTTTTGAACTGCTAGGTTGGCAGGAGCTGGGACCATACTTTGTGTTATATTCAACAACTCCAGACTTAACTTACCAACCTGGGGCAATGGGTGCTAAACATGATGGCTGCATGTAAGCTTCCAAATTCAGAGGCCGGATGCTGTGGAATAACAGCAGCTGGTGGAGGCAGGAGCTGGAGCAATAACAGGCAACAATTGCCCTCGAGCCCTGCTTGAGGGCTCTTTCAAGGAGGATACTATACCAGATGGACCGCTTATCTGAAGCAGCAGGGCTGCTCTCTTATGTTCTCATGACCTGTGTTATAAGCTTAAAAGAAAGATTAGTGAGATAATGTATATGATGCACAGGGTGGCTAGATGCAAAAGAGTCTCCTGCACTTTTAAATAGTGCAGGGTATTTCAACAGATGTAGCTTGTCACGTAGGAAGCACTTTGAACCCGCAGAGCACTCCCAACGGTGGTTATCAGAGTGCGTTATCTGTGATAACACAAGTTTTGTTTTGCTCCTTTGTGCACGGGCCTCTGCAATCATATTGAATTCATCTCTACTCCCTTCCTTTTTTAATTTATTTTTGAGGTTAGCACCGGGAGGTTTGGTGGTCTGTGAGAGGAAGTGGAGGCAGCTGGCAGCCGACAAAGGTGCTAGCGAGGGACGGAAATGGCATCTGGAGTGAGACCCAATCTCAGAGGTAAAGACCAGCAAAGAAATAAAGGTGTCACTCATTCTGTGCAGAGCTTCCACCTGTTGGGATTTTGCCCCAGTGACTGAGGCTTCTGCTGCCACAGGTTGGAGTAACTGGAACACTTTTGGGGAATAATATTGGCAGCCTCCCCTCTTCCTGCAAGGCCCCGCTGCCTTTAAGAACTGAATAGCAGCGAACTTACTAAAAATACAGCTCTCCCTCCCCCAGAAGATAATGACAATTACTTGTGCAGGTGTACGGCTATATTTTTTAGTACATATCAATTTATTACATGCCTTAATGTATAATTAGAACCTCTGTGGCTGTGGTTTTCTGAGCTTAGCTTACCGATGTTATGGCTCTTCCGTGCCTCAAGGGGGCAGGAAGGGGCAAGAAAACGAGTGATTCTAAGTGAAAAGACGAACATCAACCCATCATATCCAATCAGTTTCTCAGGCAAGGCAAGGCATATATATCCCTCCCTTTGCCACAATAAATCAAGCTGTGTGCCGAATTGAGGTTCTGATCCTTCGGCCCTCAGGCCTGTGATAACAACGACCTCATGTCTGGACTACTGTAAAAGGAGCACACTTGATTTGTCCCCAGCTGGCCATCCATCATGAAGCCTTGCTGAATCTCTCTTCACACCGCCAGAGATTCCTGAAAGTTTTATTCCTGTTACGGACCAGGAGGCCCCTGTTTTCATAGGAGAAATGTTGGAGGGTATACAATCCAAACAGATGGGTGGCATCATATTATTACAGTCATGCCCAGTAGCGGAGCTGCCTGCGCCAGCACCGGGATGTGGGTCACATCCCAGGGGGTGTGGCACGCCGCCTGTGGGGGTGTGTGGTGTGCATTGGGAGGGTGCGCAGCAAGCGGCGCACGTCCTGGGGGTGGGGGCAGGGGCGGCCGTGATGTCAAACCGCCCCCCCACCAGGATGGTGGGGATGTTCTGGGATGCAGGAGAGGATATATTGTCTGATTATATCCTTATCCAACTTGTGTTAACAAGTTC
The DNA here is from genome assembly GCF_965112155.1 of Podarcis liolepis. Lineage (NCBI taxonomy): Eukaryota > Metazoa > Chordata > Lepidosauria > Squamata > Lacertidae > Podarcis > Podarcis liolepis. Next base: position 8,407,894 of record NC_139555.1, read on the forward strand.
CACAATTTCAGCAGAGTAACATTCCCCTTATTTTAAATTTTGCAACGGCTGCGTTCGCTCAGGCTCACTAAAGCCTCTATAATAACTATTCTGGTAATTTCCCCTTATTCCTTCACAAAATATAAGAGATGACACAGTCTTTTACAAAAGTATAAAAAGAGTTTACTCACATTCTGTTCACAATCACATCCCAGAAGGCAGACTTAGCTTAATGAAGTAACATACACTTGGAATCTATCTTATAAGAAGACAGTCCCTTTGTCCTCTCTTGGCTGGAAGCCAAGAGGGCATTTTTGGCTTAGTAGATGTTGTGTCTTCGATGCATGTGGTGAAAGAGAGAGAGAGATGGCTGCCCTGCCCTGTGCTTTTGTCATTACAGTGGTGCCTCGCAAGACGACATTAATTCGTTCTGTGAGTTTTTTCGCCTAGCGAATTTTTCGTCTTGCGAAGCACGGTGTCGGAAAAGTTTTGGAAAAGCTTCAAAAATCACCAAAAAACTCAAAAAAGGCTACCACACCGCATTCTATGAGTTGCTCCTCGAAGTCAGGTCGCAACTGTATTAACGGTGTTAAGAAAAAGGAAACAAACTTGCAAGACGTTTTTGTCTTGCGAAGCAAGCCCATAGGGAAATTCGTCTTGTGAAGCAGCTCAAAAACCGCAAAACCCTTTCGTCTAGCGAGTTTTTCGTCTTGCGAGGCATTCGTCTTGCGGGGCACCACTGTACCTGCACAGGTGAGGCCACACCCACCTCTAGTCACATGCAGAGGAAGTCTGCCCCAGCCCAGAAGGAAACAGGAAGTTTACCTGCTGGCTGGACAAACATCCCTCCCCATGTGTAAACATGTTCACTCTAGGAATGTTGTACTTGACTGCTCTTGTGTTTCACATCCCACACAAAAACCAAAGTGCAGCTTCTGATTAGCTGCAGGAAGCCTCGTCGGACGTTCAGGTTCCAAAAATAGTTCACAAACCGAAGCAGTCATTTCCGGGTTTGAAGCGTTCAAAACGTTTGAGAACTAAGCTGTTCGACTCCCAAGGTACAACTGTATTGTTGTTGTTTATTAAACTACAGTTCCTAGGATTCTGAGGGAAAGGGTCATGTTTTTAATGTATGGTGTGTACACCCCTCACCTTAGTTTTTCAAATCAGATGGACGCTGGTTTCTGGGGGAAAGTATCAAACAAGAGTATTTGTCAAGAAACCACAGGACAGAGAGGGATTGTGGCTAGCGTCATGTGTACTCAGCTTCACATACTAGCGGTGGGTGAGCACTGTAGCCAGAGTGAGTGGTAATCTGTACCCAGACTGAGAGGAAGCCTTCTTGAGAGTGATCCAAGACTCTTAAGAAGAACTGCAGGGGGGGGGGTTAGTTTTGTTTTTCTGTGTGCCTTCCCCTCAGCTGCAAAAGAAGATCATACTGCATTAGCATTTAAGAGATTGAGGAAAATATAGCAATTATCAATAGGATACAGTTGCTGACTCCCATCTGTTAGGAAGTCTGACTCAAAAACCCTTGCTGCCAAAAGTAGAGGTGATTTTTCTTTGAGGCCCCATTAAGATACAATACTACACACAGCCATGCGAAGGCATAATCTCTTCCTCACAGGAAACAAATGGTGGCCAAGAGGTATAGTGCCTTCAGGACAGGATTTTGGGGCAGAGTCCTGGGCCCGAAATGCAACAGAGTTGGCTTACCACATTTTGAAGTAAGTCTGGTCTAGAGTCTAAAATTACCTAACTGCACTACTGGCCACAAAGAAAATAACTTTTCTAGCGGTTTCTGAGAGTGCCTCTGGACTGTCGGTATTCTGTTCAAGCACATACTGGAAATTTAAGTTTGTGCAGTGAAAGTGCTCTGTCACCCTAGCATAACATCTCTCTCTCTCTCTGTTCAATTAATTCTTTATTAAGTTTCACCAATTTTTAACAAATTAACATCAAATGTAATACTTCCCACCGTTCTTCCATTGCGTTTTTGTTCCTACCCATTCCTGCTGCATTATAGGTTAGGAAAGTGATGGGGGAATGCACATAAAAGTGTGATATAAACAAGTGGGAAGACTTGTAAATATCACACTGTCCCACAGCAAATCAGGATGAGTGCTCTTTGCCACAGAACTGCCTTGCAAATGAAACAGACCCAGTCTTCCAAAGGTTGTAGTCTGGCCTCCATGTAAGCTTTGTGCAAACAAATCAGGACAAATGCTTCATATAAACAGGTTGTCTTGAAGAGCCCTGAAGTTCAGTGGCAGGGCTGGAAGAGACCCTCAGGTGCCTTGCCCCAGTCTCTCAAGCATCAAATCATCCTCTCCATGGGACTGTGGGTTTGCAAGGCTGAATTTCTAAATTAAGAGGTGAATCCAACTGCCAAGGAAGCCTCCAGTCTCTAACTCTGGGTGTGTGTTTGTTTGTGTGTATGTGTGGGGCTGGATGTGCTTAGGATTGCCAAGGTGTAACTCGGAGATTTGTGTTGTACGTCTCTACCTTTCCCAGTGTGGTTGGAGACAAGCACCCATGACTTCTTCCTCCCATTGCTCCCCACCCGCTACAGCGAGCAGGACTCTGGTTATGCCGCTAGGCAAGAGGCCACACAAGAAGACTAGGGGAGGAATAATGGGCAGGTGCAGGGCAGGAGAAGCTGTGGCTATCTTGTCTCCCATTGCAATGGTGAATTTAAAAGCACAGCACATAACTCTGAGCTGCAGCCTGGCAACCGTAGTTGTGGTTACTCGGTGGTGAGAGAATCACTTGGCGCCATGTTCAAGAAAATATTCTTCTGGGTGGGGAATGTTCTACGTTTCTGGGCAAAATCCTTCCAGTGCAGGAATGGCTAATCCATTGTATCTCAAACTTGGGTCCCAGCTGTTGTAGGACCACAGCTCCCATCATCCCTGACCACTGGTCCTGCTAGCTAGATCTGATGCCAGTCGCAGTCAACATCAGCTGGAGACCCAAGTTGGAGAAACACTGGAACCCATGGGCCTCCAGATATTTGTTGAACTATAACTCCAACCACCCCCAGGCAGCATGGCCAATGATCAGAACTGCATGATGGGAATTGTAATCCTTCAATATCTGGGAGGCCACAGGTCCTCCACACCTGCTCCAGTGGCTCCTCTGTTCACCCACACCCCTTGGTGGTTTCCCACCAAGAATGCACCCAGGGGCATTGCTACTTAGAGGGCTCGGTACATAGGCCCATGACAGACTTGCAGAAAATTTGCATATGCTGATTTATATGTAGAGATGCAAATTTGGATCTCTGGGGAAGCTAAGATGGTAGGTGGCTGGGTTCTCAGTGGCACTGTGCTTTTTGTTTTGTTTTTAAGTGTTATGTGTGGAAAGATCTGGGGCACAGTGTAAAAGACCTGGGGCTGTCTCCTGAATGCACTTGTAGCTTGTTTCCATAACTTGTAATCCGCCTTCACCACTGGTCTCCGGAACACTGGAACAGCAGAATGGAATGTAAGTTCAGACTGACATCACTATGGCATCTCTTCCAAAACTTAGCTAGCTAAGTGAGTCTTTCAGCTGCCCATGGATCCTGGGCAGTCCTCCATCTGTACCAGCTGAGGGCACTGCTTACAGAAACCTAGCACTGAAAGCAGACTTCAGGCTAAGGAGAGCCTAGATGCTTTCGCACCTGAAGCAAAACTTTAAAATGATAGCTATTCCCTCCTGATTTCTTTTCTTAATGACAGGGAGACAGGTTGGAGGCAGAAAAGCACCCCTCCCTGAGACCTACTTCTGCAAAGTCTTATGCCTCATCCAGCGACTCTGCCCTGGTACAGCAACAGGTGTGTGGTACGAGCCCACAGACTACGATCCCCTTCCAGCAGAATAGTTAATAATTTTTATTGGAATGTCGGTTGCTGCCTTCTGCTGAGCCAGGCTGTTGGTGCATCAAGCTCAGCTTGGCTTTTCCGAATTTCAGACAGCCTTTCCCAGCTCTGCATGGTGCGGATTGAACCTGGAACCTTCTGTGTGCAGAGCAGATGCTGTTCTGCTGAGCTATGCCCTTTCCCGACACCTCTTGCCCCCCAGACCCTATCAGAAGGCTTGTTTCTGTATGATTGTTGTTGCAGACCTCTGTCTGTTTCGAGAGACAATGGAGTGCACCTCGGGGGTGAAGTCAAACCACTGTATTAGCAGCACTGAAATGACCTCCCTTTGGTACAAGCCTGGGCAGTGTATATGGAGTAATAATAATTTATTATTTATACCCTGCCCATCTGGCTGGGTTTCCTCAGCCACTCTGGGCGGCTCCCAACAGAATATTAAAAACACAATAAAACACCAGACATTAAAAGCTTCCCTAAACAGGGCTGCCTTCAGATGTCTTCTAAAAGTCAGATAGTTGTTTATTTCCTTGACATCTGGTGGGAGGGCATTCCACAGGGCAGGTGCCACCACCGAGAAGACCTTCTGCCTGGTTTCTTGTAACCTCACTTCTCACAGTGAGGGAACCACTGGAAGGCCTTTGGAGCTGGACCTCAGTGTCTGGTCTGAACGATGGGGGCGGAGATGCTCCTTCAGGTATAATGGGACGAGGCCATTTGGGGCTTAAAGGTCAGCACCAATGCTTTGAATTGTGCTCAGAAACGTACTGGGAGCCAATGTAGGTCTTTCAGGACCGGTGTTATATGGCTGCCCAGACAGCAAGACCTCCCTCTTGGCCTCACTGATGTGACCCAAAGGAAAGCAGAGCAATATGTTAAGCACCGGCTGGACTGCAGGAGTTGCTGGAAGGAGGCGTGTAAGGGACTCCACTCCATATTTGTGTAGGGTTTACTCCTTAGTCTTTTCTTCTCCCAAAGATATTCTGCAAAGCAGTGGAGGTTTAGGATCAGAGTAGTCCTTCTAGATGGGCTACCTTCCTAGGTTGAAGAGCCCCATCTGCCCCTGACGTCTTTCTACGGCATGTGCAGAAATAATCTTCTTGACCCTAGGACCCACTGTTGGTCTTGTCTGCTCATTCGGAGCTTGTCTTCGCATGCAGGGGAAGTCCCTAACTTACCAAGGGTTTGAGACCCAATTGTTTACACTCGCCTGGTTTAGCCGGCTAGTTGAAGCCATTCCTCGGGTGTGGCTGCTGTCTCATGCTGACAGCTTCTAGGAGCCACAGGTGAGAGTTGAGTGCAGGGTGGGGACCAAAGGTGGACAAACTACCCCAGAAGGAACACAATGTGTCCCTCACCAGAGGTACTACCCCTCTGCCAGTGTGCCAGTGAGCCAGTGTGGTGTAGTGGTTAAGAGCCAGTGTAGTGTGGTGTAGTGGTTAAGAGCGGTAGTCTCGTAATCTGGGGAACCGGGTTCGCGTCTCCGCTCCTCCACCTGCAGCTGCTGGGTGACCTTGGGCCAGTCACACTTCTCTGAAGTCTCTCAGCCCCACTCACCTCACAGAGTGTTTGTTGTGGGGGAGGAAGGGAAAGGAGATTGTGAGCCGCTTTGAGACTCCTTAAAGGGAGTGAAAGGCGGGATATCAAATCCAAATCCAAACACTCCCCTAACACCCCAGTATGATTACAATCCTGGTCAAAATAGGCACACCCTAATTTCATTGGCTTCTTGAAATTTTGCTGGGGTTCATACAAATCTATGGTGCGACCACATTTGGAATACAGTGCTGGTCACCCCCCTCCACCTCAAAAAAGGCTCCTGTAGAGTTGGGTGAATAAGAGGTGACATGATAGAAGTTTATAAAATTATGCAGGACATAGAGAAAGTGGACAGAGATTAGTTCTCTCTCTCTCTCTCTCTCTCTCTCTCTCTCTCTCTCTCTCTCTCTCTCTCATAACATTAGAACTCATGGAAGAGTCAGAAACTTGTTGCCAAGAGGAGGCATTGATGCCAACCAACATGGATGGCTTTAAAAGAGGATTAGATGCATTCATGGTAGAGAGGGCTCTCAGTTAGTACTAGCTGTGATGGCTGTGCTCTGCCTCCACAGCCAGAGGCCATCTGCTAAAGGTGAAGGGACCCCTGACCATTAGGTCCAGTCGTGGCCAACTCTGGGGTTGCAGCGCTCATCTCGCTTTATTGGCCGAGGGAGCCAGCGTACAGCTTCCAGGTCACGTGGCCAGCATGACTAAGCCGCTTCTGGCGAACCAGAGCAGCGCACAGAAACGCCGTTTACCTTCCCGCTGGAGCGGTACCTATTTATCTACTTGCCCTTTGACATGCTTTCGAACTGCTAGGTTGGCAGGAGCAGGGACCAAGCAACGGGAGCTCACCCCGTCATGGGGATTTGAACCGCCGACCTTCTGATCGGCAAGTCCTAGGCTCTGTGGTTTAACCCACAGCGCCACCTTTTTTGTTACTGACTACCAATTTCAAGAAAACACAGGAGGGGAGAGGGCTCTTGTGGTTGGTTGGCCAGTATGAGAGCAGGATGCTGGACTAGGTGGCCATTGGCAAGGCTCTTTTCATGGCCTTACGTTCGCGAGGTCACCCGTTAAAGACCCAAGTCTGCCTTTCATCTCCTGGTGCTGGTTTCTCCTTGCTAGGATGATAACATACGCTTATGAAAAATGATGCGTCAATGTTGGATGGGTGTGTCTGCAGGCATGGACGGCGATGACAAACTGCATGCCTGTTGGCCTCTCGAATGCCTTCACATGGCCCTTTGTTTATCTAGGTGCAGCTGCCAGAAAGAAAAAACAAAACAAAAAAGCATTGCCATAATTACACCTTTTGGAAAGCCAGAGCTCTAAACACCTGCCAATCCTGTCCCGCCTGCTTTGGGTGCATCCAGTTCTGCCTGAGATCCTTGGAGGATGTTTCACACAGCCGGGGCTGAGAAGTAGCTGCGCTGTATTTTGGTTGTGCTACGCCCTTGCCTGGTGTCAGAATCAGATAGAGATGGGGGGACCGAAAGAGGTGGCTCTGAAATGTGACGCTCTGCTCAGGAAGTTCAACTGACACAGAAAGAGAGAGAGAGAGAGAGAGAGAGAGAGAGAGAAACAGGCCAACGTCTGAGAGAGGTCGGTGCTTTATCTGCGCATGAGGCAGGCGTAAGTTTTCTGGCAAGAGAAGACACTGAGCTGGGAGCTGTACCATGGGCTGAGATCCTCTGCCCGCCCTGTCAAGAGGTTTTGTGTGTGTTTTTTTACGTCCATCATGAATGTGCAAAGGCAGTTGACATCTGCAGCCATCCGGACGGAGGCACAGAGATATGAGGGCGTTAAAGTGCAGCTCAACAAACTTTTCCGGCTGGTGGAGCTGGTCGGGGACCCACATCTGAAGAGCAGCATCAAGACTTCCCTGAGCATCGTGCGAGGTACGGGGCTGGGCCTTTCAAAGGGAGCGATGGAGGGACTGTCTGGGCAGGCTAGAAGCATTTTTCTCTCGGACCCCTCATTTAAAAACACTTTCTGTTGGAGCGAACTCTTCTCCCCCTCCCTCCGCACTTCTCCTGGGGCCCGTTAATGGGTCAATCTTTTAAATTGCTTTAACTCTCTCAATTTGCATATACCACAAAGCCTCAAAGTCTCTGAAAGTCTTGAAGGAAGGGAGTGGTAACCCAAAAGAGTCAAATTGACTCTTGGAATGAAAGGGCTCTAACATCCAGATAGAAATGTATTGTAGGTAAAGTTGCCAAGTGGTGTTGTTTACTGCCTCCTGCTCCTCTGCCTTTAACAGCAGCATACATGACCAACATCATCAGGTGACAGTGCTTATCTATCCATGACACAAAGCTTCACCTAGCTGATGCTAAGGCACAAGAGCTGGCCAGGTTGTTCCCACTGGCAGCCTGGTTACCTTGCCAGGTGTACCTTACCATCATCACAAACTAGTCTGGGTTAGGGGGGCAAGCTTCTAATCAGACTGAACTTTTAGTTCAGGATCGTGGGATCATTTTCAGCCTGAGAATTACCTTCCCTCGTGGGCCATCTTCTGGGGGAATTCCAGCTGCACTAGAGCCGGACGTTTCTATGCCCATAGACACATCTATTCAAGAAGCACCCTCACAGCTCAAGAAGACAATCTGGCAAGGCACAGAGATGGGCTGGTGAAGGGGGTGGCCTGCAGTTATAGGGGTGGGGGGTTGCCTTTGGAGATTGTCAAAGGCTGTACAGCAAGGCTTGGAAGGCCACTTTCAGACCACAGACTGGAAATTCCCTAACCCCACTTCAGTTGACTAATCATACGGGTGAATTTAATACATATAAGGCCTCTTCCTAGAATGTCTGCATCTTCTTTTTCACAGTGGCTTCCATCACAAAAAACTGGGGAGGGGGCACATGAGAGGTACAATATATCCAAAAGCTACCGTATTTTTCGTCCTATAGGACGCACTTTCCCCCCTCCAAAAATGAAGTGGAAATGTGTGTGCGTCCTATGGGGCGAATGCAGGCTTTCGCTGAAGCCTGGAGAGCGAGAGGGGTCGGTGCGCACTCCAAGCTTCAGGAAGCTATCCACAAGCCTTGGGAGCCCGCGGGAGTTCCCGCCGGGCTCCCAAGGCTTGCGGACAGCAGCCTGCATCCCGAAGCCTGGGGCGCGCTGTTCAGCGCTCCCCAGGCTTCGGGCAGCTCTTCGCAACCCTCGGGAGTCCGGCGCACCGGTCTCCCAAGGGTTGCGGAGAGTGGGCTCCCACGGCTTGCGGAGAGCTGCCTGTTCTGGGGGCTTCCCCTGCCCCAGCCCCGCGCCTGGGGGGGGATAATTTTTTTTCTTTATCCCCCCCCCCCAAAAAAAACTAGGTGTGCCCTATGGGGCGAAAAATACGGTAAGCATGTGCACTATTAAACCTCACTGAAATCAATAGGGCTCAAGCATGCGAAACGTCATCAGGATCATGCTGCAAATCTGCACCCGTATGAAAAGCATGCAGGCAGTATTGTACCTAATTGATGAGTAACAAGTACATCTACTCAATGGATCAGCAACCTGCCAATGAGTGCCACAGCACTGGGCTAACTGTTAAGCACAGGTGTTTAATTTGTTAATGCATTCGAAAGCGTCAATTTAAAGGAAATTAGTCTGCTCGTATTTAAATTTTTGACGGCCTTGTGCTGGTCACTTTTCCAGCTTTGTTACACCAGTGCTGCTGTGATGCTACATTTGCACAGCAGCAGCCTGACAAATGTTTAGGATAAGACTGGAGCAGAAATTATATACGTAATGAGGAAACAATGGCCACCTGCAGTCAGGGGCCTCCATCGGCTATTAGGATTTTATGCTCACAAATGACTTGGTTTGCTATGGCTACGGCTCCAAAGTGCTTCCATTGGGGGGCTTTTCTACTAAAATAAAACAAGACAACTGAACAATGAATAAACCATGCTTAAAATATATAAAAACATTATTTTTTAAAGAAGTGTGTTTTAAGCATAGTTTATTAACTCTTGTCCAGAGGAAGTCCTTTTTGGGCCAAAATGCACTGGGCATTAATAAAAAGCCTCACTCCCTTCAGCATCTTTTGAGAATGGTTCCCATTTTTTCTTTTTGTCGTTTCCGAATTTAATTTAGTAGGGTCAGTCTTCTTTATGGTTCCTGTTGTTTCATCAGTGTGGCTTGCTATAGCTGTCAGTCTTCAGCATTCGACTGAAGGATATTTAGAAGCTAAGAGATCTGAGTAAGGAATGGACAGGGCCGACTTACCCGGGCGCCAGGCTCTCAGGGGCACCAGGCCAAGAGTCCAGGACCCTAGAGTTGAGTCTGGGGAAGAGCCCGTCTGTTGGTTGGAGTGGCGCAGCGGGCTCTTCTGCTGCCGCGAGTTCGGGGGCAACCGAGCCAGTGAGACGCTGAAGCGGCCAGCTGGCTCCGCTCTCCTGGGCGCTGGGGGGGCACCGGGCGGATCTTTGCACCCTGGCGCCGCATATGCTTAAGACAGCCCTGGAAATGGATGTGTTCTGTCTCTAGCGCATGTGTGTGTCAATGCACACACACATGAATGTGTAACACTCCGTTGCAAACACTGGCATTTGGCATTTTGCGCTGAGGTGTTGTCTGCATGGTTGATATGACAATATTATTTTATTTATTAAAATGTTTTTATAGTGCCTTTCACATCAGGTCTTGCGAGGTATATAATAACTTTTAAAAATGTCTAACTTAATATATTAAAATGCATTAGGAACATAGGAAACTGCCTTATGCTGAATCAGCCTATAGGTCTATCTAACCTGGCATTGTTTGCCCTGACTGGCAGCAGCTCTCCAGGATTTTCAGGCAAGGGACTTTCCCAGCTGTGCTCGGAGATGCTAGCGAATGAATCTGGGACTTTCTGCTGTGGCTCTTCCCTTTACAATACAAGTGAACTGCTGATAATAAACCTTAGAAATAAGATTGTAAGGCAGTGTTTTGCTTTTCCAGCATGTCTATATCAAAGCACCTTCTTGGCTTTTAATGGAATGGAGGAAAGGAGGCAACACAGTCGTAGTGTGTACTGCAGGGGCGGGCAGATGTTGGGCTTGCAAGACCTACTTTTTAAAAATTAGAATTCCAAGATGAACTCAAGAGAGGCAGGTGCAAAAGACGAAGAGCAGGTGTGGGCAGACTTTGGCCCTCCCTTGCTGAGCTACATCTCCCAGCAGCCTCAGCAAGCCCGTGCTTGATGTTATAACGAAAAGAACAGGGTGCCTCGGAGCACATTCTGAGCCTGGAAATGTATTTTCAGTGCCACAGCTGAACAGAGCTCGCCATCTTTTCTCAAGAAGTGAAGCTGCCCCGAGCTACATCAGCAACCGTGCAAGTTCCCACCTGGCCAGCTTTCTTTAACTCGGTAGCCTGATTTGTTGCTTGTCGATCTACTGCAAACCATGCAGAAATCTACCAGTAGACTCCAAGCTACCTTCTTTTTTTAAAATAAAATATTTATTAAGAATTTTTAAACAATAAAACACAGTTCACATACCCAACCCAAAACAGAAAAAACACCCTCACGATCAGTAAAAAACAAAACAAAAAAAGGCATACACAAAAAAGACAAAGGACAAAAAATCATAAAAAAGACATAAAAAATGATTCAGTTTCATGAATAAAGTTTCCATAACCCTCTTTCCTGACTCCCTCACATCTCCCTTTTCTGTGTTCCCATTTACAAAATCCTATTCAGCAATACCTCAACTTATTTTAGATTGTAAGTTTCAGCTATTATGTCTCCAATTTTTCCCTTTGTTGTCAAATATTTAAGCTTAACATAATATTATTCAAATTTCACCTTTGTTCTTATGAATCATTTGTTTTCATACTCCTTTCAGCTATGTCACTAATGCCATATTATCTTTATATCCTGCATCATTCTAACATTCATACAATTTACAATACTTTTGCAAATAGTCGTTAAATTTCTTCCAGTCCTCTTCCACTATCTCTTCTCCCAGGTCTCGGATTCTGCCAGTCAGACTCCAAGCTACCTTCTGCTCAACCCCTTCAACAGCATTGCAAAAGTTCTACAGAAAATTCCACAACTTCCATATGTAGCTTCCCACACAAACATCCGATTCCCAGGCATGTATTTGCAGCAACTTAGAGGCAGGTAAGATTCTCACACACATGACAATAGGCAGGCAATATTCCGTACTGGAAAGGCAAGGTTGTACGAAGAGACCGTTTCCCCCAGTGCTGACAACATGTATCTCAGCTACATGTATTGGAAGAAACTGCTTCATGCAGTCTAAGCTTTCTGGATAGTAGAGCTCATGCAAGGAGGTATGTGGTTATGCATGTAGGTTTTGCAATTTCCTGCACATTTTGTCCTGACTGCAGAAATTCAAAGCAGAAACACACAGAGTCACATTCAGAAGGCTGGGTAGGAGAATGCAATGAAGATTTTTTTTAGACTCCTCCCATTTACGGATATCCTGTCTTTACACCCATGTGAACCATGTAGTTTCAGGCAAGGGACTGACAATTTATGGGGGAAGTTGTCTCTTGACCATTTGCCATGCTGACTGGGGCTGATGGAGCACAAAAGCATCTGGGGGAATCAGGTTACCCATCTCTGTTCTAGGGACTGTGGTTGGGAGGGAGAGAAAGAGACACAGGGGATGTGCACGAACAGCAGTAATCAAATTTGCTGAAGCGATATTTTGATGAGAGGTTTAGTGCCTTGCACATGAAGCAGGTACAGTGGTGCCTCGCAAGACGAAAAGAATCCGTTCTGTGATTCTCTTCGTCTAGCGGTTTTTTCGTCTTGCGAAGCAAGCCCATTGACGGATTAGCGGATTAGCGCTATTAGCGGCTTTTAGCGGCTTATCTGCTGATCGGATCAGCTGATAAGCGGCGTATGCGGCTTAGAAAAAGGGGGGAGGGGAAAAAACCCAGCAGGAACTCGCAAGACATAAGCCCATAGGAAATTCGTCTAGCGAAGCACCTCCAAAACGGAAAACTCTTTCGTCTAGCGAGTTTTCCGTCTTGCGAGGCATTCTTCTTGCGGGGCACCACTGTAGTTGCCGCTGTTACCAGCACTGTTACCACTGTGAGAATAGGATGCTGGACTGAATGGACCATGGCCTGATCCAGTAGGCTCTTAGGTTCTTATGAACTTCATGAACTGAGGTCCTGCAAGAAACTCTACTTTGGTCTAGCAGCTCAGCTCTTGCCAAGCTTATTTAGCTTCTTTGATGAGCTGAGAACATTGTTTAGGGAGAAGGAATGAATGGAGGGAGGGAGGCGCATGTGTGATAGCTCATGAAGGGAAATGGAAGGGGATAGGTGGTGAAATTCCAAGATGGAAGTGATGCTAGGTAGTTTATCCCACAAGATGTAACAGTAGCCAGAACGGCAATTGTAATTCCAAACGGCCATTGTATTTCTGCACTTGGTATTTATAGGGTTTCGGCAATAAAGCATGCCAGATTCAGATGGGAGGAGGGAGCAAGATTCTTAGCAAGGTTGGCTTTATGCTACATGCAGAAATTAAACTTCTAACAAAGCACTGTATCTGAAGAGCTTTTGTTGTGCCTTGTCTTTCTTTAGTCCCTCATAGTAATACCCAGGTTCAACAATTGTCCCCTATTTTTGAAGCAAAGGGATGGTGGTGGCTTTGGCATCTGCACTTGGAACACAGTCCTTTATCGTGGTTACAATAATAGTCACTTTGTGTAGCAGCGGTGAACTGGCCATATACATAAATGCTCCCAAACAGGCTCTATTCTGCTCTGGTGCATCAATATTTGTGTTTAAGAATCTGGAATGTGATAAAGATATATTATTTTGCTTATTAATTTTTTAAAAATCCAGGGCACCAACTTGTACTGAAGCACATTACAACAAAATTAATAAACAGCTGTAATAGACAAGAAGCTGTAAAAATAACGAAACACAGGTCTGCAATTGTGTGTGTGTGTGTGTGTGTGTGTGTGGAATATTGATGCCCCCAATGCCTTCTGAATGAAAACAGTATTTTCTTGCTGTTGGAAGACTAGCATTGAGGGGAAAGAATGTACTTACCCCACCCCAACATTGCGGGGGGAGCTCCAAATCTCTGGTGCCACTGTAAAGGAGGCCCTGTACTATATAAAATCCCTCTCCAAAGTGTAAAAGTTGTTTCTGATTCCCCAGGGTGTCTCATGTGAATTATGGAGCATCCATAGACAAGTCTGTGCTCCTTTAATATACACACGTGGAAATACCGGCTTATCAGCAGTTCCTAAAAGTGACGTTCCAAGTAAATTGGGCTGACTCACACAAGGGAAGGTCACCATGTGGGTATCTCAGAAGCAGGGAAAGTCTCTGCTGGGTCTTCTGGGCCTGTTCACGTGCAAGCACCATTTATGTGAATGGGTAACCTTGCGAGCCAGGATGGTGTCGTGGTTAGATTCCAACCACAGGGTGTCTTTAAGGGTGTTGGACAAGGACGGAGGAGACTTGGTTTCACATGCTCTCTCAGCCATGAAGCCAGAGAGGGAGGAGAAATGGACTCAGAATAAATAAGCCCTATGGAATTCAGTGGGGCTTACCCCTAGGCAAGTGGGTTTAGGATGGCCACCTTAATGTAATAAATAAACCAAACAGCCCCTGCAGATCAGCAGTAAAATGCAGCTGCCTCAGTAATCAGCCTGGCTGGGCTGGGTGGCAGCCCCAGTGTGTTGACTTGTGTTTTGTTTTGGAAGGTCTGGTCTGAAGAGCACAGCATAGGGTGGCCATACATCCGGATTTTCCCAGACATACCCTCACAGCTGTCAACTTTTCCCTTTTATTGCGAGGAATCCTATTCGGAATAAGGGAATTTCCCTTTAAAAAAACGGGAAACGTTGACAGCTATGCATGCCCTCTTTTTCAAAGCTAAAATCACTGTTCAGGGTGGATTTTTAAAATGTTGCAAAATGCCCTGGGTTTTATTTTTTTATTGTTTGTGCACCATTCGTACCAGGGCCGCTCTCGGCCTCGTGGTGGTGAGGCCTTGTGCAGCTTAGGCCTTGTGTAATAACCAGGCCACCGCCAGCCTCAAAGATCCCTGAAGCCTTTGGAGCGCAGCGCCCCGCTGCCCTACAGAGGTTTGCGCGCAGCCGTCCCCAAGCTAGAGCAGCGAGATGGAGCCCTCCGTCTCGCTGTTCTGGCTTGGGAACAGCCTTGCTAGCTTCTGCAGGACAGCGGGGTGAAGGCACCGTCCCCAAGCTAGAGCAGCGAGACGGAGCGTTCCGCAGTGCTCCGTCTTCCTGTTCTGGCTTTGGGCTTAGCGGCGCAGCCTGCATTCACTCTATAGGACGCACACACATTTCCCCTTAATTTTTGGAGGGGGAAATGTGCGTCCTATAGAACGAAAAATACGGTAGATAGAGATAGGAGAAGGTGGATGATTTCAAACCCATGATAAGCAAACCCATGATAATTCAGCCTTGTATTTTCCTCCCGATCGCAAGGCCTGCGTGTGACTTGCCTCATGAGGGCAGCACTAGGCTGTGAGGGAACAAGGAAGGCATGAATCAGCCAAGGCCTAAGAAGACTTATTGCACAGCAGCCGTTGCCTAAAAGCACAAGGGAGAATTAAAAGGTGTTTAATGCACACATTAGCAGTTTGAAACTCAGCAAGGCCATTCCCCCTGCACCCGTGTGTTTCAAGTCATATTTGCATACACACCAGAAAGGGGGCAGGGATGTCTTCACCTAATGCCCATTTCCTGTTGGTTCCCCCCCCCCCATTCCCCACATCTGCAACACCCCATAACTCCTTTTCGCAAAGCTGTTGTCTGAGCATGCACAGTGGCTGTCTCAAACATACACACCTCAGCTTAAACAGCAAAGGGAATGTGAATTGCACGTTTTCAAATCGAGTGGAAGCTGGTTTGAGGGGTAATGCATCAAGCAGCAGCATTTCTCAAGAAGTTGCAGGATTGATAGGGATGATGGCTCGCACCAGTGTGCACAGCTTCAAACACCAGTGGTAAGACAGCACGGGAGCCAGAGCAAACTGTAATGTGTGCACAGCCTTGGGAAACTGTTGGTGGGGACTGCTTCCATGCAGACAGGCCTTGGAAAGCAAAGGCTAGACTTTTCAACGGCCTCCGGACTCACACACACTTTCTGATGTTGCTGCCAACATCATGTGCAAGTTGAGAAATGCACCCGGCAGATGCTACAACAGCGCAGGCTCCCCAGCCCTGGTATGAAACTTCTGGGATAGCTCAGTTGGTACAGCAGGAGACTCTTAATCTCAGGGTTGTGAGTTCGAGCCTCACTTTGGGCAAAAGATTCCTGCATTGCAAGGGGTTGGAATGGATGACCCTCAGGGTCCCTTCCAACTCTAAAGTTCTATGATTCTATAAGGCACCACCCAACCGTCTTAGAGACTACACATTTCTGTAGGGTTTACTCCTTAGCCTTTTCTTTTCCCAAATACAGTGGTGCCTCGCAAGACGAAAAGAATCCGTTCTGTGATTCTCTTCGTCTAGCGGTTTTTTCGTCTTGCGAAGCAAGCCCATTGACGGATTAGCGCTATTAGTGGCTTTTAGTGGCTTTTAGCGGCTTTTAGCGGCTTTTAGCGGCTTATCGGATCAGCTGATAAGCGGCTTAGCGGCTTAGAAAAAGGGAGGGAAGGGAAAAAAACCCGCAGGAACTCGCAAGACATTTTCGTCTTGCGAAGCAAGCCCATAGGAGATTCGTTTTGCGAAGCACCTCCAAAACGGAAAACTCTTTCGTCTAGCGAGTTTTCCGTCTTGCGAGGCATTCGTCTTGCGGGGCACCACTGTATAAGGCACCACCCAACCGTCTTAGAGACTCCACATTTCTGTAGGGTTTACTCCTTAGCCTTTTCTTTTCCCAAATATGTCCTTCAAGGCAACAGGTATGGATTGTTCCCTGGGGTTTTCTCCCAAAGTTTTTCTCAAGAGTGAGTATGGCCGCAAGGCAGTGGGCGTTTAAGATCAGCTCTAATTTCCCCTAGATGGACTCCCTTCCCAGGATGACGAGCCCCATCTGCTCTCTTTGACATTACTTGAGATGAAGAAATCATACCATCCACTTGGTTTCAGTAGGGGGTCCTCAGAACGGAACGGGGGAGGCAATAGCAGGATACCCTAGTGTGCGTGCCCATCCCTTGCAATGTTTGTGCGCACTAGAGCCTGAAACAGCAAGTGAAAAGCGCTTGCCTCTCTTGTCACTTCCCATCTTGGTGGGGACTCGGAGACATCGGCTGATCCTCAGCAGCTTGAAATGGATCTATTGAGCAGTAGCAGCAGGCAGCTGGCTGCCTAAAAGGAACGCCCCTTCCTAAAGGGAGCAGCGGGGGGAACCCCTTTGCCTTGATATCCAGTCCATTGGGGTTAGCTTCACAATGGGGATGAACAACCCTGACAACAGAGAGCTCCCTCCTGCTGTTGGCAGCAGCAAGGCACTCTTCTGTGTTCTCCCCAGGCAAGTGCCACAGGCAGAAGAATAGTTTCTCCCAGCAGATGGATGCTAATATACCCAGAGACACGTGGCAACGTAAATCCATAGATGGGAAGACCACCTTAGATCTGCAGAACTGGTGCTTTTGCAAGTGCTACACAAGGTCTGTTCTGCACTTGTACGGAACCGATTTTTCAGTGTGGCGACACCCTGGAACTCCCTGCTTATTGATATGAGGCAGACACCTTCACAGTATATTGTTTCTGGCACCCTGGGCTCC